>NC_133327.1:242930502-243265502 GCF_042186555.1 Aquarana catesbeiana
CAACATTCACTACTCTATTATTAAATGTTGCATTAGTTGTGCAACTAAATATGACATTTTAAGAGTTCCATCATTTTTTTATCAGTGCTGTTTATACTTGCTTTATAATTTTAAATATGTTTTATCAAAATATGATTGTTATTAAATATAGAATAAAGATGGATGCCAACTTCTTTGGTCAGTTTTAAGGTATTTCACAGAAAACTGTGGGTCCTTTCCTGTTCAAGGGTACCAAGAGATCTGTCCCATGACTATTATAGATATAAGAGGATTACAAGACAGGGTGGGTCAGTTATCTAAATGGAAAGATCACTCTTCATTACATCAGAATTTTAGACATATTTAGTTGTAATAGTTCTAAAAATACAGTACAGTCTAGCAAGATTTCAATTACATTTTCTTTCATATGAAACATCTCACCTCTATGTTTAGGTAGCCCTCTAACACTTACAAATATATAAAATTCGGCAAAGTAGTATGCCTTTCTTAACATTCACTATCCCTTCACATTGATCCACTTTCTATTTGTGAATGACATCCTTGCTATCCCCTGCCCTTGAGCAAGATTTAATGCATTCTGAAGTCCCTTTCACCACCATGTTTCTGGCTTTAAAAATCAATGCATAAAATTGTTTTCTGTATACCCAACCAAGCGTGCACAGGCTTTAAAGAAGCCATCTACACCGCGAATAGTTTTATAAAACCCGTAGATGAGTGTGGGGGGAAGGGGGGGGTATTTGGATGTAAAAATATCATAGGACAGTATATATATATATATATATATATATATATATATATATATATATATATATACATATACATATACATATACATATACATATACATATATATATACACACATACATATACACACACACACAGTTGTGCTCATAAATTTACATCCCCCGGCAAAATTTGTGATTTCTTGATCATTTCTCAGAGTATGAATGAATATGAATGATAACACAAACTTTTTTTACTCATGGTTAGTGTTTAGTTGAAGCCATTTATTATCCATCAACTGTGTTTACTCTTTAAATCATAACGACAACAGAAACTACCCTAAAGACAATGCTCAAAAGTTTACATACCCTGGTGATTTTGGCCTGATAACATGCACACAAGTTGACACAAAGGGGTTTGAATGGCTATTAAAGGTAGCCATCCTCACCTGTGATCTGTTTGCTTGTAATAAGTGTGTGTGTGTATAAAAGGTCAATGAGTTTCTGGACTCCTGACAGACCCTTGCATCTTTCATCCAGTGCTGCACTGACGTTTCTGGATTCTGAGTCATGGGGAAAGCAAAAGAATTGTCAAAGGATCTGCGGGAAAAGGTAGATGAACTGTATAAAACAGTAAAGGTATATAAAAAGATATCCAAGGAATTGAGAATGCCAATCAGCTGATTGGCACTGATAAGCTGCGCTGGTGAGGCTGCACTGATAAGGTGCATTGGTGGGCACAGAAGAGACCGCACTTATGGGCACTGGTAAACTGCACTAATAAGCTGCACTGATATGCAGTGGACACCGTCCACTGCTTTACTGACACGTCCACTGCCAAATATCTGTAGGAGGGGTTTCCACCATCCCTGCAAAGTTTTCAGTAATTTTTTTTGTTTTATTTTCATTCTGTTGTGTATTATATGTGACATTACATATCACAGAGAATGGTATTGTGGCGATATTGAAGCTTACTGAGATTGCCATACATTAGAGGGTACCATCCTTATTGTGTTATTGATTAGTAAGCAAATAAGGGAATAGGGGCAGTTGCTGAAGCTGTCCTACTAGACCCTCAGAGGAAGAATGGACCATTTCGGTACCAAGAAGCAGAGTTCAACTTTATAATAAAATATTTGTTTATTACATATAAAATCATGTGTAACACAAAAATTCAAAATGAGGGAAGATCGATACAGTAATCAGATACTTGTAGACGTCCAAACAGGTTACTGGTTATAGAATTTGCTCACAGATTTATGCAATCCTCAACAGTTTCGCCATCAAGGGACCGCTTCTTCAGGAGGATAAAAGTTAAACAGTATATATCAAACAATCATAAAAATTATATATATCATATAACGTAGCCAATATACACAAAGGGTACAGCAAAGAACAGGTATGGCTGCTTACCAGTGACTCTATGGCCAGATGTACACATCAGTCACCACAGGCTTCCCCCCGTGGCGGACATGGGGGATTTGTGCGGATGAAAATTTAGCTGGGTGGATAATATATGTGTGTATAAGGTTAGGTTTCATTAATGGGCCTGGAAAGACGAGGGAGGAAAAAAAGGAAAGCAGAGTGATGACGGAAGGAAAATGTTAAGAAAGCAGTAGAAAGGGGAAAAAGGGGAGAATATGAAAGAATGGGGGAAAGAGGGAGGGGGGAGAGGGGAGGGAAAAGGGGGGAAGGGAGGAGGGAAAAGGGGGGAAGGGGGGAGAGGGAAAAGGGGGGAAGGGGAGAGGGAAAAGGGGGCAAGGGGAGAGGGAAAAGGGGGGAAGGGGAGAGGGAAAAGGAGAGGGAAATGGGGAGAGGGAAAAGGGGGATGGGGAGAGGGAAAAGGGGGATGGGGAGAGGGAAAAGGGGGAGGGAAAGGGGGGAGGGGAGAGGGAAAGGGGGAGGGGAGAGGGAAAGGGGGAGGGGAGAGGGAAAGGGGGAGGGGAGAGGGAAAGGGGGAGGGGAGAGGGAAAGGGGGAGGGGGGAGAGGGAAAGAGGGAGGGGGGAGAGGGAAAGAGGGAGGGGGGAGAGGGAAAGGGGGAGGGGGGAGAGGGAAAGGGGGAGGGGGGAGAGGGAAAGAGGGAGGGGGGAGAGGGAAAGAGGGAAAGGGGGAGGGGAGAGGGGAGGGAAAGGGGGGAGGGGAGAGGGAAAGGGGGGAGGGGAGAGGGAAAGGGGGAGGGGAGAGGGGAGGGAAAGGGGGGAGGGGAGAGGGAAAGGGGGAGGGGAGAGGGAAAGGGGGAGGGAGAGAGGGGAGGGAAAGGGGGGAGGGGAGAGGGGAGGGAAAGGGGGAGGGGGAGAGGGATGGGGATTAATAGGAAAATAAATGGAGAAAAAAAGGGAGGGCAAAAGGGGGGAGGGGAAGGTGAGTGTGGAGATAGAGGGAGTGAGAACTGGAAAGAGAGAACTAGTGTAAGGCCACCAGATAGTGAATTAACATCTAATGAGAGACATACCTAAAATATCACACTAGAGGGTGTAATGTTATAGTGCCCCCCTTTTTAATCCCCAACCTTCCCCCCACCCCTGTTGCTGCCCCCCCCTTTCCCCCTGTTCTTTCATATTCTTCCCTTTTTTCCCCTTTAACATTCTCCTTCTGTCATCACTCTGCTTTCCTTTTTTCTCCCTCGTCTTTCCAGGCCCATTAATGAAACCTAACCTCTCTCACACACACACACATATATTTATTATCTACCCAGATAAATTATTATCTGCACAAATCCCCCATGTTCGCCGCGGAGGGGGGGTGGAGGGGGTGGGGGGCGGTTGGTTGGGTGGCGGTTGGTTGGGGGGTAGCCTGTGTGGTGACTGATGTGTACAACTGCCCACTGGTAAGCAGCCATACCTGTTTTTTGCTGTTCTTCTGGTGTATATTGTTGAATACTTTATATGATATATGTATAATTTTCATGATTGCGTGATATATACCGTTTACCTTATAGATTTATCCACCTGAAGAAGTGGTCCCTTGATTGCGAAACTGTTGAGGACTGCATAAATCTGTGAGCAAATTCTATAACCAGTAACCTGTTTGGAAGTCTACAAGTATCTTATTACTGTATTGATCTTCCCTCATTTTGAATTTTTGTGTTACACATGATTTTATATGTAAAATTAATATTCTATTATAAAGTTGAACTCTGTTTATTGGTACCGAGATAGTCCATTCTTCCTCTGAGGGTCTAGTAGGACAGCTTTACCGCAACTGCCCCTATTCCCTTATCATTTGCAAACAATTCTGGATGGTGGTACCTTTTATTCCCATTTTTATCAATCTTTGAACTTAAGGCAAAACTCATCAATTTCTACTTATTGATTAGTAAGTTAGCGCTGCACTTTTTTGTTTTTTTCTCATGCCGACATGTACTTGTGCCACACACTGATCTAAAGCAGCATGGTGTGGCTCTTTCTGTACTGTGGCTATGAATGTTCTCATATACCATACCAGCACTGATTACTATTAGAAAGATCTCAAAGCTACATGAGGAGGAATATTTCTAATATTGAATTACAGCAGTCTACAGTGTGTATATCATTATGGGCATGCGTCTACAGTTCAGTAATGATTACATAAAGCATGTAAGGGCAATATGTTTATCTCCTGCTGTGGCTGGAGGGTGAGAGCACATGCATGCTTTACATCTATAAGAATTTCCCCTCACATTCTGTGCTCAGTAGTGTGGCTACAGAATGAGGGGTGTGATTTATGTTGAAGTGGGCTTGTTCACATTTACATGTACAGGCCAATTGTACCCTCCCACATTCATTACAATTTGCAAAGCATGAAGGGAAATATTTTTTAATGATAGTGTTAAGAGAGGGGAGATTATGAAGCAATCGCGGTTCTAACAGATCCTCCCTGGCAGAATACATGATGCATTTTTTGAACTACGTGGCTGACTTCCTGAAAATTCAATTTGACTTTTCTCTTCAATGGTAAGGAATTTCACAAATGTAATAACCGTTTCATCTTTTGTGTGGGGGGGATTTTTTGCTGATCCTGGAGTTCTGCTTTAATTTTGTAGCAGGAATGTTTTCTGTTAAATGATGAAATGTAGGACGGTATTTGTAGTTACATCGCACTGTAATTACACTGCTTAAAGACAAATATTACTTAACCTGATTAACTTAAAAATACTCTGTATTGTTACTTTATGGTGATGCTTTTGAATGCAGGCATGGTTTTACTACATCATTCAAAGACTATTAGCAGTAGAACTGTAAAATACTGCCACATTTATGAACAAACACACACATATATATTATATATATACGTAGAAAACATACAGAAATGATACGATCTCCTTTTCTGAGCTCTCCACTTAAATCTGCAGGGCCCCCTGCAAGAATGAATGAAATAAAGATTCCTTCACCATCTTCACCTCCAACTATGTTGAAGCCTAATCCAGTGGCCCCTCGATGCAATATAATTTTCCTTGGTTCGCTATTAAAACAAAACAAAAAAAAGTAAAAAATGGTAGAAATGCATCAAAACTTAAGTAAAAAAACAAGCTTATGGAATTATATATGCTAAAGATGAAAACATTTCAAAATGTCAGTAATCTATGCCTTTGAAAATGAAAAATAGGATTTTTATAACAGCTTACCTGTAAAATCCTTTTCTTGGAGTACATCATGGGACACAGAGCCACAGTAATTACTGCATGGGTTATATGGCACCTTCAGGTGATGGACACTGGCACACCCTAGACAGGAAGTTCAATTCACCATATAACCCCTCCCCTTACTGGAAGTACCTCAGTTTTGTAGCAAAGCAATACACGAGCAACCAGAAAGGGGGGGCACCTCTGTGTCCTGTGATGTACTCCAAGAAAAGGATTTTACAGGTAATCCTATTTTCTTTATCGTACATCACGGGACACAGAGCCACAGTAATTACTGTATGGGATGTCCAAAAGCAATGCCACCTGAGGGGAGGGGACACAAACAAAAGTAGGGTGCAATCAGACCTGAGGACCTATACTGCTGACTGCAGTACACTGCGCCCAAAGGCGATGCCTTCTTACATCCACCTGATAGAATCTGGTGAATGTATGGATTAAAGACCAAGTTGAGGCCTTGTAGATTTTACCCATGGAGGCTTGGTGATGCACTGCCCAAGAAGCACTAACAGCCCTGGTGGAGTGCGCTTTGATTTAAAAAAAGGTGGAACTTTCATCTTCAAACCATAAGCTTGAATAATTACTTGCCAAATCCATTTGGCAATAGTGGATTTTGACGCTGCCTGTCCTTTCCTAGGACCTTCAGGCAACACAAAAAAAAAACATCTGTTTTGCGAACCTTCAATAGATTTTGACTGCTCTCACTACATCCAAAGAATGACTTTACTTCCTTAGAACAGGGTTCTGGAAAAAATGAAGGTAAAACAATATCCTGGTTTAGGTGAAAACCTGAAACTACCTTTGGCAGAAAGCTAGGATGAGGATGCAATACTACTCCATCCTTGTGAACGATTAAATATGGCTCTTTACAAGAAAGAGCCACCAACTCTGATACCCTTCTTGCAGAAGAAATGGCTACCAGAAAAACTAGCTTCCTTGTCAAAAGGACTAAAGGAATATGTCGTATCGACTAAAAAGTCTCTTTCTGTAACGCCAATAGAACTAAATTCAAGTCCCAAGGGTTCAGGGGTGCTCTAACCGGTGGATTAAGCCGCGTTACCCGCTGTATAAAGCTTCGGACCAAAGAATGCGAATCATTACCAATCATTACCTTACCAATAAGGCCGAGACTTGGCCCTTGATAGTATTCAAGGCCACTTTCATCTCTAACCCCATCTGCAGAAAGGCAAGGATTCTACCTATGACATACTTTCTAAGATGCCAACCCCTGGATTCACACCAGGAAATATATGCCTTCCAGACTCTATAATAAATGACTCTGGAAGCTGACTTCCTTGCATTAAAGTAGATATCAGTGAGCCTGAAAGCCCATGATTCTTCAGAATGTGGGTTTCAACAACCAAACCATTAACTTTAGCATTTGAAAAGTAGGATGAAACACTGGTCCCTGCGATAGCAGGTCTGGACGTGGTGGTAGGGGCCATGGGGCCCCTACCACCATCTTTACCATTTCTGCATACCAAGATCTTCTGGGCCACAAGAACTATTGACTTCTTTGCCCGCTTGATCCTACGAAGAAGTTGATGTAGCAGCAGAACAGGAGGGAATGCATGAATCAGCGAGAACTGATCCCATGGGGTCACCAACGCATCTGTTCTGCATGCGAGCGGATCCCCTGTTCTTGACAAAGTCGTCAACTTCGTTGTTGAACCTGGACGCAAACAGATCTAAGTCTGGGATCCCCCATCTTTGGCATATAGCCAGGAAGATGTCGGGGTGAAGGGATCATTCCCCAGGAACAACTGCTGGCGACTAAGTAGTCCGCTTGCCAGTTCTCTACTCCTGGAATGAAAATTGCGATATGCACGGAACATGCTTTTCTGCCCAGGTTAGGATCTGGTTTACCTCTCCCTGGGCTGCCTGACTTCTGGTGCCCCCCTGGTGATTGATATAAGCCACTGCGGTGGCATTGTCGGATTGAATCCTGACAGGAGAATTCCGCAAGCTGAATGTCCAAGGCCTTAGGTCTAGGTACGTTGCCTGAATCTCTAAGACGGTTCTGGACCATTTCCCTTGGACCGACGTCTCTTCAAAGACTGCTCCCCACCCTGAAAGGCTGGCATCTGTTGTTAACAGCTTCCAGGTAACTGGTAAGAAGGATTTCCCCTTCTGCAGATTCTTGGGTATCCTCCACCAACTGAGGCTCTGACCCACTTTTAGCGACAAACGCATCGGGAAATCTAGTGCTTGGATCTTCTTGTTCCAAGCCGACAGGATACTATTTTGCATCAGTCTCGAATGAAACTGAGCATAGGGAACTGCTTCGAATGAAGCCACCATCTTTCCCAACAACCTCATACAAAGGTTGGATAGAAGGACCCTTCTGTGCCCTGACCACCTGAACCAGCTCCTTTATAGCGCCGATTATTGCCTGGGGTAAGAACACCCTCTTCTGGGCTGTATCTATAATCAGACCCAAGTACTCCAATCTTCTTACTGGTTTTAAAGAAGATTTCTCTAGGTTGAGGACCCAACCTAAGTATTCCAGGTAGTTGACTGTGGTGACCATGCTTTGGTCCAGGCGGGCTAACCGACCGGTCTATCAAGAGCAGGTCGTCTAGGTATGCCATTATCGTTATACCTTGAGTCCTTAATCTGGCCAGAGGAAGGGCCAGAAATTTTGTAAACACCCGAGGTGCAGTAGCTAGACCGAAAGGCAAAGCTACAAACTGAAAATTACATTTTTCTACTTCGAAACGCAGATATTTCTAGTGAGCAGGGAAATAGGTACATGCAGGTATACATCTTTGATGTCGATTGATGCCAGAAGTTCTCCTCGTTGTAGGACGGAGACTACTGATCGGATTGATTCCATGCGAAAAGAGCAAATTTTCAGGAACCCGTTTAGATCTTACAGCTCTAGAATGGGTCTGACATCTCCATTTGGTTTTGGCACCATGATGAGGTCTGAACAAAACCCCAATCCCTGCTCTTCCATGGGGACCATCGTGATCACTTTTTGTGACAAAAGTCGGTCTAACGCTAGGGAGACTTCGTTTTCTCTGGATATTTGGGGACATTTGACCTGAGGAAAAGAGGAGACAGGAATTCTCGAAATTCTAGTTTGTAACCTAGAGCTATTGTGGAGACCACCCATCTGTCTTGAAATAATTCCTGCCAGACCCTTGAGAACTGCAGAAGTCTTCCCCACCACTCGAACGAGTGGGGGCGCCCCTTCATAAAGAGGCTTTAGCATTTTGTCTTGTGGGTTTCCTCCCCCAGGATTTCTTTTGTCCCTGGGGTTGACGAAGAGGTTTACCTCTTGAACCTGATGGTGGAGGCCGTTGCGACTGCCTGGAGGCTGATGCCCCTGGCACTGGAGAAGGAGACCGTTTAATGAGGGACATTTACTCCTTTTCTTAACTGGCATAAGGGTACTTTTCCCACTTGATATTTTTTGGATATATTTGTCCAAATCATCCCCAAACGGCTTTTCACCACGGAAAGGAAAACCAGCCAGGAGCTTTCTGCATAGCGCTTCAGCTGACCAACTTTTTAACCATAAGATTCTACGCATATGCATCAACCCAAGCGTAAGGCGAGAGGTTTGAAGAATAGAATCTGATTGCGTCAATTGCAAAACACAAAGCTGCTGGCAGCTCAGCTAACTCCTGGGCGCTGTTCAGGGAAAACCTTGAGCACCTGCTTCAAATGGTCTCTCAAGGATTGACATACCCCAATTGCCGCCACTGCAGGTTGAGCCACTGAACCTGCCAAGGAAAAAATATCTTTTAAAAGGAATTCCAATCTCTTATCAGTTGGATCCATAAACATTTGCGCATTGTCAACTGAACAAGTCAAACTTTTATTCACAGAGGATATAGCAGCATCAATTGCTGGTATACTCCACATCTTAGTGAATTTTTCCTCTTGAGGATAAAGTGTTGAAAACTTTAAAAATGCTTATCTGGGTGATCCCACTCAGAATATATAAGCTTTTCCAGAAATGAATGTACAGGAAAGGCACGCAAGGCTTGAGGAGTCTTTAGTGAACCCAAACAAGAAGTGGGCTCTTTAACCGACTCAGTTAAGGGAAGCTTAAATGTGGAGCTGACCATTTTAGTAAGAGAATGCCCCAGCAACTTCTCAGCATGTGAAGCTGAAGAAGGTCCTTCCCCACTTGATCCCTCAGAAGAGGAGTCAGTCTCTCCATGGTCCCCTGAGGGGGATTCATTTCCCCGTCCCACTGTTTGAGGATCCTGGGTGGCAGAAGGGGACCTAATGCGCTTTCTTCCACTCTGTGAAGATGCGATTAAAGTCGCTAACTTTTCCTCTAATCCAATGATAGTTGAGAAAAAAACCTACTCAGTTACAAAGACAGGGGCTGAAGTGTCAGAAGCAATTACAGCCCCTGATGATCCCGATGGCTCACTCTGACCAGCCTCCCTAGATCTTTCGGGGGGGGGGGGGGTGTTGCAGGGGGGGTCCCTTAGGGTGACCCCTTTGTGCCCTTATCTTTTGCGGTATTTGTACCATTCCCTCTGGTTATGGTGCAGAGAACGCAGAGGTACAACCAAGAAAATGCACCTACTGCTGAGCAATAGTCCAGCAACTGCCGCTGCTATTAGGCTCAGAAATGTGTCCTGGGAATGCCTGTGTCAACCAACACTCACATGCGACCCGTCAGCTCTGTGTCCCTCCTTCAGCTGTATGCACCTGAAAAAAAGGTGCACTTTATAGCTACACAGCCCATGTTGTGGGCGCTAAGGCACGCCAATGCCGCCCAGCTCCCTTTCCTCCCCCCACGACCCCTCCCTCATCTTTTTCAAAGATACAGCTTTCCCGCGCGAGCGGGCTCCGATCCGCTGGATCATATATGCAAGAGGGCCGCTGGATGGAGGACCGCCGTAATCGTAGCGGGAGCGGTGCAGCACACCGCCGAATGAGCCATGCTCCCTCTGCCTCCTGGGCTGAAGCTGTCCAGGTGGGGGAACATTCCCAAAAGGAAAAAAAAAAAACCCTTCCCTGCGTCTTACCTGGGGCTTGGGCTGGAGGAAGCATGCAGCTTGACACAGAGGCTGGACTGACAAGCATGGAATCGGGTACGTGCTCTTGACAGCCCCCGGTGGTGACTATAGGCATGACAACATTTACTTTAAAGGAGAAAAAATTCCTTAGGAATCTCCCTTACCTTATCCAGCTGCAGGGTTCTGTGGTAACAGACCCAATCTTCACCTCTCAAGGTGGGCTTCGTTGAAAAAACTTTCAGGGACTAGGGCCCCCTTTTTATTGGGGGATCCACAGCCCTGGGCCTGTAAAAAGCACCCCGCCAGCAATATAGCTGAAAAGAAACAAATACTAGATCCCTGGGTCCAGCTCCCTAAAAAGAGAAGTGTTACAGGTAAAACCTTGTTTTTTCGGACACGAGGCCCGGGTACCATTCAATTTGGTCTGGAAAAGACACTTTGAATGGATCCAGTTGCATGGCTTGGCCCATCAAGGAATATTCCAGCTGAACTCAGCATAGCACAGCACATCTTTACTTGTGACCAACACCTAAGACACTGGCGAAAAAACTGAGGTACTCCCCAGTAAGGGGAGGGGTTATATGGGGAATTGAACTTCCTGTCTAGGGTGTGCCAGTGTCCATCACCTGAAGGTGCCATATAACCCATACAGTAATTACTGTGGCTCTGTGTCCCGTGATGCATGATAAAGAAATAATATTTTAATATTTTATTAAAATATTAAGAAACTAGAATAAGAATTTGTACTTACTGTAACATCATTTTCTTCAAGTTAATTGAGGGACACAGAAAATTTAAAAATCAGAAACATGCTATACTGCTGCCTGCTGGAGGTTGGGATGTTGATAAATAAAAATGTTGAAGCCAGTCCCTTTATAACCTCAGCATCATGCCTCAGTTTTATGAGCAAACACAGTGACATGGGTGTGAGAGGCCTAACAGCATAAAATCCGTATTTAAAGTTACTAACCCTGAGCCCTCCATATAGGGTAGGGAAATCGATACCCACACAGGCAGGGAAGAGGGTAATACTGTAACAGACTGGCGTGTAGAACACCAACAATAGACGATGAAGATGCACTCCATCCAAGCAATGCCCAGAAATGTTCCTGGGGTGTGATAACTAAGCTGCAACCTGCCTAAAGGCTCATTAACTATATCAAAATAAATGTGCAGTTACAGTATCCCAGACAGTGCTGTCCACTGACCACACATTACCCTTTAGGGATGAGCATTTTCTTCCAAGGGGGAAGATAAGAGCACGCAAGTGCTGGACCTTCACATTCTAGTGCAAGAATCATCCCCTTGAGGGGATCCCCCCCCCAAAAAATTGAGTTTAGAAAAGACAAAGCTGTTAGGAATGACACAACAGCTGTCCAGCGTAGAAGGCAGGTGTGCAGACTTGTCATAGGGAGAGTTTCCCAAGCTTTCTGAAGGTGAAGGTACTGCATAATTTAGGAGATGACCAGTTCAAAATACTGCCCTACAGAAGGACCTAAAGGATTATGCCCCGTACACACGATCAGAAAATCGTACGGAAAATACCGCTTTCAAATCGATCGTACGATAATCGGATCGTTAGTACAGAGCTTTCGGGAGCCGATCAGGACAGTTCATCCGATAGTATTCTATCGGACATGCGGGAAATTTTTTTTCGTACGATGCCAGATCGTACGATTTTCGTTTAATCAGTACAGCTATCGTTTCGAAAATGCAATACAAATGCATTACAACACATGACATCACTTCCGAATTTTATTTCTGTCGTGCAGGAATTTTCGTGACTTTAGTAAACTCATCAGATTCGATCTGAGATCAGCATCCAATAAAAAACGGACGATCATTCGTCCGATAATCTCATCGTGTGTATGGGACATACGTTTTGTCTTTATATTCCCAATTGCTACATACAAAACTGGGTAAAGCTGCCCATATATGGATCAAAATTCAGCCAGTTCAGCAGGGACCAGCCAAACTTCAATCCAAGCATGAGCACTGCTGTTAAATCAAAGTTGATCTACTGATCGACAATTGTTCAACCACCCTGTCAGATTTTAGCCGATCGACCAGCGCTGCAGGCTGTAGACTGCAGAGAGATCAGTGTATACTGATGGCAGGCTAGACTCTTCACTGTGGCTGATGAGAATAAGGAAGAGGTGTGTTTCTCTCACCTTTCAATTACCGCAGCAGTAAATAATAAATTCATTTAATTGCATATTGTGCATCAGACACATCTCACCCCATCCTGTCTTTATGCTATAGGTCGTATGTCCACTTCGAATTGTACTAGATATGCTCCTCCGTACAGGGGAGTATAGGCTGATGTAACCTGTTGCATCAGAACTGTCCTCTATGTGTGTCTTCGAGAGGACATTTGCATCAGATAGAAAAAAACAAATAGGCTTCAAGAGAGGCAAGGCCATGCAAACTCACAAACCCAAACAGACTGTGTTGATGAGGGTGACCAAGTTATTGTAGATGGGCAGTGGAACAGGACCAGCGAGTACGTGATATGGTGCTTAATAAGCAGTAGCAGCAAAAATAGGATTTTTGTACTCACCGTAAAATCCTTTTCTCTGGAGTTCATTGACGGACACAGCTCCATTCTCTTGACCGTAGGGTTATATCTTCCTCCTTTCAGGAGAAGATATATGCATGAACATGCATTGCATGTGAAAAAAAACAGAACTATACAGTTCCACCCAGGGGGCGGTCCCTCTGATCTAACCCCTCAGCCTGCCTCCTGCAGCTCAGTACGTCAACAAGCAGTATAACGTAATCAAAAGGAGGGGTGGGTGCTGTGTCCGTCAATGAACTCCAGAGAAAAGGATTTTACGTTGAGTACAAAAATCCTATTTTTTCTTTCGTTCATTGACACAGCTCCATTCTCGTGACCGTAGGGACGTCCTCAAGCAGTGTCATAACGAGGGGTGGGAACAGCAAAACAGAACTTCACCCGGAACCAGAAGTGCTCCCCAAACGGAGGAGTTACCCTCCGAATCAACCGCAGTAGAATCTGCGGGCGACAAATGCATCAAACTGCATGGACAACAACATGAACTTTGTCCAACAAAAGAAAAAAATATTGCAACATTACACGGCCGCCTGCAGAACTTTGTGGCCAAAGCAAGCATCCGAAGATGCGCTTACATCAACCTTGTAGAACTTGGTAAAGGTGTGAACGGACGCCGCCTTACACACTTGGGAAACTGACGCTTAATGTGGGAAAGTCCAAGAAGTCCCAAATGCCCTAGTGGAATGGGCTTTGACAGGAAAGGGGGGCACCTGCCCCTTCAAGGCGTAAGCTTGGACCACGATCTGTCTGATCCACCTGGAAATGGTAGTCGACGAGACCGCTAGCCCTTTTTTCGGACCAGCCACCGAAACAAACAGTAAATCTGACTTCCGGAAGGGAGCCGTGGCAGACAGATAAACTCTTAGAGCCCGGACCACGTCCAGGGAATGGAGGGCCACATCTTTAGGATGTGTCGGCTTAGGACACAGAGATGGTAACACAATGTCTTCATTGAGGTGGAAGGCAGAAACCACCACCGGCAAAAAAGAAGGTTGCGGACGCAACACCACCTTATCCCTGTGGATAATCAGATAGGGTGACTTGCAAGACAAGGGCGCCAGCTCTGAAACCCTCCTGGCAGATGTAATAGCCACTAAAGACCACTTTCTGAGACAGGGTCAACAAGGGAATTTCCCTGATGTTCTCAAACGGTGGTTTCTGAAGCGCCGACAGCACCAGGTTCAGATCCCACCAGAGGAACTACATGCCGAACCCCTTGCACAAAAGTGCGTAACAACGAGTGAGACACCAGGGGTCATTGGAAAAAAACAGCCAAAGCTGAAATCTGTCCCTTAACGGTGCTCAAGGCCAAATTCTGGTCCACTCCTGGCTGTAAGAACAGCAGGACGCTAACCACCAAATAAGTACGTGGGCGCCACCCCATCTCCTCACACATGGAGATATAAGCCTTCCATGTACGATGATATATCTTCCGGAAAGAAGATTTCCTTGCCCTCAGCATAGTGGCAATGACCGAGTCCGACAGACCTCGGTTCCTTAGCACCTGGCTTTCAACAGCCACGCTGTGCAACGGTAAAGCAGGATGAAGTATGGGACCTTGCAATAGGAGGTCCTCCCGCACCGGCAACTGCCAAGGAGCATTCGCCACCAGGCGTATCAGGTCGGCGTACCGAGGCCAATCCGGGGCAATCAGTATGACTGGGATCCCCTCGGCCTCCACTCTGTGGAGCAGACGTGGTAACAGTTTGAGCGGAGGAAAGGTGTAAATCAGCTGGTACTGCTCCCATGAAGCCACCAACGCGTCTGACACGTCCGCCCAAGGATCTTTTGTCCTGGACACGAACCTCTGCACCTTTCGATTGAGCTGAGAGGCCAGAAGGTCCACATCTGGTATGCCCCACCGCAGGCAAAGAAGCCTGAACACCTCTGGATGCAGAGCCCATTCTCCTGGGTCCAGCATCTGACGACTTAGATAGTCCGCCTGCCAGTTTTCTACTCCCGGATGTTTATAGCCGACAGGGCCAGTACATGTCGCTCTGCCCACCGAAGGATGTGAGCGACCTCCCGTGCTGTGGCCGAGCTTCTCATTCCTCCTTGATGATTGACATATGCCACCGCCGTGGCGTTGTCTGACTGGATCCTGATCGGATGTCCTTGTAGTCTCATCGACCATGTGGAGAGGCATAGCCTGATCACTCGAAGCTCGAGCACATTGATCGGTAACTGGAATTCCTCCCACGACCAGAGGCCTTGTGTCGATTGTATTCCCAATACTCCACCCCAGCCGGTCAGGCTGGTGTCCGTTGTGATCACCGTCCAATGAAGAGGTAGGAACGATTTCCCGGACCGAAGGGCCGGAGATCTCAGCCACCAGGGAAGAGAGTCCCTGACTAACTGGCTCACCCGAATCTGTCGATCCAGGGATAACGGAGATTTGTCCCATTTCGACAATATCTCCTTCTGCAAGACTCTGGTGTGAAATTGGGCTTACTGTACCGCCTCGAAGGAAGCCACCATAAAGCCCAGAACTCACATGCAGAAACGCAGCGACGACCACCTGCGGCTTCTCAACCGCTTCACCGCGGTCCTGAGGGTCTGCAGCTTGTCTGAAGGGAGAAACACTCTCGTTTCCACAGAGTCCAGAAGTAAGCCTAGGTATTCCAGACGTTGAGTCGGCACTAGCACCGACTTCTTGAGGTTCAACACCCACCCAAACTCTTGTAGAGTGTGCACGGTGATCGCTACATCCTCCCTTAATTCTGAGGCGGAAGCTGCTCTCAGAAGGAGATCGTCTAGGTAACCCACAATTGCGATCCCACATTGTCGCAACAACGCCAAAATTGGAGCCAATACCTTGGTAAAGACTCGGGGTGCTGAAGCCAGACCAAAAGGGAGAGCCACAAACTGGTAGTGGTCTTCCCCTACTGCAAATCACAGAAGCCTATGATGCCTAAGGCATATGGGTATGTGCAGGTATGCGTCCTGGATATCCAGGGACGCCAGAGAGTCCCCCTGATGGAGTGCAGCGACTACGGAGCGAACTGATTCCATTCTGAACCTCTGTACTTTCACAAAGCGATTGAGGGCTTTTAGGTCCAGGATTGGACGTACCCCTTCCTTTTTGGGGAATACAAACAGATTGGAATAAAATCCCTGAAACGTTTCCGTTTCTGGAACAGGCACTATCACCCCACGGGTGAGCAGGTCCCTTACTGCCCCGTGTTTGGTGGCCAAGAGAGAAACTCTATCTTGAAGCCTGATGAAATCAGTTTACAGACCCATTTGTCGGACAGCTGAGAGGCCCACCGAACTGCAAACTCCCAAAGGCAACGGTGCAATAGTTTCGCCCATTCAGTAAGGGTCTGTGACACTAATGCCGTGGCCAGTACTGGTCGTAGCACTGACCCCGCTACCGTAAAGATGGATCAGGCCACTGCCTCGGCCCTCCTCTCGGTAGGATCCTTAAATGCAGGAGTCCCTTCTACCGGGATCGTGGTTACTTTGTTTAAACTGGACACAACCAGGGGAGCCGATCATTTCTTAAGAAGGCTCTCCTCAAAGGGGTAACGCACCGCCATTCGTTTTGGGACCGAAGAGGTCAGTTGCGGGACCCAAAAGGGACCGCCACCTCGGCAGAGGATCCTGCCGCATCCTGTATTTTCAGGGTATCACACACAGCGGCGATAAGTGCTCAAACTAGCACTTTTTCCTGCGCGGACCAGGACACAGAATCACCCTTACTGTCCGATTGGTCCTGGTCAGCGTCCTCTGACACATCAGAACACGGGCCGCCGGGCAATGCGGGGCCAGAGTCTGAATCAGAGCTCTCCCTGGAGGACGGGGGGGCAGGGGCCGTTATTTACCCCCCCTTGCGCCCGCACGCCTTCTCCAACCTGGCAACGAATGATTCAAGGACCGCCGACAAAGCGTCCAAAGGCACCGCACTATTTGCAGGTGAACCGGTTGTAATTGCAGGGAGATCTGGGGAAGAAATACCAAGTTCTGATGCCATGCTGACCCTTCCTGTCTGCCACCCTTGGGGACTTAGGACAAGGTGTATAGTTCCACCCTCCTAGCTGCTACAGACTGAGGGGTTCCCACCACGGGACTCACCACCTGCCGTGCTGCTGCTGCCTGTATCCTGTGAGAATGCACAGGTGTCCTGGAACGAAAACCGCACTGTTCGGAGCCCAGGGAACAGCGCTGTGTGGAGAAAAAGCGTGCCAGGCTACAAGAAAATGGCTGCAGGGCGTTCTGTACATAGGACAAAAACACAGGGAAAATGGCCCCTGAGCTCCGGGAAAATGGCCGCCACCCACGTTTTTCACAGGACTAACAGAAAATGGCCGACATCACAACTGTACACAGGGATGCACCTAGATAATAGCGCCGAACAGCGTTATAGCGGCAGCACACAGAAGCCCACAGACACCCAGAAACACAGACAGCCAGCACAGCCCCCATCAGGGATAAGAGCCCTCCCGAGGGACCCCTGTCCAGGTACACACACCGATAGTCCGCAGCATCCCCCATGGGGGGGGGGGGGGTGAAGCAGGGACAGGAAGAGAAGAAAGGGAGAAGAGGGACCCCCTAATCGACCTCCCTCTGAATGCCCAGCTGCTCAGTCCTGCCAAGACAGGAAGAGCTGTACTTACCCTCCGGACGAGCTGGGGACATCCCATCACAGACCCACACCCGAGCAGTACGGAGTGGCTGCGGGCCACAGCACACTGTGCCAAAGACATCCGTAGTCCGGTCATATGTGTGCCCCGGAGCTTGGAGATCACCAACCCCTGGAGCCTGAGGGGCATGTCGTGGCCGACCCAGTGCATAGCTAGGGCCTGCACATGCTCGATGGCCAGGCTGGGGAGACTGCAAGGATCTATATTTATCCAGCCTGTCACCCAGCCGGCTGTTGATAGAAGATCACAGGATCTTAAAATCTTGCACAAGGAGGCAAAATCCAGAAAAAAACCCCCAGGACCAATGGTCCAGATAGGGAGCCTAGGTCTTTCTCCTTTGCTAGGCAGAAAAAAACTGAGCTGCAGGAGGCAGGCTGAGGGGTTATATCAGAGGGACTGCCCCTTGGGCGGAACTGTATAGTTCTGTATTTTTCACATGCATGTTCTGCCTAGTCTCTCCTGAAAGAAGGAAGATATAACCCTACGGTCCAGAGAATGGAGCTGTGTCCGTCAATGAACAAAAGAGAAATGGGGTTTCATCGAGGCTAAATGGTGGAAAAAAGAGCACAGAGTGCAGCCATGCAACATTCCACCTAATGGATGACTTAAGCTAGAGTCCCTTGGGCTTAACCATTGCCATGGTAAAACTAGTGATGGCAGAAAATTTTCTTGTTCAATACTTTTATTGAAAAGTTTTGGTAGGTTAGAGTTTAGATCAGATAACAAAAACGAAACAAAGGAAGACTATTGTGCATTACACAATAAGGCCTCATGCATACTAGACATGATAAAAAAGCCAGTAACATTAGCTGTAGAAAACTGTAGAGTTAGTTTTTCAGTGTTTTTGTAGTAGCGTTATGACCTTTTTTAGCTGCAGCATTTAGCTTTTTTTTTAGCAAAACTATACTCTCATAAAACCTTACAGCTCAAAAATGCTGACAAACGCCGATTAGCTGCGTTTCTCAGCTTTTTTCAGAGTTAGAGCATTTTTACAGTTGAAAAACTCCTCTCAAAACTCACTAGTTCTGTGTTTTTTTCCAGCTAGAAAACGCCCATCAAAAACTGCTGATAACAGCCTATGAGTGCATGGACACATAGGAGAACATTGCTGAGGAGTTTATTGACTGCAGAAAAAAAACAAAACGTCTGAAGCCAAAAACAGCAGCTGAAAAACCTCATGCATACTGGATGTTAAAATAATGCCAGTAGCTTTGCAGTGAGTTTTTCAACGCTTTTCAGCATTTTTGGAATAGCAATTTTTAGCACATTTTGTTTTTTTAATGGGCTCAAAAACGTTAAAACTACTGGTGAGCAGTTTTTACAGCTTTTGGGCAGTTTTCTGCATTTATCTGCCTTTTTTACAGCTGAAAAACGCCTCTCAGAACCCCCTTGTTTTTCTGTTTTTTTAACAGCCCAAAACGCCCTTGCCCAAAACAGTTGATAACTTACGTGTACATGGACACATAGGATAACATTCTGGAGACTTTATTGACTATTGAAAAAAACATCTGAACCCAAAAACAGCAGCTGTAAAAACGTCCAAAAACGTTTAGTGTGCATGAGGCCTTATAGATAAATGTGTATGCTTGTTTAAGACAAGATAAGCATGTACAGAGATCAATAACATACACAAATTAGTAACAAAACACATTCTTAAAGTATAACTAAAGTCAAAAACTTTTTTCGTTTTGGATAGAGTAGAGATGAATAAGAACTCCATATTTGGCTTAATGTACACGGGACATTTTACAACTTCTCCTGAACGATTTAACTTGACAGATAGTAACCGACATTGAGGCTGCAGTCACACCTGACTTTTGTTTTCAGGCAGAAAGTTGCGCGTTTTTGCACAGGTCAAAAAGGTCACCAATGTAAAAAGCAGAAAAACGCCTGTAATCTGCCCAAAGAGAAGCTCATGTACTTTTTTGAGCTTCTAGCGTTTTTGCTTCAGGTGACAAAACGCTCAGATGTGAACAGGGGCCATTTAAATTAATGGGATTTTGCCTGCTGGGTGTTTTTCAGGCGTTTTTTACGAGCTGAAAACTCTCAGGTGTGAATGCAGCCTTAAAAACGTCTATTCTGCCACGTTTAGCTGCGTTTGCATCTAAAAGACTTTTTTTCCCCAAATAGTCAAAAATTAAAAACGGCAGTAAACAAAGTTACCGCGTTTCCAAGCTGTTACAGGCGTTTGGCATTTCAAATGCCACTAAACACCCGTCCTGAATGCATTTTTTTGCTTTCCAAAAAATGCTTCTAAACTTAACTGCCTAAAAACAACTATAAACGACCCTGTGTACATGTACTGATAACATAACAGAGGAGAGTTCAGAGGCATCTGAAAAAAATGCCCAACTGCTAAACGTCTGTTTACCAGCAGCAGTGTACATGAAGCCTTAGAAGGTTTTTATTGCTACCTCTGCCCTCATTAGGGAGATTCATCCTCTCTATTTGTCCGGTTTACCATTATCATTGAAAGGGAAAGTAAAAGAAAGCCCTAATTTATGGTTGTACCCAGAAAAGTAATAGGAAATCTTCCAACGGGGGCACTAGTTCTGGTGGCCTGGGGGTCCCCAAGAAATTCCCTTAAATTTGCAGGTATTTTATCTTACTTCCTGTTTTGGCTATGGGCCAGGAAGTGAAGGTAAATCTCCCCAATAGAATGCAGATGGGAGAAAATAAACTAATAGGTGTTATAATCCTTTATTACTCGATCCAAAAGAAAAAAAAAAAAAAAGTTTTGCCTATAGTTCTACTTTAACATTGGTGCAACAGATTTGGAAGGGAGGGTGGGTTTTTGGGACAAGAGTAGTAGAGGGAAGGTAACGTTTGAGGACCCTGGGGGTCCACAATGTTGGTCTGTGTGTGTTAAGAGCAGTGGTAGTCATTAACAGAATGCTAGGTCAGGGCTCTGGAAGAAAAGAATCAAAGCCAGGTGGGAGATAAATTGCCCATTCCATGGCTGTTATATTGTGTATATTTGGAGATTCTGTCTTAGAGTGGGGCCTCGATTTTTGCACAAATCATAGCTTAGGTAACGCAGTTTTTTTACTTTTGGGACGCAAAGTTGGGGGGCGGTGTCTGCTAGACTTTGACGATGGTTTGGTGGCAGAAATTTTTAAAAACGTGTGCAACTGTATTACAGTGGGCTCCCACTACTTTAGTCCCACTGACCTTACTTAAGAAGTGAGTCTGCAGAGACTAGGCCACACCAAGGGCTGTGTGTGCCATGCCTCTGGATCTGGAGAGAGCTCTGTGGTTACAAACACACTACAAAACACTAAGATGTAGAGCTTAGGCGTTTAAGGCCAAATTCAAGGCTAGCCTGGCTAGCAATCTTCCAGTCCAGGGGGTCCAAGTACCGTCTCCAAAACTGTTGCTGAGGATATGCCACTTCAGTGAGCTGTTGTATAGAAATTAGCTCAAGCAGCTATGTGGAAGTCTTGAATGAATTCATGGAAGACAAAATATCTACAATGAACATTTTATTGAAGTCAATAGAGAAAAAAAATGCAGTAGCAAAATTTTTGTTATACTTAAAGCAGAATAAAAGTTGTCCCAAATACCTTTGGCGCCGGGGCATACTTACAGCCTCTGAAAACAGACTGCGCCAATAACTGCAGGAGTAAAAAGGATTAGGAATTCCTGAATTCCAGTGTCCCTCAATGGACAGGAACCAGCAAAAGGCCACTTTACTGGTGAGATCTTCTAATGGATGTCCCAGATTGGTTCGAAAGGAAGTCTCTGAACCACCGAAAGTACCAGATTCAGATTCCATGGAGACACCTGAGGTCAAAGTGGGGGGAATTCACATAAGCAACACCTTGCATAAAGGTCTTGACAAGAGTTTGTGAAGCCAAAGGTTTTTGTAAAAGAATGGATAAAGCAGAAACATGCCACTTTAGAGTACTAAGAGCCAGATGCTGGTCCAGACCAGACTGGACAAAAGCCAGTATGCAAGGCATTGAATATTCCCAGGTTGATGTGCCTGCTCTCGCACCAGCCAGATGGTAGATCTTGCAAGTATTGTTTTTTCCTGCTTTGAGCAAGGTGGGAAAAACAGAATCCATAGTGCCCATACCTTTTAGGACCTGGGTTTCAACGGTCATGTGATTTAAACAAGCAAATGAAAATCAAGGTGTAATAGTGGGCCCTGGAACAGGAGGTATGGCCTGTGTGGAAAAGACCATGGCTCATCTGTTAGGCGTCAGAGAAGGTATGTGTACCAAAATCTTGGATCGACTCCATTCTTCCTCTATCTTGCAGAGCGGTCAAAGGAGAAGCTTTGCTGGTGGGAAAACATACACCAGTCTGAACAGGGACCAAGGAAATACCAGGGCATCCAGCGTGAAGGCCAGGGCATCTCTGGACCTGGTCACAAACCTGTCCAGTTTCTTGTTGAATCTGGAAACCATGATCTCCCCATTTCTGATAAAGCATCAGGAAAATCTCTGGGTGAAGAGACTACTCCCTTGAGTCCAGGTGTTGGCGATTCAGGAAGTTTAATTGCCAATTTTCTTGGAATGTAGATAGCTGAGAGAGCTGGAACATGGTGTTCTGCCCAGGAGAGAATCAGACGTCTTCCTTTGGGGCTGTCTAACTTCTGGTTTCCCCTTGGTGGTTTAATGGAAGCCACAGATGTGGCATTTGTCTGACTGCACCCTTACTAGGAGACGTTTAGCAGAGGGGTCCTACGGTTCGCAGTTACAGAATATTGATGGGAAGCCGCAACTCCAGTAGGGGACAAGGTGTCCTGGAAAGCTAGGGAATTGTAGATCCCCCTCTTCCCCAGCCATATAGGCTGGTGTCCATAATTACCACGTTGCAGGGAGAGGTAAGGAATAATTTTCTGGATTATAGAGCCAAGTTGGAAAACCACCATGCCTGGGTGATTTTTAACTGTCTGGACAGCAGTAGTGGACAATCCAGAAAAGGGATCCGTTTGTCCCACAATGTGAGAATGCTGAACAGCAAAAGGTCTGGAGAGTAACTTAACAAAAGAGAACTGCCTCAGGGAAGGCTATGAGGCCCAGGAACCTTATGCAGAAGTCAGTCAAGAGACGCCTGGTTGATCTAAGAGTAGGAAAACTGGACCTTATAGAAGCAGCCTTTTCCTGGTCGTGCGATGCTGCACCCAAATAAAAATAGTATTTTTTGTCATAATTACCTGTAAAATCCTTTTCTTTGAGTACATCATGGGACACAGAGTCAAGCTAATATTCATTACCTACTGGATTATACTCCAACACCAGGTGAATAGACACTGGTAGACCAAAGATCTTCAGACAGGAAGTGATCCCCTATATAACCCCTCCCAAACAGGAAGCACTTCAGTTTTGTAGCAAGCACTGAATCCTCACAAACAGAGGGGAGGGATCTCTGTGTCCCATGATGTACTCAAAGAAAAGGATTTTACAGGCAAGTATGACGAAAAAAAATCCCTATTTTATTTTTCATACATCATGGGACAAAGAGTCAGGCTAAAATTCATCACCTACTGGGACGTCCCAGAGCAATAGCCTTGAGGGGAGGGAGAGCCCCTGCCAAACAATAGCCATCAGAACTTATATGGCAGCCCGCAGTGCACTGCAGCCGAAAGCTGAATCCTCTGTGGCTCGAACATCCACTAGATGAAATTTTGTGAAGTATGCACTGAAGACCAGGTAGCAGCCTTACAAATCTGAGCCACAGATACCTGATGGCGAAAAGCCCAGGAAGTTTTTACACCTCTGGCAGAATGAGCTCTCACCCTAAAGGGAGAAGCTTTACATTTCAGACTGTAGGCCTGAATCACCAACTGATGGACCCAATTGGCAATGGAAGCTTTGGAAGCTGCCTGCCCTTTCTTGGGTCCTTTTGGTAAAACAAAAAAGGAGTCTGATGCTCGGATCTCTGCAGATCCAGACAAATAAATCTTGACTGCCCGGACAACGTCCAAAGAATGCAGTCGTCTCTCTTCCGCCAAACGAGGCTGAGGGAAAAAAAAAAAAAAGACAAAATAACGTCCCGATTTAAATGAAAGGCCGACACCACTTTTGTAAATGGTGAGACGTATTTGACCCATTGAGAGTTACATATATGCATAGACACCCACCTGCACCGGTCAGAATCCACTAGCCCGTCCCCAGCTGCTACCATCAAGCGGACAGCCTACGCACTTCCCTATATATCAGGGGGGAATACTTTTACTTCAATTCAGTGCCTAATCTATGTGGATTGTATTATTAGGAGAATTTATATCTCTCATGCAAAGGGGGCATTGCTAATTTTCAAAGGTGAGGCTGAAATGAGGCTGAAAGATAAGCATGTGAAAATACGCGTCTTTTATATCGCTGGAGGCTAGAAAGTCTCCCCTCTAGAGTGAGGCTACTACTGAGCGGACAGACTATCCGAAAGGACTGTATCAGTAGATACTTGTTCAGGGATTTTAGGTCCAAAATGGGCCGTGTCCCCGTTTGGTTTCTGAACCACAAACAGGTTTAAGTAAAACCCTGTGTCCCTTTCGGATACTGAAACCTCTACAATCACTCCTTGATGCACTAGATGATGTAGTGCCTGAAGCAATAAGTTTCTTTTTGGAGGATCCGAGGGAACGCTGGATCTTAAAAACCTGAGGGGGAACCCCCGCAACTCTAGCTTGTAACCGAGAGATATAATTAAGATGACCCACTCGTCCTGAATTATTGTTCTCCAAATGTATGCAAAATGCAGCAGCCTTCCCCCCCCCCCACTCGATGGAGTGGGGGTGTCCCCTCAAAAGGAGGGTTTGGTGCTGGGTTTTGAAGAATCTTGGACACAGGGCTTCTGGCCCTGCAGCTTGCCCCTGGCCCTAGCGCCCTGTTGGCAGCGGAACCACCTTGACGCTGAGACATTTGAGGAAACAGTCCCTGAGGTTTTAAACGAGGGACGTCCGGTGCTTTTCTTCACAGGAAGTAGAGAACTCTTCCCCCCGGAGATCTTTTGGATATATATTTGTCCAAATGATCACCAAATAAATGTTCCCCATGAAAAGGGAAACCTGCCCATAACTTTTTAGAAGGAAGCTCGGCAGACCAGTTTTTAAGCAATAGGAAGGAGTCTGCGCATATGTACAGATGAGAGAGCCAAACGAGAAACGTGCTGTATTGAATCCTTTAAGGCATCAATAGCAAAACACAGCACTCGAGAACTATCTGTCTTACTTTCAGGCAGATCATCCTCCTGGTTAGGCCAATCACCAATGACCTGATCCTTTACGGACTGGCAGATCCCAATTGCTGCAATAGCTGGCTGAATAGCTGAACTGGCCAAAGAAAAGGAAGCCTTTAATAATGACTCAAATTTCTTGTCAACAGCATCTTTCAAACCCTGTGCGTTATATACAAGACAAGTTACAAGTTAAGTTCTTGTTTAACCATCTCAATACAGTGCATTTTCACCCCCTTCCTGCCCAAGCCATTTTTCAGCTTTCAGTGCTGTCACACTTTGGGCACCCCCCATCACCCCCCCTGTACCCCCTGTCACACTGACACCAATAGCAGTTTTTTTTTGCATTGGTGTCAGTTTGTGACAGTTATAAGTGTTAGGGCAGTTAGGGTTAGCCCTCTTTAGGTCTGGGGTACCCCCCTTTAGGTCCAGGGTACCCCCCAATAAAGGTTAACCCCCCTAAAGGTTTTGACCCCCCCCCGATTGCCCCCTAGTTAACCCTTTCACCAGCGATCACAGTATAAGTGTTACGGGTGACGCTGGTTAGTTAGTTTTTTATAGTTTATTATAGTTTTAGGGCACCCGCCGTTTATTACCTTATAAAGGTTTAACCCCCTAATTGCCCGGCGGTGATATAAGTTACGTTTTTAGGGTCAGATAAGGTCTGCGTCGCCCCAGGCAGCGTCAGTTTAGCGCCAGTACCGCTAACACCCACGCACGCAGCATACACCTCCCTTAGTGCTATAGTATCTGAACGGATCGATATCTGATCCGATCAGATCTATACTAGCATCCCCAGAAGTTTAGGGTTCCCAAAAATGCAGTGTTAGCGGGATCAGCCCAGATACCTGCTAGCACCTGCGTTTTGCCCCTCGACCCAGCCCACCCAAGTGCAGTATCGATCGATCACTGACACTTACAAAACACTAAGCAAACATAACTGCAGCATTCGCAGAGTCAGGCCTGATCCCTGCGATCGCTAACAGTTTTTTGGTAGTGTTTTGAATCAGTCGCTAACAGTCAGGAGCTTTTTTGCCTGTGAGTCTCACTAGTGTACCCCTAAATTTAGAGCCCAAAATGGCAAATCGAAGGTACACTAGTGAAGAGGCCTACACATTTCTGAGCATGACAGATAGTGAAGAGGAAGTCACTCATCTGTCAGATTCAGGCTCAGAATACGATCCTGTAGAGGACAGCG
Source organism: Aquarana catesbeiana (assembly GCF_042186555.1). Classification (NCBI taxonomy): domain Eukaryota; kingdom Metazoa; phylum Chordata; class Amphibia; order Anura; family Ranidae; genus Aquarana; species Aquarana catesbeiana. Next base: position 242,956,430 of record NC_133327.1, read on the forward strand.
GCTCCACGACAGATAGCTCTGACGACGGAGTTGTGGTCCCTGCTAAGGTCAGGCGTACCAGACCCCAATCTTCTTCTTCTGTCCTTGATGTGCAAGAACCGCAGGTCCCTCGTATGGAGCAGAGAAGTACTAGCGCCGCTATTACTTCTGGTGAACTGGCAAGCACCAGCGGCCTAGTACACCCTGGTCGTATATCCAGCACTGCAGTATCACGTGGTGACGTGGCGAGTCCCATAAGTGCAGTTCAAGCTGGCGAGGTGGCAAGCACTAGTCGTGTCCCGCTGCCACCAAGAAGACGAACACAGGCCCGTCGTGCCCATAGTGCCCTTCCTGCTGCATTCGCCAATCCGAATTGGGTAAACAACACATCACCGCTAATCCCCAGTCCTCCCTTGCCAGAGATTGGAGACCAATTACGGTCTCCAAATTTAAGCTCTTTCTGGGCCTTTCCCTCAACATGGGCATAAATAAAAAGAGTGAGTTGCGGTCATATTGGTCCACTGACCCAATATACCATATGCCCGTGTTCTCTGCTTCCATGGCCAGGGCACAATACGAGCAGATTTTGCAGTTCATGCACTTTAATGACAATGAACTCTGTCGCCCTCGTGGAGACCCTGGATATGATCGACTCGACAAAATTTGGCCCCTCGTAAACCACTTCAACCAACGTTTTGCAGACTTGTCTACTCCCCATCAAGTTGTCTGCGTTGATGAGTCCCTGATTAAATTTTCTGGCCGCTTGTCATTCAAACAGTACCTTCCCAGCAAGCGTGCCAGATACGGGGTCAAGATGTATAAGCTCTGTGACAGGTCCACAAGCTATACATGTAGTTTTATGGTTTATGAGGGCAAAGATAGTCACGTAGAGCCGACAAACTGCCCTGACTACATAGGAAGCGCTGGCAAGATAGTGTGGGACTTGGTGTCACCCTTATTTGGAAAGAGGTACCACTTGTACGTGGACAATTATTACACGAGCGTCCCACTTTTTAGTCACCTTTTTGATCATCAGATTGGAGCATGTGGCACCGTGCGACCTAATCGCCGGGGCTTTCCCCAGTGGCTTGTAGATTCCCGTCTTAGGCTGGGGGAGAGCCTGCTTGCAGTGTAATAATTTGCTCGCTATGAAGTGGAGGGACAATAAGAATGTTTTCGTTCTTACCTCCCTTCATGCAGACACGACGGTCCAAATTACTACGGCGACTGGTGTTGTGGAGAAACCCCTCTGTGTCCACGAATATAACCATATATGGGAGGGGTGGACCCCAACGACCAGTTGTTGGCACCGTACCTAGTTGCCCGTAAGGCCAGACGCTGGTGCAAAAAAGCGTCTGTTTATTTCAATTGGCTTTGCTGAACGCTCATGTGCTATACACGGACTGGATCCTTCCTTAAATTCCAAGAAGAGATCGTCAGAGCCCTTCTGTTTCCAGACGGTGCTCCACCTCACCTTCCCCAACCAAATGCAGTAAGCCGGCTGCATGAGAGGCATTTTCCTTATGTCCTCTCGAGTAGCCCTACCCAACGAGCCCTCCAAAGAAGATGTCGTGTCTGTAGCAAGCGCGGATTTAGGCGTGACACCCGCTATTATTGTCCCTCCTGTCCTGACAATCCTGGTCTATGCATTGGTGAATGTTTTGAACGCTACCATACACTAGTTGAGTTTTAGCGTAGGGTACAGCATTGCACAGACTAGGACACACTTTCACAGGGTCTCCCAAGATGCCATCGCATTTTGAGAGACCCAAACCTGGTACCAGTTACAAAAGTTAAAGTTACTAAAAAAAGTGTAAAAAATAAAAACAAAAAAAATATAAAATAAAAAAAACAAAAATAGTTGTCGTTTTATTGTTCTCTCTCTATTGTTCTGCTCTTTTTTACTGTATTCTATTCTGCAATGTTTTATTATTATGTTTTACCATGTTTGCTTTTCAGATATGCAATTTTTTTTATACTTTACTGTTTACTGTGTTTTGCTGGTAACCATTTTTTTGTTTTCAGGTACGCCATTCAGCTGCAGAATGTATTTATCTTGACAGCAACAGCGTTTGCTCCCACGATATATATAAAGCCGTGACTCCAGCGCTGTCGGAGGTGATTTCACTACCACAGTTACATACTTCAGCATATATGCCGAAGCGTGGGGGCAGCAGTGGGTGGAGGAGCGATTTGCTCCTGCCTTTTGTGGGAGGATGCCCCCATGCTTCGGCATATATATATTTTAGGCACAGGTTGCGTTAAATGTTTTATTTTTTACTATGTTTTTTTGTATTTGCTTTGCAGGTATGGTAAGTCTTACTGTTATACTGTAATGTTACTTTGTTTTATTGTTAACCATCATTTGCTTAGCAGGTACGCCATTCAGTTGCAGCACGGATTTATTTATCTTGACAGCAACAGCGTTTGCTCCCACGATACATAAAGCCGTGACTCCAGTGCTGTCGGAGGTGATTTCACCACCACAGTTACATACTTCAGCATATATGCCAAAGCGTGGGGGCAGCAGAGGGCGGAGGAGCGATTTGCTCCTAACTTTTGCGGGAGGATGCCCCCATGCTTCAGCATATATATACGGTGCATGTATGCCCATCTTTAGAAGTGGGTGGATGAAGGGAGGTATTCTAATGGTGGGCATACCCACCAATCAATCTCTTTTTTTGTTCAGCCCACAGGCTGCATGAAAATTAAGTTTACAATATATGCCCAACAAGGACCAGCAACGTACTGGTATGTTGCTGGACTTTGAGTGGTTATACCAGAATGATGCCTGCAGGTTTAGGTATCATCTTGGTATCATTCTTTTCAGCCAGCGGTCGGCTTTCATGTAAAAGCAATCCTAGTGGCTAATTAGCCTCTAGACTGCTTTTACAAGCAGTGGGAGGGAACCCCCCCCCCCACCATCTTCCATCTTTTTCTCTGGCTCTCCTGTCCCAACAGGGAACCTGAGAATGCAGCCGGTGATTCAGCCAGCTGACCATAGAGGTGATCGGAGACCAGAGTGGCTCCAAACATCTCTATGGCCTAAGAAACCGGAAGCTATGAGCATTTCATGACTTAGATTTCGCCGGATGTAAACAGCGCCATTGGAAAATTGGGAAAGCATTTTATCACACCGATCTTGGTGTGGTCAGATGCTTTGAGGGCAGAGGAGAGATCTAGGGTCTAATAGACCCCAGTTTTTTTTTTTTTTTTTTTTTAGAAAAGAGTACCTGTCACTACCTATTACTATCATAGGGGATATTTACATTCCCTGAGATAATAAAAATGATAAAAAAAAATAAAAATGAAATGAACAGTTTAAAAATAAGATAAAAAAGCAAAAAAATAATAAAGGAAAAAAAAAAAAAAAGCACCCCTGTCCCACCCCTGCTCTTGCGCAAAGGCGAACGCAAGCGTCGGTCTGGCGTCAAATGTAAACAGCAATTGCACCATGCAAGTGAGGTGTCACCGCAAACCTCAGATCGAGGGCAGTAATTTTAGCAGTAGACCTCCTCTGTAAATCTAAAGTGGTAACCTGTAAAGGCTTTTAAAAATGTAATTTAGTTTGTCGCCACTGCACGTTTGTGTGCAATTTTAAAGCATGTCATGTTTGGTATCCATGTACTCGGCTTAAGATCATCTTTTTTATTTCATCAAACATTTGGGCAATATAGTGTGTTTTAGTGCATTAAAATTGAAAAAAGTGTGTTTTTTTTCCCCAAAAAATGCATTTGAAAAATCGCTGCACAAATACTGTGTGAAAAAAAAAAAAATTAAACACCCACCATTTTAATCTGTAGGGCATTTGCTTTAAAAATATATATAATGTTTGGGGGTTCAAAGTAATTTTCTTGCAAAAAAAAATTATTTTTTCATGTAAACAAAAAGTGTCAGAAAGGGCTTTGTCTTCAAGTGGTTAGAAGAGTGGGTGATGTGTGACATAAGCTTCTATATGTTGTGCATAAAATGCCAGGACAGTTCAACCCCCCCCCCCCCCCCCCCAAATGACCCCATTTTGGAAAGTAGACACCCCAAGTTATTTGCTGAGAGGCATGTCGAGTTTATGGAATATTTTATATTGTGACACAAGTTGCGGGAAAAAGACAATTTTTTTTTTTTTTTTTTTTGCACAAAGTTGTCACTCAATGATATATTGCTCAAACATGCCATGGGAATATGTGAAATTACACCCCAAAATACATTCTGTTGCTTCTCCTGAGTACAGGGGGATAACACATGTGTGAGACTTTTTGGGAGCGTAGCCACGTACGGGACCCCGAAAACCAAGCACCGCCTTCAGGCTTTCTAAGGGCGTAAATTTTTGATTTCACTCTTTACTGCCTATCACAGTTTCGGAGGCCATGGAATGCTCAGGTGGCACAAAACCCCCCCAAATGACCCCATTTTGGAAAGTAGACACCCCAAGCTATTTGCTGAGAGGCATAGTGAGTATTTGTCACAAAGACCTCGCTTTTTGTCACAAAGTTTTGAAAATTGAAGAAAAAAAAAAAATTTTTTTTCTTGTCTTTCTTCATTTTCAAAAACAAACGAGAGCTGCAAAATACTCACCATGCCTCTCAGCAAATAGCTTGGGGTGTCTACTTTCCAAAATGGGGTCATTTGGGGGGGTTTTGTGCCATCTTGGCATTTTATGGCCTTCAAAACTGTGATAGGTAGTGAGGAGTAAAATCAAAAATTCACGCCCTTAGAAATCCTGAAGGCGGTTCTTGGTTTTCGGGGCCCCGTACGCGGCTAGGCTCCCAAAAAGTCCCACACATGTGGTATCCCCGTACTCAGGAGAAGCAGCTAAATGTATTTTGGGGTGCAATTCCACATATGCCCATGGCCTGTGTGAGCAAATATATCATTTAGTATCAACTTTTTGTACATTTTTTTTGTCATTATTCAATCACTTGGGACAAAAAAATTAATATTCAATGGGCTCAACATGCCTCTCAGCAATTCCCTTGGGTTGTCTACTATCCAAAATGGGGTCATTTGTGGGGGTTTTGTACTGCCGTGCCATTTTAGCACCTCAAGAAATGACATAAGCAGTCATAAATTAAAGGCTGTGTAAATTCCAGAAAATGTACCCTAGTTTGTAGGCGCTATAACTTTTGCACAAACCAATATACACTTATTGACAGTTTTTTTTACCAAAGACATGTGGCCGAATACATTTTGGCCTAAATGTATGACTAAAATTGAGTTTATTGGATTTTTTTTTATAACAAAAAGTAGAAAATATCATTTTTTTTTCAAAATTTTCGGTCTTTTTCCGTTTATAGCGTAAAAAATAAAAAACGGCAGAGGTGATCAAATACCATCAAAAGAAAGTTCTATTTGTGGGAAGAAAAGGACGCAAATTTCGTTTGGGTACAGCATTGCATGACCGCGCAATTAGCAGTTAAAGCGATGCAGTGCCAAATTGTAAAAAGTGCTCTGGTCAGGAAGGGGGTAAATCCTTCCGGGGCTGAAGTGGTTAAAGAGTGACCGAAATGGTTCGTTCTGAGTCAGGATCAAAAGCCTCTGCGACTGAGAGGCATCAACTGGATATCTTCTTGTCCAGATGCAGACTCATTTGTCGGGCCCTCCACAGAGTCTTGAGCATTAAGCTCCTCCCCAGCCTCAACCCATTCCTGCTCCAGACTAGGAGGTTCCAGGGAAGGGGAACTGTCACGCTTCCTGCTACCCTGCGGGATGGAGGCAATCATTCCAGCAATCGTGTGCTCTAACCCAGCTAGGGGCGAGGACAGTTCATTTTTAGTGATAAAGGGTGAAGCAGCAGCGTTGACTGTAGGCACAATACCAGATAGGCGCTGTGGCTCAGATTGCCCAGAAGCCTCTGGTCTTTCAAGGGATACAACACTAGGGACACAACTAGGTTCATCAGGAACTACTGACGACATTGGTGTGCCCTTCCCTGTAGAGTTAGTCCCACTCCTCTTGTTTTTTTTAAGACATTTACTAGCCACAAAGAGAGAGTACTTGGGTGTAGTATTAAAACACCTCAGAAGGGAGACCCTTTAATAGGGCTCCCAAGCCCCTATGTAACAATCCTGCTAAGCACCTTTAGCCTGCCAAGCAACACTTGGTGACTCACGTGACCCGGTAAGTAAAGAATGAACCTCTGCAAGTGTCTGTTCAGAGCCTTCTGTGTCCCACAGCTGCCTGGAAGCACTGCATGCTTGGCCTACACAGCTGAAATAAGCTGGGTGTGCGCCAGAACGTTCTATGCGTGGCTGTATTCGCATATGATGCGAAACCTCGTGCACACGGGTAAAGGCTACTGTGCATGTGCGGCAAAGCCGCATGCGCCATGGCTGCCAAACAACTGGCGCTTTTGCGAACGCACGTGCGCCCTGGTGAACCAAGGCAAAATGGCGCACCCCGTCACGTGCCATCATACAGGTAAGAAACAGCCAGACTCAAGCAAAAATAGGATTTTTTACTTACCGTAAAATCCATTTCTCTGAGTTCATTGACAGACACAGCCTTCTATCTTCATAACGATAGGATTATATTGCCTCCGCAGGAGTAGGACTAGGCAGAACAAAAAAAACAAAACACTTGGACACTCCCATGGGCCGTCCAGTGTCAGTAAATATCCCCCTCCCTGCTCTAGATATTCAGTTTAGTAGCAAGCAGAAATAGAAGTATCAAAACTCCATAGAGGGGTGGGTGCTGTGTCTGTCAATGAACTCCAAGAAATGGATTTTACGGTAAGTAAAAAAATCCTATTTTCTCATTCATTCATTGACAGACACAGCCTTCTATCGTCATAATGATAGGGAAGTCCCAAAGCCGTGCCAACATGAGGGGTGGGAAAACGAAAAATCTCAAGGCTAATAAGAGCCAACCAGGTAACAGGAATTTCACCCAGGACAAGCTAGAACCTAAACAGAACGATACCGCTTCAAGAGGGAATAGACCCTATAAAACAGCAGCCTGCAAAAAAAAAAAAAACTTGCGGCCAAAAGAGGCAGTCGCAGATGCCAAACCATCTACTTCATAGAACTTGTAAAAATGTACACCGACGACCAGTGGCAAACTTGCGCAACGGCCGCCTGCTGACAGAAGGCCCAAGAAGCACTAATTGCCCGAGAAGAATGCGCCATAACTGGGAAAGGAGGAAACCGATCCCTGACAGGACATTGGTGTCCGACCCATACAGACCAACAGACTTAGTGGCTGGCAAATACATTCGAATCCCCCAAAACACATGCCAGCCAGATAAAGCTAATTCCTTGGGATGTGCTGACCAGGGACACAAGAAGCCAACCCAATGTCCTTTTTCAAATGGAAATCTAAGGAAGGAACTATGTAAAAGGGGACGAAGCACCACCTTAACCTGGGTAAGGTGAACGACAAGACAACTCCACCAATCACGACACCCTGCGAGTTGAGGTTATAACCAAGAGGTCACCTTCCGAGACAGAGTAGGCAGTGGAACCTCCCGAATATTTTGAGAAAGACAGAGAGGCCTTTGGAGAACCAAAAACACCAAGTTCAGATCCCACGGCAGTGGAAGAAACCATCCCAGTGGAAACAGACGTCTAACCCCTAGCACAAAAAGGTGCGCACCAGGGAGTGCAAGACCAGGAGACGCTGAAGACTGCCCAGGCAAGACACCTGGCCCTCTATGGTACTCAAGGCCTATTCCTGATCGTCCCTCCATAAATGGAGGTAGGAAAAACGGAGCCACCTAAAAGGAACGAGGACAAATCTGATGAAACTCGGCCCAGAGAAAGGCCCACCCCATGGCCCAACCCTAGCCAAGTGAGGTATCCTGGAATGCGTTCGCTGGGAAGAGCCGGAACTAGAGGTTCTACTCACCGGAGGAGCATCCTGGCCACAGCCAGGGTCGCCAACAGCCTTTTTGGCCCACCCTGGTGAGGGACATAAGCCACCACTGTTGCCTTGTCCGACTGGATCCGTACTGGGAGGTACCGTACAAAGTCAAGCCGTCCGTGATGCAGACCTAGTCTGATCAATTGAAGTTCTGAGATATTACACAGTAGTCCGGATTCCACCAATGTCCACCGACCCTGAGCTGAGCTCAGTTCCAGGACATATTCCCACTCAGACAGACTGGTATTGGTGGTCACCCTGTTCAATACAAGGGGAGAAAGGATCTTCCCCACTGAAGAACCAGAGGATGAAGCCCCCAGACTAGGAAACCTCTTGTTTCCTGACTCAGCCGAATCCGATTGTTCAGAGACCTTGGGTATTTGTCCCATTATGCCAGGATCTCCCAGAAGGGAGCCTACATGGAACTGTGCAAATGACCTTGCCTCAAAAAAGGGTAGATACCATCAGACCCGACCTCCACATGTGGATCCGCAGAGGAGCCCACCTGCCGGAGAGTAAACAAAACAAACGCCGCATGCCACTTCTGGAGTCTGTCCAGGGGAAGAGACACGCTAGCCAGAGCTGAAGCCTGGTCAGGCTCAGATATATCAAAGTTCTGGCCTGACCAAAGAAGACTTCAATAGAATAGACGCCAACTGAAATCAGAGAAAGTCTGTAAAGAAACTAAGTCGCTCCTCAGTGTAAATCGAGAATTTAGCACAGATCGCCCAGGACCGTCAACCCCCACTGACGTAACCCTGCCAGATCCGGGGCCAACACCTCGTGAACACCCGTAAAGTGGTGGCCAGATCAAAGGACCACACCACGCGCCGATAATGCTCCGCACCCCCAGCAGACAGAGGAAGTGCTGGAGTCGAGCACAGAACAGAATGCTTAAGCATTCGTGATGTCATAGAAGTCAAAAAGACCCCATGATGGAGTGCCACCGCTGCATGGACAGACTCCATCCTGAACTCCTGTACCCACACAAGGCAGGTCCGGGCCTTGAGGTCCAGAATTAGATGTACCCTGCCCTCCATCTTTTAGACTGTGCACAGGTTCGAAAAAAACCCCCGACACTGTTCCCAGCACGGGAACCGGGACAATCACACTCTACAGCGACGGGGCTTGCACAGCCCCCCGCGGAGGACAGCAAGCAGTCTGGCGACAAGACAACCATTGGAAGCAACAAACTGGAGGAACACAGCTGGAAAACGAACTTATTAACGGACAAACTCAAGACACGACATGAAGTCATTCAGAGTAACCCCCCTAAATACATGTCTAAGCACCACTGAGGCAACAGACTCAGCAACCAGGGGAACTGCGGCCAAGAAGCATAGCGGACAAACCGCAGCACCTACCTAATAGGTCCCCAAGCAGCAAAGGCAGGGGGATTCTGCTCCCCCTCCAGGTATGCCAGCTGGGCCCTTAGAAGGCAGAGATTCCTCTATTGGAGCCATGGTTGCCTCTAGCAGCCTAGAGACAGAGGGGTTGACTACTGGTGTAACAGTCCCCTTCTGAAGGGGGGCTCCCCAAAGGGGTACCTTACAGCCAGCGTTTTTGGAAACGCAAAAGGCACTTTGGACACTCCCAGTCTTCATGGACAAATTTGTCAAAATAAGAGAGAAGGGAACGCTTTCGCCAAGCAAGACGGTTTATCCAAGAGGGTACCGGCCCTCCCCCGCAGCCACCGGTGCAAACCCCATCTTGAAAGGTTCCCGCACAGATGTAAGTGTGACAACCAGCGCCCCTTTGAGCCCTTCTGCTGTCATCCTCACTCCTTGACAGGATAGGGAGCATGACCACCAGTCCGCAAGGTGGCCACCTCCGTGCGGCAGAGTCAGATAGGATTGTTCACCAAAAAGTCAGGGGGGGCTGGGGTTCCCACCCACCGGGACTCCCCCTCTGAGGTCCACCTAGAGGGTGTCGACTGAGGCCCTGCACAGGGGGCACCCCCGAGGCCCCTCACAGGGGACACATACCCAGGCCCCCACAAACCGTGGCCCCTCACAGGGGGACACAAACCGTGGACCCTCACAGGGAGCACAGACCCCCACAGTGCCACTCCTCCGGAAAGGGGGTGCCGCCACGAGGCCTCTTTAGTCAGGAAGTGAATACCCCCTAGGGATCAGCATTTTCAAGGTTATCCCAGCTGCCTAGATATAATCTCTTCCCATCTATGGCATCGGAGGTATGGACTCGTGCCAGAGGACCAAATTTGGGGCAACTGTCAACTCATCAACCAATCCCTGCATGGTTGATCTGTTCACTGAGAGCCTGTACTATTGATGTGAATCCCCGGAGAAGCTACATCGGGTGTGAATGTCATTTGGATACTGCTGTTCCTAATTCTAGCGGAGCCCGACTTGCCAGACAAGCTGTGGATTAAATTACACGGCTAGCTTATTTTGCTTTCTGGTAAGCAGATTACTTTACCACGTGGTTTTGTGTGCTTCCACATCCATGCACTTCTTCCGGTGACTGGAACCTTCCTCCCTTTACCTCGGACTCACTATTTTTAACATCATCGATTTTAAGCGCCGCTCTTATAGATTTTTTGGACTTTATGTTTGGTGATCAACAAACTCTGCTGGCTGCTTTTCCATTGTTATTTACATTTTATTTATGAGGCCGAGTAGGCCCAAAAGGCAGTAGGCTAAATTTCTGGCCGCGAGCGGGCCGGACCGACGAGAGCCGGTAGGCCGCAAAAGCCGTGGATAAAATTTTGGACGCCCGCTGCAAGCACACAGCCAGCGGGGGGACCGGACCAACCCTGAGCCCTGGATGGACACTCGGCCGGTAGGCCGCGGCCTAAATTTTTGCCCGCCAGCCGCTAGTGGGGAGACCGATCCTAGCTATAGGCCGCAAAGCCGTGGCCTAAATTAGTCCCAAGACCCCGATCACCCTCCTCCCGGGCCTAACCACCAGATACCCTCCCAATACAAAACCAGAGGGTGGAAAAAAGGAGGGCCGTGAGTCCCAAAAAGTCCCTAGGCCGGAAGCCTGGGCCTCACCCGGGAAAGGAGGGGGGGTGGAGGTGAACCCCAGAGGGACCGACCACCCCAAGGAGTACCCGCGTCCCACACCTCTCCAGGGAAGGAAAGGAGCGAACTACTTACCTCTCCAGCGAAATGCGCGGGTAACGCTCCCGGACAGATCCTCCTCGCCACCGAAGTGGGGGGGCTGTCGGCCATGAGGAACGCTGCGACACAGGCCGATACCTGGTAGTATGCGACCCCGCGAGACATTTAACTCGCAGGGCCAGCCCCTGTCCAGTGGGGCTATGTCGCGGCTGACCTAGAGCGTAGCTGCGGTCTGCACACGCTCGCTGGACAGACTGGGGTGACCCCTGGACCAACTGTCCAGTCCGTCGCCCAGCCCAGCAGTTGATTGGAGATCTCACCGGAAAAAAAATACAGTGAAAGCAAAAAATAAACAAAAATTCCCAGGACTAGTGATCGCAGCAATGAACTAAGTCCTTACTCCTGACTAGGCAGAAAAAACTGAATACCTATAGCGGGGGGGGGGGTGGTGGGGGGGTGTTATATACAGACTGTGGACGGCCCATGGGAGTGACCAAGTGTTTTTTTTTTTTTTGTTCTGCCTAGTTCTATTCCTGCGGAGGCGATATAACCCTATTATTATGAAGATAGAAGGCTGTGTCTGGCAATGAACAAATGAGGAAAAAAGTACATTTTGCCAACACCCACAGCTAGCCCCAAACGCCCCTGTATGGTCACCGCACACCGGAGGCTCTAGCTAGCTTGGCTGATTGTTACAATCACTGGAACACCCCACAATAATAAGAGCCCAAGCTTCACCTATCACGGTGGGTTCCTGTCACTTGAGAACCTTCAAGGACTGGGTACCATTTTCATGTTTAGGGTCCACCCTCTTGGACCTGTACAGCACCCTGCAGAAATGCCTTAGTGCTGTGGTATTCAGGATTCCACTTTGCAGGGTACAGCGCCCGGAGGCCACATTACAGGCAAAACCTTGCAGGATCTTGAGTCTTCTTTGCGAGGCTCGGGTACCATTTATCTAAGCATATAAGCCTATGTCAAATGGATCCGATTGGTCAAACCCTTGATTCATTTAAGAACCGTTTGTGGGACTAGAGACCTAGAGCTCAAACAAACCATGCAATCCCACTTGCAGACACTGGTAAAAAACGAAAGCGCTTCCTGTGTGGGAGGGGTTATACAGGGGATCAATTCCTGTCTGAAGACCTTTGGTCTACCAGTGTCCATTGTGATGGCGTATAACCCAGTAGGTAATGAATATTAGCCTGACTCTGTGTCCCATGATGTACGAAAAAGAAATTTATGTCCTTTTTTTTTTCCACAAATAGAGCTCTCTTTTAGATGTATGTGATCACCTCTGCAGGTTTTTATTTTTTGCACTATGTACCAAAAATAAAGCCTGACAAAAAAACAAAACAAAAAAAAAAAAAAAAACAAACATTTTGTACTTTCTGCTATGAAATATCCAATTAAAAAAAAAAAAAAGTAAAAAAAAATAAAATTTCTCAATCAATTCAGACTAATGCCGCGTACACACGGTCGGACTTTTCGTCTACAAAAGTCCGACAGCCTGTCCAACAGACTTCCGACGTACCTTCGGCGGACTTGCGGCAGACTTTCTTACGAACGGACTTGCCTACACACGACCACACAAAAGTCCGACGGATTCGTACGTGATGACGTACACCGGACTAAAATAAGGAAGTTCATAGCCAGTAGCCAATAGCTGCCCTAGCATGGGTTTTTGTCCGTCGGACTAGCACACAGACGAGCGGATTTCGGGGTCCGTCGTACTTACGACGTAAAGATTTGAAGCATGTTTCAAATCTAAAGTCCGTCGGATTTGAGGCTAAAAAAGTCCGTTGAAAGTCCGGAGAAGCCCACACACGATCGGATTACCAGCCAGCTTTAGTCCGTCAGCGTCCGTTGGACTTTTGTAGACGAAAAGTCCGACCGTGTGTACGCGGCATAATATGTATTCTGCTACATATTTTTGGTACAAAATACCAATAAGCATATATTGATTGGTTTGCGCACAAGTTATAGCGTCTACAAACTATGGGATATATTTATAGAATTTTTATTTATTTTTTAAATTTTTTTACTAGTAATGGCGGTGACCAGCGACTTATAGCAGGACTGCGATATTGCGGCAGACAAACTGGACAATGACGCTTTTGGGGGGGGGGGGGGGGTGTGTGTGCAATTATGCACTGTCACTGTACTAATGACACTGGTTGGGTAGGAGTTAACATCAGGGGCGATTAAAGGGTTAAATGTGGGCCCAGCCACTGCTTGTATACTGTGTGGCAGGTGCTTTGACTAGGGTAAGGCATTGATCTATGTTCCTGTCAGTAAAAGCAAAACGGTGATCTGCCTTGTTTACACAGGAAGATCAGCATTCTGGCTCTCTGCCTAATGATCGGCAGGTGCCAGTGGACAGAGTCTGCGTTACCTGCCGTTCAGTTCCCGCTGTGTATAATCACTGCGGGAGCGGGTTGCCGACGGCGCGCATGCACGCCCCGACCCGAAACTGCAGGATCATGTACTGAGTACGTGATCCTTCGCAGGATAGGCGCCTTGCCGCCCTATATGTAAGTTATATGGTCCGCAAGTGGTTAAGGAGGAGGTCATTCAGGTATCCCATGATGTGGATGCCCTGAGATCTTCAAGCCAGAAGAGAGAGTGCAGAAGAAAGTCCTAATGGCAGGGTGACCAACTGAAAGTGCTGGTCTCTCATAGCATAGTTTAGTTTGTGGGAAAAGAAGGGATGTTAAAGTAGGCATCTTAGATGTCAACTCATGCTAGAAACTTCCCTGATATGAAAGAAGCGAAGACAGATCTTGCGGACTTGATGTGGAATTTTCAAACATGCAGAGATCCAATTAGGAATTTTAGGTCTAAAATGTGGGAGAATCCCTCCATTCTTTTTTGGGACCATGAACTGGGATTACCACTCCTTGTGCCTGAAGTGGATTCAGGGTTGTCCTCAGGTCTGCCTGTCTTTGAATCGAAGCTGGCAGATTGGAGGGGTAGTGATAGAAATTACATTTTGTTGACCTGTAAAAGACAGAGGGCCCAGAAATCAGGGGCATCTCTGATCCAGACTTGAATACTATACTGATTGCTTTGCTTACTCCACAGGAGGTGGCAAACCTTAGTGATTACCATAGGGTTGTGTCCTATGGACTGGCAAGGGCACTATTAAAGGACCATCTTTGTCAGTAGCTGCACTGAGGACTGAGGGATTTGTACCTAATTGCAGGGGAGCAGAATAGAAGTTTGCACAGGATTTTATAAGTGAATAAAAGGCTCAACAGATATATGTGAACCAGCATAACTTTGGAGGATGAGAAACTATGTACAAATGCACATGAATCCATTAGGAAACACGCTGAATGGACAATCACATGTAAAGATACAATACACTTTGAAAAATCTATATTTTCTGCAATATTAATGAGATGATGCTTAAATATATTTAAATATCTTAATAATTTGCTAATGTGAATTGTAGCATTGGTTGAACCTTTTTCCTTTAAAATGTACAAGTTTTAAATCTATTTTTAGTACAATTAGTAAAAAAAAAAAAATTTTTAAAGTTTATTTACGTGACATTTTTGTTTGTTCTACACACCTAAATTGGGGTATTTTTGTATTTAGGCTGGGGACATGGTGTGAGATACTGTACATGTGATAATTCCAAGCACATTGTTTTAACCTCTAATATAAATGAGTTTACAGGTAAATCAAAATTCCTATTATCTCAGTTATACAGTACAGGATTTTTTTTTCATTGACCATGGTTAGTACCCAAGGAATAAACTGAGGCGGGTGCAACAAAAAATAGGAAACAGAACTGAGAAACAAGCCCACCAAAAAAAAAAAAAAAAAATAATGTGAAAGAACCAGACCAAAAACACTCTGATATAGACCCTTTGCTCAGTGATGTCAAGGAGAAACAACAGATACACTTAACCAGTCCTCCACTCCTCCCCATAGTTAGATCAGTCTCTGCAACCCTGCACTCTAGGGTCCTAAAGACTATTGCAAGGTTCACAGCCCTGCTCTGGATGTGTGAATGCTGAGAGACAGTCAACAGTGTCAAATGACGGGAGCAGTGTCATAATAGGACATTGCTCTGGGACAAGGGAACAACCATCAGCCTGAGCAGAGATTTGAGATTTTATGTAGGTCCTTTGCAGAACGCATGCTACTTGGCATTTTTGTACCAGCTCATTGTGAGTAGCCAAAGCTAAATAAGGGGTACCCAAGGAATGGAGGTCAGGATGGACAGAGTTTTGCTATAACCCAGGTGCTGACCGTGTTGCTGTGGCATGCAGAGAAAAAAGTGAACGGGAATGCGCCATCCAGAATGCGGTTACCCTATCCTGAAACTACGTTTAGATAGAAGAAAAAATACTTGGAAAAACCTCTCACGTCAAGAGCCAAAAATGGCAAGTTTACTACAAAAGTGAATGATCCAAATACTTTTCCTATAGCATGGCACATTGTGCCATGCATTGTGGATTGTATTAAAGGAGAAGTACAGCCAAAGCCCGTTTGGCTGTAATTCTCCTGTGGCTCACAAGGAGTGCAATTCGTTTTGCACTCCTGTGAACCGTATTCAGCAGAGAGCAGGCTGAAATCCACTCTCTGCTGACGTCATCACGACCATTTAGTTGGGATCCGCCCAAATCCTTGGACCGGTACCCGGCTCAGCGAGCCCCTGAGAGCCTGAGCCGGCCGCTCCCCGCCCCCTCCACAGCCCAGCGCTCCAGTGAGCGGAGGGGGGCACAGAGCAGAGAGTGATCAGTGGTCTACGATCGCTCGGTTCTCAGTGTTAGAGGCGCCGAGGGGGGGGGGGTCAGATGCAGCATTGTAGCGATTCTGCATCCACCTAGGCAAGTATGATACAAAATGTAAAAAAAAACAAAAAAAAAAAAACATACATCTCTTAATAAAAGTCAGGGATCTGTGCCAATATACAGGGAAACCCAGTTTTACCTTCTCCACCTTTTGCCTACTAAGGGTCAAGGCTTTGGCTTTCACAGTGGGCATAACGCCAAAGGGATCCTCAGGGTCAGGGAACCTTAGAAATAGACCACAGCCCTAGACCTGTATAGCATCCTGCAGCTAACTACACGTGCTGCACTATGCCCTAAGGTGAGCATCTAATGCAGGATTCATTGCCTGAAGCAAACAGAGGCCGGCCCCACACAGTGGGGTACAGATACAATCACTCAATGTACACACCAAGGGTAACCGATATGGAGCCTGCTAAAAAGCCCAGGGCAGTAAGCAGTCAGATCTTGATAGAAGCTACAGAGAAAAAAAAAATGAACGCGTCTCTAGAGAACAGGTCCCTCTTAGGAACACTAACAAAAAAAGCGAGGGTCTCAGAGCGAGTGTTTAATCACCTGACAGTAGCCTGCATATAACCCATCATGGTCTATGGGTCTTGTGACATTTACTGTAGTGTCTGATAAAGATAAAATATACATAGTATTTAGGGAATATCCATTTACGTATGACTTTATGAGCAATTAAACACAGGTACAAAACATCAAATAGCACAAAAATGTTCCTACCGTGTTAAATCATCATCTCCAAGCATTCCTTTTGGAACAGGTGAGTATCGGCCTGGGGAGGGAGGTAACGGATGCCCAAGAAAACTAGGTGAGCTGATATGGTTATCAACTTGCGGAGAATATGCTGCAATAGAACAAAAAGATTAACTCACAACAGGTCTGTTTCAGTTCTTCTGGACAACTATTTGCTTAATGACCAGAAGCTAAACCAAGAGAAATGGAAATAACACTACACTGTTGCGTATATATCTACAGCAAGAAGAAAATATTTTTTTAAAGTCTTGGGTTTTTGACCTTCATGCATTCTATCTGCATGAAGGTGAACACCTTTTGTACTGCAGCAGAGCCTTTTGTACCGGAGCGTGATGGTTCCAGCGATGGGGACGAGCACAGCAGCTCCAGCCGCTGTAATGGGTCCTCATTGGATAGATTGACAGCAGCAGAAGCCATTAACTCCCGCTGCTGCCAATCAAATCCAGTGACACAGGATCCGGGGGGGGCATAGCCGAGTCCTGCTGTCTGTTCTTGCCAAACCAATCTATTAACCTTCTATGAGGAGGTGAGTTGCCATTTAGATAAAGGAAGGCCCGTAGACGTGGTGTATCTGGATTTTGCAAAAGCATTTGACACAGTTCCCCATAAACGATTACTGTTCAAAATAAGGTCCGTTGGCATAGACCATAGGGTCAGTACATGGATTGAAAACTGGCTACAAGGTCGAGTTCAGAGGGTGGTGATAAATGGGGAGTACTCGGAATGATTAGGTTGGGTAGAGAGGTTCCCCAGGATTCTGTGCTGGGACCAATCCTATTAAATTTGTTCATGAACAACCTGGAGGATGGGGTAAACAGTTCAATCTCTGTATTTGCGGACTATACTAAGCTAAGCAGGGCAATAACTTCTCTGCAGGATGTGGAAACCTTGCAAAAAGATCTGAACAAATTAATGAGGTGGGCAACTACATGGCAAATGTGGTTTAATGTGGAAAAATGTAAAATGATGCATTTGGGAGGCAAAAATATCAATGTAATCCACTCACTGAGGGGAGAACCTCTGTGGGAATTAAGGATGGAAAAGGACCTGGGGGTCCTAGTAGATGATAGGCTCAGCAATGGCATGCAATGCCAAGCTGCTGCTAACAAAGCAAACAGAATAATAAACAAAAAATTGCATTGCGCGTAGGAATATATCTACGTGTCCATACACCCTAGTGGTGTCATATAAATAAATCTAAAGTGCAATGTGCAAATAATATCAACTCTGCATACTTAAATAAATAAATCAAAAAAGCGCAGCAAGGTGCCATGTGCAATAAATCCCAAAGTGTAATGTGCAAATAATACATATCTGAAATCATATAGTATACAAGTATATCAATATGGATCTGAAAACACCTTTACATAAATAAACAGCAAAACATTAATGCTTAAATAAATGTGCACAATAAATGATATACTGTATATATATCACATGCAAAACTCCACTGTAATTATAAAGTGATAGGTGAAATAAATAAACCACATGTGTAATGAGTGATATTAAAGACTGCAATCGTCCTTATTTGTGATATTGAAGACTACAATCGTCCTTATTTGTGAAAAATCTTCCAACACAGCAATAGTGCAGTGATAAGTTCCACAAGAAATTTATAGTAGTATAATAGTGCTTCAGAGAAAAAGTTCCAGTGCTGAATCAAAGTGCCCAAGTCATGCCGTGAAGTGCCTCGGTGACCCCCAATGTGGTTGCGCTCACCTTAGAGCGTGTGACACAGTGTTCAGCTGCGTCAATACACGCTGTGGAGCCACCCCTGGGCTCAATGATTGATACCAGATGATTCTCCAAGCAGATTCTCTATGGCTCCACAAACACCATACCAAAAAAAGAGAAAGGCTATATAGTGTGATACGGCTAAATATTTTGTTAAAATTGCACCCAATCCCCACACTGGGGTACTCACATTTACAAGGTACTAGTGTGCACCATACAATTCAAGCCAAAAAAACGCTAATCGGCGTGCTGCGGGGTATGAGAGATCCACAACCCAGCTCTGTGCTGATCGATCCGTCCTGGCCCCTCCCCTACGCGTCTTCGACACAGGGAGTCACGTGTCTCCATCAGGGGGATATGATTGGAAGGACGCTCTGCAGTTTAAATACATTAACGGTGGCCATTTTGCCTAAAACCGCAGACAAATGTGTATTGGGCTCCGCTCCTCTGTTCACAGCACAGCAACGTTATATCCATGTGATCTCTCTTATCATGCTAATCTTAGGGGAAAAAATATGTTAACAACAAATACCCAGGACGGAGCTAGGAAGGGAAACAAAGGTCACACCGCGCAGCACTCCTATAGCCAGTATAAAAAAAAACATAAAAACGATCTCATAAATAGCGATCCTGAATTACACAAATCTAAAAATGGTTAATAGATTACACTCCTATATGCCAACCTAATAAACCCATGGTATATGACGGAGACAATGACTACGCTCGCTTCACTGTAATTAGAAGCCAAATATAAGCGCAGCCCTCCATTAAAACATGTGCCTCTCCTATAGGTGAAGCAAGCGGCGCACATAGGTGTGTGTATTGAACACTCATCTATACCTAAACCATATCTTTATGTTAAGAAAAAAACATTTATTTAAAAAAAAACTTTGTCTCCGTCATATACCATGGGTTTATTAGGTTGGCATATAGGAGTGTAATCTATTAACCATTTTTAGATTTGTGTAATTCAGGATCGCTATTTATGAGATCGTTTTTATGTTTTTTTATACTGGCTATAGGAGTGCTGCGCGGTGTGACCTTTGTTTCCCTTCCTAGCTCCGTCCTGGGTATTTGTTAACATATTTTTTCCCCTAAGATTAGCATGATTAGAGAGATCACATGGATATAACGTTGCTGTGCTGTGAACAGAGGAGCGGAGCCCAATACACATATGTCTGCGGTCTCAGGCAAAATGGCCGTCGTTAATGTATTTAAACTGCAGAGCGTCCGTCCAATCATATCCCCTTGATGAAGACACGTGACTCCCTGTGTCGAAGACGGGTAGGGGAGGGGCCAGGACGGAGCGATCAGCACAGAGCTGGGTTGTGGATCTCTCATACCCTGCAGCACGCCGATTAGCGTTTTTTTGGCTTGAATTGTATGGTGCACACTAGCACCTTGTAAATGTGAGTACCCCAGTGTGGGGATTGGGTGCAATTTTAATAAAATATTTAGCCGTATCACACTATATAGCCTCTCTCTTTTTTTGGTATGGTGTTTGTGGAGCCACAGAGAATCTGCTTGGAGAATCATCTGGTATCAATCATTGAGCCCAGGGGTGGCTCCACAGCGTGTATTGACGCAGCTGAACACGGTGTCACATGCTCTAAAGGTGAGCGCAACCACATTGGGGGTCACCGAGGCACTTCACGGCATGACTTGGGCACTTTGATTCAGCACTGGAACTTTTTCTCTGAAGCACTATTATACTACTATAAATTTCTTGTGGAACTTATCACTGCACTATTGCTGTGTTGGAAGATTTTTCACAAATAAGGACGATTGTAGTCTTCAATATCACAAATAAGGACAATTGCAGTCTTTAATATCACTCATTACACAAGTGGTTTATTTATTTATTTCACCTATCACTTTATAATTACAGTGGAGTTTTGCATGTGATATATATATATATATACAGTATATCATTTATTGTGCACATTTATTTAAGCATTAATGTTTTGCTGTTCGTTTATTTATGTAAAGGAGTTTTCAGATCCATATTGATATACTTATATACTATATGATTTCAGATATGTATTATTTGCACATTACACTTTGGGATTTATTGCACATGGCACCTTGCTGCGCTTTTTGATATATTTATTTATTTAAGTATGCAGAGTTGATATTATTTGCACATTGCACTTTAGATTTATTTATATGACACCATTAGGGTGTATGGACACGTAGATATATTCCTACGCGCAACGCAATTTTTTGTCTATGTTTCACCGCATGGTTATGAATACGTGATCTGCGTTTGCAGCTGGGCATTTATTTCAGTTGTTTCTCCACTAAGGCATCGGATTATTGTGGCTCGCAAGATTCTTTCCTCTGTTTAAGCAAACAGAATATTGGCATGCATTAAAAAGGGGATCAACTCCAGAGATAAAATGATAATTCTCCCGCTCTACAAGACTCTGGTCTGGCCGCACCTAGAGTATGCTGTCCAGTTCTGGGGACCAGTCCTCAGGAAGGAAGTACTGGAAATGGAGCGAGTACAAAGAAGGGCAACAAAGCTAGTAAAGGGTCTGGAGGAGCTTAGTTATGAGGAAAGGTTGTGAGCACTGAGCTTATTCTCTCTGGAGAAGAGACGCTTGAGAGGGGATATGATATCAATATAAAAATACCATACTGGTGACCCCACAATAGGGATAAAACTTTTTCGCAGAAGGGAGTTTAACAAGACTCGTGGCCACTCATTAAAATTAGAAGAAAAGAGGTTTAACCTTAAACTACGTAGAGGGTTCTTTACTGTAAGAGCGACAAAGATGTGGAATTCCCTTCCACAAGCGGTGGTCTCAGCGGGGAACATCGATAGTTTCAAGAAACTATTAGACCCCTTTCACACTGGGTCATTTTGCAGGCGCTATTCACACTGGAGCGGTGCGCTAGCAGTACGCTGAAAAAAGACCTGCTAGCAGCATCTTTGGAGCGGTGAAGGAGCAGTGTATACACTGCTCCTGCCCATTGAAATCAATGGGGCACTGCGGCTACACCGCTGGCAAAGCGCCTCTGTGTTTTTAACCCTTTCTCGGCCGCTAGGCGGGGGTAAAACCACCCCGCTAGCTGCCGAATACGCCTCTAAAAATAGCGGTGCTTTACCGCGGATGCACCTCCCGCCCCAGTGTGAAATGGGCCTTAGATAAGCACCTGAACGACCGCAACATACAGGGATATACAATGTAATACTGACATATAATCACACACATGGGTTGGAGTTGGACGTGTGTCTTTTTTCAACCTCACCTACTAAGAACTATGTGTCAATGGACACAGCAGCAGGACTCGGGAGTGCGCCCGCACAAGTGCCCCCATGGAAAGCGTCTCTCTGTGGTGGCACTCGAGAAGAGGAGGAGCCAAAAGCAACACCGGGGGACCCCAGAATAGGAGAAATGGGGCTGCTCTGTGCAAAACCCTTGCACAGAGTAGGCAAGTATGACATGTTTGTAAAGCTTCTTTTTAAAAAAAAAAAAAAAATCACCTTAATTATAAATATGCAAGTTTATGAATTTAGCAGAATACAACGGTGTATGGCAATATAGAAATCATACAACTCAAAATAAATAAAAAAAACAAAAAAAAAAAAACAAAGTTCTCAAGTTTCTGATTATCGGTTATATAAATGATGTCAAAATGTTTTCAAAAACCATGGTTAAACCAAACAGAGCAACTTACAAATATCAAAGAATGAGGACAGCTGCAGAATAATATAAGAACAAGCCAACAAGGATCAAACACCAAGATAGTATGATAACTATAATTGCAAAACACAGTAGAAAGCCTCCAGGAGCGAGGAATAAGCGAAGTATATCACCTTGTTCAACAAAGGCTCAACAAAAGAGGTCCATTGAAAGGCGTAACCACACGCACTGCTCCGCCCCGTATGCAAAGTCATCCAGGAGATTCTTTGCAACACACTGTGTACAGAGCTATTCCTCCATCTGACAGCACGGCTATCCAAGACTACAAGTGTGAATACAGAAAAGCCCCCATGCTGGGGAGTGTTGATTACATGTCGTCTATATTTAAATTCAGTGAGTTGCCAATTTCTTTATCGTACATCACGGGACACAGAGGACCATAATAATGACTATGTGGGTTATACGCTTACCTTTAGGTGACTGGACACTGGCAACCAATAGTAAGATGGTTCCTCCCATATAACCCCTCCTATACCGGAAGTACCTCAGTTTTTTCGCCAGCGTCTTGAAGGCGATGGTCATGGCTGTTGAAGCTCTTCAAATTTCTTCCAAAAATGTCCTACTGAGGACGTTATAATCGGATCCATTCGGATGGCTTAACAAAGCTAAAGTGGATGGTACCCGAACCTCAGTTCAAGAACGAGGTATTGCTTGTAATGTGTCCTATATAGGCGCTGGACTCTTGTTAAGTTGGTATTCCTGGTCAATCTTGCCCAAGGTAAACCAGAAAGGGTGCTTTACAGGTCTAGGGGTGTGGACCCCAATACACGGGGGACCCGGTCCCTGAAGGTCCTTAGAGGCGCTACCCACCGTGATGGGGGAAGATTGGGCCTGGTAAGACAGGCCCTGCTGCTTGGGATGGCGAGTACTCCCCTTGGGATCTTTATATATATATATATATATATATATATATATATATATA
Organism: Aquarana catesbeiana; assembly: GCF_042186555.1. Classification (NCBI taxonomy): domain Eukaryota; kingdom Metazoa; phylum Chordata; class Amphibia; order Anura; family Ranidae; genus Aquarana; species Aquarana catesbeiana. Next base: position 242,979,279 of record NC_133327.1, read on the forward strand.
TATATATATATATATATATATATATATATATATATATATATATATATATATATATATATATACACATACACACACACACACACACACACATTTGGTAACCTTGAGCCTGTGTCTGGGATTACAGATGGCCGGTTTGGCGCGCATATTTTTGAATACTGGCGTGCGCGCCACCGGCGTGTGTGTGCGCCGTCGGTGTACTCGTGCGCGTCGCAGATGCGCCGCGTGCATCAGGACGGCGCATGCGCCGTGCGTGCTGTCGGTCGCTGATGCGCGCGCTCACACTCAAGCTAATGCTTTGTAGGCATGGAGCTCCTGGCGTGCGCGTGGACAACACAGAGCAATAGTTGGGCACGTGAGTCTGGTGGTCTTGGACACAGTGGTGACAGGTTAAAGGCTGGTTATAGTTTGTGGGGAGTACTCCTTTTCTTCCTCGTGTGTAAGCAATGTCTTCCAGAAAAGGAGGTATAGGGAACAAGGCAAGCACAGGGGTAAGAGTACCTCCTTTAAAAACAGGAGACCAACCCCATGCTGATGCAGCCTCAGTTTCTCCTGAAAGACCTGCAGCATCTGGCCTGGCTGAGCCATTGCATTTGTCAGGCATAGTGGGCACTACCAATATACCTGCCTCGGCTTATGTTACAAAGGAGGAATTAGCATCTGCCTTAGGAGGCCTTGAGGGCAAAATAGCTGGCATGACTGCCTCTATAACACGGGGGTGGGGGAGCGTAATAGGTCTCCCTCCCCTGAGCCTGGGCCAAGTGGAGAGTCACTAGAGCGCCAGGACTCTTATAGCCAGATGGGTTCAGGTGATCTGGAACCAGAATGGGCAGAGGATTTGGAAGAGGTGGTCATGAATGACCGAGAGGAAGGAGAGGCTGAAGGATCCTCGGCTGAGGACTCTGGCTCTGAAGAGCCTCCCATTCCCAAAAATTGTTTATCCAATCTCTAATTGGGATGGTACGAATTGGGTTTAAGTTACCCCCGGTTCAGGAGTCTGCACTCTCCTGTTCTACTTTGGGATCTTTGCGACCTCAGCAAATTTCCCAAGCATTCCCTTTGCATCCGTTGCTGGAGCAGGTGGTTTACGCGGACTGGGAGCACCCTGACAGGATATACTTACCTCCAAAAAGGTTTTCTAGCTTATATCCTATGGAGGAGAAGTTCAGGAAGAAATGGAGCACACCGTTAGTGGACGTTGCCATATCTTCTGTAAACAAAAGTTTGACCTGTCCAGTGGATAATGCCCAGGTATTCAAGGATCCGGCTGATAAAAAGCTAGAGTCCTTATTAAAGGCCTCCTTTTCGATGGCTGGTGCAGCAGTTCAGCCAGCAGTTGCAGCTATTGGGATTTGCCAATCCCTAAAGGATTGCTTTAAAAGGTTGGTAAGGAACATTCCTTGCCAGGAGGAATCTGCCAAGGAGTTATCGGAGATTCCTCATGCCTTATGTTTTGCAGTAGACGCATTGAAAGACTCAATCCAACAGATGTCTCATTTTGCGTTACTGTCGATTCATATGCGCAGTCTTGTGGCTAAAGAATTGGTCTGCTTAGACACCATGTAAAAGGCTACTCGCAGCTCGCTTGTTTGGTGAGGATCTGGATAAATATATCCAAAAGATCTCTGGAGGAAAGAGTGCCCTGCTCCCTATTAAAAAGAAAGGGAAGCAACCCTCTTATAAAATTCCTAATGCTCCAGGAACTGGTGCTTCTCCCCCTAAGCGACATCGATGGCCTCAGCCGTCTGGGTTTAAAGGACCACAGGGTAAGAAACCCTGGCCCCAAAAGACACCCAAGCCCAACTCCAAGTCTACCTTGTGAAGGGGCGTCACCGCTCTCATGGGTGGGGGGCAGGCTTTGGCTGTTTGGGGAGGCCAGGGAAGAACTGGTTCAAGACAGATGGATCATTTCCACTGTAAAATACGATTACAGAATAGAGTCCCGGGAGATCCCCCCGAATCGGTTTCTGTACTCAAGGGTTCCGTCGGATCCAGAGAAAACAAGATGCCTATTCCTAACTTTACACCATCTGCTGATGCAGGGAGTAATTGTAAACGTTCCGCACGAGGAAAGATTCAAGGGGTTTTACTCAAACCTATTTACCGTGCCGAAACCAAATGGCGAAGTAAGGCCCATTTTGGACCTCAAGGCTCTCAACTTTTTTGTAGACGTCCGATCCTTCCACATGGAGTCGGTTCGTTCAATAATAAAATCCCTGAGAAAGGGAGACTATTTAGCGTCCATAGATATTAAGGACGCGTACCTTCATGTGCCGATCTTCGGTCCACATCAAATGTTCTTACGCTTCGCTATAGAGGGCAGTCATTTCCAATTTGTGGCACTACCTTTCGGTCTGGCCACGGCCCCCAGGGTTTTTACAAAGATTCTGGCCCCGGTGTTGGCGTCCCTAAGGTCTCAGAAAGTCTCAGTAGTAGGATATCTGGACGATCTTCTTCTAAGGGAATGCTCTCGACCCATACTGGTTCAAAACGTGTCAAGAACAGTACGGGTTTTACAACGCCTAGGTTGGATGCTAAATATGGACAAGTCAGCTCTTTGTCCGACCCAAGCCTTGGTGTATCTGGGTCTGGTCTTGGACACCGCCCAAGAAAGGGTGTTTCTTCCTCCCTTAAAGGTTGCCTCCATAGTGGAACTTGTACAGAAGGTGAAAAAAGAACACCTTCTATTCGGCTGTGCATGATATTACTAGGCAAAATGGTGTCATCCTTCAGCGCAGTGCCATATGCACAGTTCCACTCCAGAGTGTTCCAGAACAGTATTCTAAAGGCCTGGGACAAGTCAGCTCGAACCCTGGATCAGCCTATGGTTCCATCTCCACAGGTTCTATGGAACCTCTATTGGTGGTTAAGAACCAGCAACTTGAAAAGAGGGAAATCTTTCCCACCAGTAGCCTGGAAGGTCATAACCACGGACGCCAGTCTTCTCGGTTGGGGAGCAGTCCTAGAAGAAGCGTCTGTTTAGGGAATAAGGTCACAGACAGAAAGGACCCTGCCCATCAATCTATTGGAGATTCGGGCAGCTCGTCTGGCTCTGCGATTCTGGACATCCAGATTGCGGGGTCTTCCTGTCAGAGTCCAGTCCGACAACTCCACGGTAGTGGCATATATCAACCACGAGGGAGGTACCAGGAGTCGGGCAGCCCAAGGAGAAGTAGATCATATACTGACTTGGGCAGAAAAACATGTGCCGTTTCTGTCGGCAGTGTTTATTCCGGGGGTGGACAATTGGCAGGCGGATTTCCTAAGTCGCCAGAAATTGTTACCAGGGGAATGGTCCCTGCATCCCGAGGTTTTTCTACAGATCTGCCAATACTGGCAGGCCCCAGATGTGGATCTGCTGGCATCCAGATTCAATCCCAAGCTGGACAGGTTTGTATCCAGGACCAATGATCCGCTGGCTGTCGGGATAGACGCATTAGTAGTTCCTTGGGATCAGTATTCTCTGATATATGCCTTCCTTCCAATCCAAATTCTGCCGCACTTACTACGCAGAATACAGGAGGAACGGAAGACGGTGATCTTAGTGGCTCCAGCGTGGCCCCGGAGATCCTGGTACTCGGAGATTGTGAAGTTGGCAGTAGGGGACCCATTGGTCCTTCCTTGCCGTTCAGACCTGTTGTCTCAAGGGCCCATATTCCATCCTCCTTTACGGTTGCTGAATTTGATGGCCTGGCTATTGAGACCAGACTATTGAAAGACTGTGGTATTATGGGTTCAGTCTTGTCTACTTTGATAAACGCTAGAAAGTCAGTTTCTAGAGCTATCTATTATAGAGTCTGGAAGTCATACATTTCTTGGTGTGAGGAAAGAAAATGGAACCCTCGTAGGTATACGACTGGAAGAGTTCTCGCCTTTCTCAAGCAGGAGTAGACTTACAGCTTGCATTAGGGACAATTAAAGGACAGATTTCGGCCTTATCTTTTTTTTCCAAAGACCAATTGCATCCCATTCTTTGGTGCGAACCTTTGTCAAGGGAGTAGCACACCTGAGGCCGCCGCTTAAACCACCTTTATGTCCCTGGGACCTAAATTTGGTACTGTCAGCCTTACAGAGTCAACCCTTTGAACCTACAGTATTAGGCATGTTCCTTTTGTCCCATTGACCAAAAAATTAGTGGCTATAACAACGGCTAGAAGGGTGTCAGAATTGGCTGCCCTTTCTTGCAAGGAACCTTTTATGATTCTTCATCAGGACAGAGTAGTCATGCACCCTTGTCCGGATTTTCTACCGAAGGTGGTTTCCAAATTTAATTTGAATCAGGATATCATTTTACCTTCCTTTTTTCTAAACCTTAAGACTAGGGAGGAAAGATCGCTTCACTCACTGGATGTGGTGAGGGCGATAAAAGTTTACTTGGAAATGTCAGCTCCCTTTCGGAAAACTAACAGTTTTTTTTGTCTTGCCTGAGGGTCCAAAAAAAGGACAGCCGGCAACAAGTTCAACTATATCCAGGTGGATTTGTCAGACTATTATCCAGGCGTATGGATTAAAGCGCAGGGTTCCACCCCGGGATTTAAAAGCACACTCCACTAGAGGGATTAGTGCATCATGGGCAGTACGCCAACAGGTGTCTATGGCTCAGGTTTGCAAAGCGGCCGATTGGTCTTCAGTTCATACGTTCACCAGGTTTTACCAGGTGGATGTGAGATCTCAAAAAGAGGCTGTTTTTGGCCACAGCGTGTTGCAGGCAGCTTTATAGTCTCAGGCCTGTTGGGCTTAGGGATAATATGTTCCCCCCTCAGGTGCATTGCTTTAGGACATCCCACATAGTCAATATTATGGTCCTCTGTGTCCCGTGATGTACGATAAAGAAAAACAGATTTTTAAAACGGCTTACCTGTAAAATCCTTTTCTTGGAATACATCACGGGACACAGAGGTCCCTCCCCTCTTTCTGGGATCGTCATTGCTTGCTACAAAACTGAGGTCTCTCCGGTATAGGAGGGGTTATATGGGAGGAACCGTCTTACTATTGGTTGCCAGTGTCCAATCACCTAAAGGTAAGCGTATAACCCACATAGTCATTATTATGGTCCTCTGTGTCCCGTGATGTACTCCAAGAAAAGGATTTTACAGGTAAGCCATTTTAAAAATCTGTTTTTGAACATTAAAGCTTTCAATTCTACTTAGAGTGTGCACCTCTTTGCTTGTTTGTATAATACTGTACCTTATTCTTAATCCCCTATGCAAAATGAGCAGATAAGCCTTAAGCTGTGTTTAGAGGCATTTCAAGTGGCTAAACCTGGTAACTCGCGTTTCGTTTACAGGTGTTTTTCATTTTTGGCTATTTTGAAAAAAAAAGAAAAATGTTTTTTTCAAACACTTCTAGACGCAAAAGCGGCTAAACGCGGCATGTAAACATGGCTAAACAGCTGTTTTTAGACGCCGGTTTCTAGCTGTTAAGTTAAATCCTTCAGGAGAGGTTGATCGTCGTCCCATGTACATGAAGCCTTACAGTGGTGAGGAAGGACCCACTGAAAGGAGTAGATCATTTTTCTCTCCAGATTTGCGCTTTAAGTTAATTGTCTATGTGCAGAGGACAAGCACATCATTTTTAAATGCTTAAAAATCTTAAAAACATACCCCGGGCAACAAAAACAGAGCATAGACGAAACATGTAAAAGCAGGTGATCCTTTAAGGTAAACCTATCGTAAGAAAACCAAGGTCTACATCTGCTCTTCTCATTTTCTGAAAAATGCTAGCTGACTTTCTGAAGTAAGGGAAGATGTTAAATTTTCATACAAGTCCAGCTGAATATGACCAAATACTAGTAGTTATACCACGACCTGGATAAACGAGACCATTCAGATATAACTGACTGGTTATGAGGATTTACTGACGTGAATAATTACAACCAGATGTAAAACAGGAAAGACAAAGGAAAAAAGCAAACAAGGACAGAAGTCTATTGGCATACTTCTTCTGGGTCAGTGATTTAAAGTATTAAAAGACAAAAGGGTTAGCAAAACAGGCAATCTACTACTTCCGGAGCTCTTCAATGCCAGCTCATATGTTTCTCTCGTGGCAAGCCTCCTTTAAGCGAAAACCATATATGAAAACAATCAAGTACATTCAGGAGATAGACAGCTCAAATTATATGCATTTCTTCACTTTTTCCCAACTCTACCAACCTAAATAACGGTCAGAGAGGCCATCAAATAAAGAATGAATAACTGCACTTCCAGTATAGATCCTTAAGCTGTCACTGTCCTTGTTGTCTGTATAAAACAAAAAAAAATTGTGTGCAACCCGCTGTGCTGAGCAAGTAGCTGCAAAAGGGAACCACTAGAGCGCTGGTGTCCAAATCAAGGCCTGGGGGCCACATTTGGCCCTTTGGCACTCTGTTTTGCCCTGCAGACAGTTGTCTGCGTTTCTCACTTGCTTTAGAGCAGTTGCGATTTCTAGTAGTCTCATGTAACGTGTTCAAAGTCTGTCTCCTAAATCACTCACCAAATCTCCAACTACTATAGCCTGTTCAGTCTAACCACCTCTTGCAGCAAGCAGGTAAGTTCATGGCCATCGCCTGTCTGCAGTCTGACAACTTTCTGTAGCGATACAGTCACTAAATGTGTGGCCCTTTGATGATGCCAAAACTACACCTGAGGCCTTACATTAAAAAATAAACGTTAACAACCGCTACACTAGAGTGATCTTCTGGGTAAGGCAAGAGGGGGATTTCCCATTCATAATAGAGTGTCTATATCGTCTTGTCCAGTGCTCCCTCTAGTAGTTCCTGAGAGCAGCACCTTCCACAACACAAGAGAATGCGCACAGAAGATGGGACCTGCAGGCCTCACTGAAAGGAACGAACTATTGTTTTTCAAATAAGGTACAGACACCCATTTCATTTTTTCTCTAAGCTGCAATAACAGGAGAAGCCAACGTATCAGCACTGTAAGTGCAGAAATACTTTAAAGTATACCTTGACATTTCAAGCAAAGTTCATGTAGTTAGTGCACCCTCCCCCATCCCCTAACTACTGCACTATTATATATAAAAAAAAAAGAAACCCTGTAAGGTAAATTTACTTGCCTTACCAGCATCTGTACTGCAGAGGGGGACAACACTGTCATCCAGCAAAAATCCCAGGAATGCCGATTATGCCACATCTCGCAAGATGAAATTAAGACACCGTACAAGAGTTTCTTCAAGCAAGATTTGGGCTACTTAGTAATCCAGTAATCCCCAAAAGATAGGAACATCATCCTTGCTAGGAGTTGTGGGTGGAAGCGAAGGCAAGGCAAGTATATTAAGTCTTTAAAAGCAGGTTATTTTCTTTTATTAACAGAATGTTTTAGCATGGCAGTGGTGGCCCTTGGTGCATAAGTGACGCGGACCTTGCATTTTTAGTGCAAATTACACTTAAGTGGCCAATAGCAATGGTTGGGAGAATACATTACAGAATAGTGGAGATTTGCTTATATCTTTCGTTTTTCCTGCTTTTGCATCTTTCTATACTCTGCTTGAATGCCCAGGCTTTGTTACAGGACTAATTTGATTGTACAATCTCCTTCAGATCTACCAATAACTTTGAAGTGCATGGAAGCCTTACTGGGTAGGTCCTCATAGTAGAGTTTTGTCAAATCTAAAATTGATTGTACAGTCAGATTGGAATGTACATGGTGAGGTCAACACAGCGGAAAGAAATTTCCTTGGCATTCTTTGGAGCAGAACATAAGGACAATATCCTGAAGAGTAGACCCCTTTAGGTAAGATGGATGTTTTAGGCCTTAAGACAACTTTATCCTTGAGCAAAGTTTACTAACTTACAGACCCTCAATGCAGAGGTGATCACAACATGAAACACTTTGCTAGTAAGGTCAGACAATGTAATAGCTCTAATAAGTTCAAAAAGCTGCATCTAAAATGACAAGAGAACCACATTAAGTTCCCAAGAAGACGCGTGAAAGGGGGGGTTCATGCACAACATATTGAGCACCGTTTATTACCAATCTGGCAAACAAATTGGGGTAACGCCTATTTTGTTACATGCTCCCTTTAACATACAAGCTAAAGTGTGGGTATAGCATAGTGTATATGTGTGTGTATTTTTTTCTTTTTTGAGTTGAACTGGATAGACTTGTGTCTTTTTTCAATCAGCTCAACTATGTAGCTGTGTATTAAATCCTTTTATTTTTACAGCCACGGAAGCAACCATCTTAGCCTCTGATCTGCAGTTGCCAGGATGCTGTACATACGATCAGCTATGACACCAGCCATTTAATGGCTTGCAAGTTGTAACTGCGAGCATATGCAACTGACAGTTCTCAATCACAGCATGCCCTGAACGTAGGGTTTTGAGAAACCCATTAAAATAAATGGGCTTAGTTTTGATTTAAAAAAAAAATAATGCTGGCTACAGTTTTAGGTGTTGGTTACAAATTTTAGGTGCTTTTTACGTGCTTAATAATCCTACCAAGCATTCCTTGCTTTGTAATGTTTAGGAGGGAGCTTTAGAGTAATGACTAACATAATAAACCCTGTTTGTACTGTGCTGGCAGATCTTCATTATCAGTTGTAAATTAGATTTGAACACTGTCCTAACAAAAAGGTTTAAAAATTTAGAAGTCGATGTCCTGCATTGTATGTTATTGAGGGATAGCTCAGTAGGTCCCCAGTCTATGTGGGGACAGAGCCACTAAGATTGTATGGAAATGCCTGCAATCTGCCTTTTCCCTAGGAACATCTGTTTTTAGGAAACATAAAAATGTTCTTTTCTTTATTATTTCAGGTATGCTGATTTAATAGGGGCACAAACATAGTGAGGCTTTTTCAAATTGGATATGAAATGTGGAAATATGCTTTAACACGACAGTGAGAAGCCAAAGGTCTCTGAATTAGCACGGTCAAGGACAAGATTTGTCCTTTAAATACTGTTAGATGAGGATCCAGACCAGGTTGGAGGAAGGACAAAAAAGGTCTGCTGGATTACTTTCTAGAACGAAAGTTTGTTGAATTGCAAAAAACAAGGCCCTCCACCTCGATCCTACAAAACAGATTAAAGAGAAACACTTCTGAGACACCTGAAACACTTCTTGAAGTGGAGACCATTCCCTCGGGTCCAGGTGCAGCAAGTGTCACCAGCACCCACATATCCTAAAAGCAGACTTTTCAGGAGATAATATGGCAGAATGTTTAATGGGCTGCCTGGTACCCACCGCGGTTAACTCTGTGGGTAGGATTAAAAGGCGGATATACCCTTTTCTGGCTTCACCCTCCATGATGGGTATACCTCGCAGGGGGTCTTTAGAGCCAGGGCTCAAAGAACTCTGTGCCATCCAAGTCACAGCTGAGGAGTCAACTGATCCAGAAGCTGCAGTAGGAGCTGCAGAGGCTATGATTTAGTTAGGAATCTTGATGAGACAAAAAATTACCAGAGAAAGAGCAAACCTTCATAACAATAAGGTAAACTTCTCTCGGTAAATAGAGGGATTATGTAGAGGGGTGTCCCTGCAGCCCTTTTTTTGGCAGTGCCCAAGCATCTTCAGGAAACTGCTATAACGCTTGATCAAGACTAAGAATGAGCTCAGGCGTGTTCGCACACTAAACTTGCAGAGCCCGCCAGAAAGTCGGCACGGCGCTGCGCTAATCACAGGCAGTGAGACATTTTCCCGATGTGCAGCTGCAGAGATCGGGAAATGTCTCACTACCTGTGATTACCGCAGCGCCGTGCCGGCTTCCTGGCGGACTCTGCACGAGGGGTGTGCGAACATGCCCGAGCGCATCCTTAATCAAGACTCATGATCCTGTGTCCCATATTGCATAACTAAAGAAGGGTATACACAGAGTTTTTCGTCTTTTTGCTCAACCAGCAACTTTTTGCTGCATGCGCTGATTGAACGCTGGATTTCCATCAAGACTGTTCGACAGAAGCCAGTCGTACTGTACCGAATTTCTATATGTATATTCACAGCTTAAGAAAATATGTTAGTACTATATCAATCATAATATTACAAGCAGGAAAGGAAAAAATGTGAATAATAAGTGTACAGTATCTCACAAAAGTGAGTACACCCCTCACATTTCTGTAAATATTTTAGTATATCTTTTCATGTGACAACACTGAAGACATGACACTTTGCTACAATGTAAAGTAGTGAGTGTACAGCTTTTATAAGTGTAAATTTGCTGTCCCTTCAAAATAACTCAACACAGCCATTAATGTATAAACCGCTGGCAACAAAAGTGAGTACACTCCTAAGTGAAAATGTCCAAACTGGGCGCAATTAGTCATTTTCCCTCCCCGGTGTCACGTGATTCGTTAGTGTTACAAGGTCTCAGGTGTGAATGGGGAGCAGGTGTGTTAAATATGGTGTTATAGCCCTCACTCTCTCATACTGGTCACTGGAAGTTCAACATGGCACCTCATGAGGATTTAAAAAAAATAAAAAAGAATTGTTGCTCTACATAAAGATGGCAAAGGCTATAAGAGGATTGCCAATACCCTGAAACTGAGCTGCAGCATAGTGGCCAATACAATACAGCAGTTTAACAGGACAGGTTCCACTCAAACATGCTCAGCGTCATATCCAGAGGTTGTCTTGGTGAAAAAGGCGTAGGAGTGCTGCCAGCATTGCTGCAGAGGATGAAACGGTGGGGGTCAGCCTGTCAGTGCTTAGACCATACACCGCACACTGCATCAAATTGGTGTGCATGGCTGTCGTCCCAGAAGGAAGCCTCTTCTAAAGATGATGCACAAGAAAGCCCGCAAATAGTTTACTGAAGACAAGCAGACTAAGGACATGGATTACTGGAACCATGTACTGTGGTCTGAGACCAAGATAAACTGATTTGGTTCAGATGGTGTCAAGCGTGTGTGGCAGCAACCAGGTGAGGAGTACAAAGACAAGTGTGTTTTGCCTACAGTCAAGCATGGCGGTGGGAGTGTCATCGTCTGGGGCTGCATCAGTGCTGCTGGCACTGGGGAACTACGGTTCATTAAAGGAGCCATGAATGCCAACATGTACTGTGACATACTGAAGCAGAGCATGATCCCCTCCCTCTGGAGACTGGGCAGCAGGGCAATATTTCAACATGATAACGACCCCAAATCCCCCTACAAGACGACCACTGCCTTGCTAAAGAAGCCGAGGGTAAAGGTGATGGACTGGCCAAGCATGTCTCCAGACCCAAACCCTATTGAGCACCTGTGGGGCATCCTCAAATGGTAGGTGGAGAAGCGTAAGGTCTCCAACATCCACCAGCTCCGTGATGTCATTATGGAGGAGTGGAAGAGGATTGTGAAGCTCTGGTGAACTCCATGCCCAAGAGGGTTCAGACAGTGCTGGGAAAATAATGGTGGTCACACAAAATAGACATTTTGGGCCCAATTTGGGCATTTTCACTTAGGGGTGTACTTACTTTTGTTGCCAGCTGTTTAGACATTAATGGCTGTGTGCTGAGTAATTTTGAGCGGACAGCAAATTTACACTGTTATACAAGCTGTACACTCACTACTTTACATTGTAGCAAATCGTTGTTTCTTCAGTGTTGTCACATGAAAAGATATAATAAAATATTTACAAAAATGTGAGGGGTGTACTCACTTGTGTGAGATACTGTAGGTGTTCTTTTAATAGGCAGTAAGTTACTTCAACGTGTTATTAAAAAAAAAAGTAGTAACAAAAACTCACAGTTGGTGATATCTGGTGGCGCATAACTGTCATTCATGAACATGGTAGTAGGTTTTGCCACTTTAAGATACACAAAGTCTGATGTGTTTTTCAAAGCTGTCACAGCTTCTTCATGAGAAACATCCTCCAAACACACAGAATTTACCTGAGGAAAAAAGAATAGTATTTTTAAGGATAGTAAACTTAAAATATAGACTTTAGGCAAGCTATAGATTTTTTTGAATGAAGCAAGTTGTATAAGCTTTAGAGTCTTGCAGGTTTGTTTACTGATATATAATGACATATGCAGTAAAACGAAATGTTTTTTATAGTCTACTCGCATTACCATATTTTGTCAACAATGGGGTATTACTGGGGGATAAGTCTGCAAATCCACCAAGCTTGTTCACTTTAGCACAACACTGAGTTTGGAAAGGCTAAATGGAAGTGCACATTACTCAAGAGAAAAAGGAAAATTACTGCTCACTGAGCATGAAGGATCCAAGTGAAATTCTGCTGTTTCTTTCACCCGACCTTGAACTGTTAGGGCAAAATTGCTTTGTGCAGGTTGTGTTATTTAAGAAACTGCCACCAAAACAGAACGAACTTCCCGGTGACATTATTTTAAAGCAGATAGTCATGAAGCTTGGAAATAAAAACATGTCTTGTAACTGAATTAAACACGAGAAACAATTAACTACTTGTATTGATCTTCGAGCCTTTTAGAAATCTTTACAACTTAAAGCTTTATGCCACGTACACACGAGCGGAATTTGCGTTGGAAAAATCTTGGATGGTTTTTCAGACGGAATTCCGCTCAAGCTCGACTTGCATACACACGATCACACAAAAGTTCTCTGAACTTTCGACCATCAAGAACGCGGTGACGTACAACACTACGACGAGCCGAGAAAATGAAGTTCAATGCTTCCGAGCATGCATAGGAATTTTGCGTGTCGGAATTGCTACAGACGATCGGAATTTCCGATAGGAACTTTTTCCGTCAGAAAAATAGAGAACCTGCTCTCAATCTTTTTCTGGTGGAAATTCTGCCAGCAAAAGTCCGATGGAGCATACACACAGATGGAATTTCTAACCAGAAGCTCACATCGGACTTTTGCTGGCAGACGTTCCGATTGTGTGTACGGGGCATAAGGTTAAGGTTTAGTGAAAAAATATATTTATTTTTCTTAAGAATCGGCATGGGATGGTACTTGTGTTGAATTAAAAAAAGTGTCCCTTGTGTTGGTGGCTGCTGTTTTTCTTGAAATTTTCATTCCTCTACCCCAGCAGCTCCAATCATCTGGTACAGCAGCGGTAAATACGAGAGGCTGCGCATGTCACAGGCACTCCCTCAAAAGTGCTAACTAGGACCACCTTTTCTGCCTCCCATTCATAGCCATACTACTGTATCAGTTTCCATAACGAAAAGCTCTCTTTGAATGGAAGTGGTGGACCTTTCACTCACTTTTGATAAGTGCCGTTGATAGGTGCAACCCCCTCAATAACCCCCGCAGCACTACAATATCACAGCTGTGGGGGTATCACTGGGCAGCAGCCATTAGCCTAAGAGGCACTTTACATTCATTTTAGATAGCACGTTAGTTTAAAAATTACTAAAATCTTAAAAATGTTAGGGTCTTTTTACACAGGCCTCATTAGTTCAGTCACAATTTTTGCTTAAAAAAAAAAATCTGACAAAGAAAGATTCAGGTTACATCAGTTTGAACATTCAGTTAGTTCAGTTGAACTTAGTTTGTACTTAAGTTCACATGCGTCTTTGCAGCTTCTTTAGCCGTTGAAGAAACTTATCAAAGGAATTTTGCCTTACCTGTAAATTCCATATCTTGACACAGGTATAGGTACAAGACACAGGCAAAGTATTCATAGACCCAGGGTTATAGGCTCATACATCCAGGCGATTGGACACCTGAATGGCAAATCTTTCGAGGACATGCCGCCCCCCCCCCCCCCCCGGCACCTCCCCTATAACTCTAAGGCTATTTTCACACTGGGGTGGGTGTCGGCGGTAAAGCGGCGCTATTTTTAGCGCCGCTTTACTGTCATTTTAGCAGCGCTATTTGGCCGCTAGAGGGGCAGTTTTAACCCCGCTGATGGCCAAATAAGGGTTAAAACATTTTGCCGGCGTTGCCCTACTGATTTAATGGGAGGGGCGCTGTAGGAGCGGTGTATACACCGCTCCTACAGCGCTGCAAAGATACTGCTTGCAGGACTTTTTTTACGGTCCTGCAAGCGCACCACTCCAGTGTGAAAGCACTCGGGCTTTCACACTGGAGAGACAGGAGAGGCTCTTTACAGGCGCTATTTTTAGCGCTGTAGCGCCTCAGTGTGAAAGTGGCCTAAATCCTCAGTTCTGTAGCAAGCAATGCAGAGTAACCAAGGAATGGAAAGGAGAGTATACTCTGTCCTGTACTGCAAGCTATGGAATTTACAGGCAAGTCAAAATTCCTTTTATCTTAAAAGCAGATCTCCACCCCCCACTACACAATCCCTCTCAACCCCTCTTCTGCAGGAATGGGGCTTTATTTTATTTTATTTTTTTAAAAAGGTGGTTCGCCACTTCCCGCACATCATTTAGCTAGGCGTGGGAGTGGAGGGTGAAGATCCTCTAATCATGCAGGAAATGACACAGGTAAAGTATTCAAAGACCCTGGGACGTCCCCAACCAATAAATGATAGCAGTAGGTAGACAGAACTGTGCCAACAGGACCAAGGGTCAACAAACCCAACTTCAGAGTGGCACTATTGGAATCTTGAGGCTGAAAGCTGTATCTGTAGAAGATTGGACACGGATATGGTGGAATGGGAGAATAAAAGAGGAGGTGGGATTGTCACTTGAGGGAATCAGTTCCAGCGATCAGATTTCTTAATCCATCGTGTGATGGTGGACTTGAATACAGGGAGTCCTTTGTGAGGTCCTGAAGACAGGACAAATAGGGAATCTATCTGCTCAAAGCTGTAGCTTTGAGGTAAACTCTAGTGGCTCTGACTACAATGGATAGAGACTTCTTTGAGTGCTTTGGAGCAGCACAAGGATGGTAGGACGAAGTCTTTATGAAAGGTATAAAACAACCTTCTTTATGTGAAGTTATAAGGAACAGCTTCTTACAAGAAAGAGCCACCAACTCGGGCATGTCTGACAGGTGTGACAGCAACCAAAAAAACTTTGTGGGGAGGTCATCTAATGGAATATCCTTGATGGGATCTAAGGGTGGTTTCTGCAGGGCAGAGAAAACCAAATTGAGGTCCCAATGAAGCAGACAGAGCTGCAATGGAGGCTTAATGTGAGATACACCCAAGGAAAAGTGCTTTCAATGGACAGCAAAGTCAGAGATCTTTGAAAAAGAATGGACAGTAGCTGAAACCTGTCCTTTTCAGAGTGCTTAAGGCCAAATTCTGGTCAAGACATGATTGCAAGAAGGCACAGAGTAATCTGTGGGGTTGAAGTGCCTGTTTCCACATTAAGCAAAAAATGGATTTTTAAGGTACAATAATAGATCTTCCTGGAAGCGCCTTTTCTTGCTTTCAGCAAGGTATGAATACCAGAGTCCCTCTATCCTTTAAAAGCTGAGCCTGAACAGCCATGCATTAAAGCCAGAGAATCATAAGCAGGATCATGCCTGTTCGGAGAGGTCATCTGCTAGAATTGGTAGTGTATCTGCATACCAGGGTCTTCTAGGCAAGTTCAGTGTAATTAAAGTAACTGATTTTCCGCTCTATCTTACTCAGCAGATGAGACAGAATTCACACTGGAGGGGAGGGGAGGGATATAGGGGACTCTGGATGTACACAGTCTAGCCTCCAGATTCGACTACAAACTACATCTGTAGCCAGGAGCAAGAATCCTCTGGCGCTACCTGGTCCCCGTTCAGGGGTGTGTGTGTGTGTGTGTGTGTGTGTGTGTGTGTATGTGTATACATACACACATACAATATAGTATCTCACAAAAGTGAGTACACCCCTCACATTTTTGTAACTATTTTATTATATCTTTTTATGTGACAACTCTGAAGAAATGACACTTTGCTACAATGTAAAGTAGTGAGTGTACAACTTGTATACCAGTGTAAATTTGCTGCCCCCTCAAAATAACTCAACACAGCCATTAATGTCTAAACCGCTGGCAACAAAGGTGAGTACACCCCTAAGTGAAAATTTCCAAATTGGACACGATTAGCCATTTTGCCTCCCCAATATCATGTGACTCGTTAGTGTTACAAAGTCTCAGGTGTGAATGGGGAGCAGGTGTGTTCAATTTGGTGTTATCACTCTCACTCTCTCATACTGGTCAATGGAAGTTCAACATGGCACCTCATGGCAAAGAACTCTGAGGATCTGAAAAAAAGAATTGTTGCTCTACATAAAGATGGCCTAGGCTATAAGAAGATTGCCAAGACCCTGAAATGGAGCTGCAGCATGGTGGCCAAGACCATACAGCGGTTCAACAGGACAGGTTCTACTTAGAATCGCCCCTGTCATGGTCAACCAAAGAAGTTGAGTGCATGTGCTCAGCGTCATATCCAGAGGTTGTCTTTGGGAAACAGACAGCCGGTGAGGAGGGAATGGAGCCGAGTCATGCTCTGTGGGGAGCCTTTTAGGAAGTGAGCTCACACAAGTGCTCCTATAGCAAGTGACTTGCTAAGTGTGTGTGTGTGTGTGTGTGTGTGTGTGTGGGTTAAAGAGCCAGAAGCAGGGGATCTGGAGGAGGATCAGGGCAGCTGTGTGTGCAGAGCACATAATATGACATGTTATTTTTTTTTTTATTGGAACCTTTACAATCACAAAGTCCAGAATAGGATGGATACCCCTGCTGGGATTTGGTACTGTGAACAGGTTTAAATAAAATCCTTAGAACCTGATTGGGGGGGGGGGGTACTGGCATAACTATCACCCTGGGAAAAGAGATGGTTCAGGCATTTTGAAAATCTTACTGTCCTTGAATATGGTGGATTTGAAAGAGAAAGCAGTGAGGGTAGAGGGTTTTGAATTAAATTTTGTACCCCCTTGAAACCACCAGTTAAACTCACAGGTCTGGGACGTCTGTCACCCAGAGAGAGGCACAACTGTAACAGAAACCCCCTCCCCCAACTCCAAGGAGTAAGAGTGTCCCTTTAGAAAGAGGGTTTTGGGAAAGATTTGCTGAGCTTTGTGGCCCAAATCTTTACCAAAAAGGAAGGGCTGAACTTCAGTTTAGAAGTTTTTCATTCCTGGGTAGAGTGATTAGGTGCTCTATGCTTTGCAGAGGAGGTAATGGCTCCTCTGAAGGTGGAGGGGGGGGGCTCCCCAAACAGACGTCGTCTTTGAAAAGGCATACGCGTCGGGCATCTTTTGTAGGTGGCTTCAGCTGTCCAGACTTTTAGCCACAAGATTCTACACATGGAATGGAAATTGTGGAAATTAGTCTCATGACACAAAAAATTTGAGCAGACAGTGACTGCTACAATTGCTCTGTGGAAACTAGAGTCATGTTGGTTGTTCATTGCTCTAGTCCAGTTAGTTGCAGTTTGATCAACTGCAGTGGGAGCTGGTTGCAGGGACTTTAAGGGCAGCTTCAAGGAGGTTGAAAACCCTTAGATATACCGAGAGAATATCATCAGGCGATACAAGGAAATGAAACAAAATTCTCCTACATAAGTTGTACCTGTTTATCTGTAGCCATTTCTTCTGTAGACTGTTCAAACACAGATTAACCACTTGCCGACCAGCCGCCGCAGTTGTACTGGCAACGTCGATTCGCCCTGTTGCCACTAGGGGCACACTCACCCCCTGCTCGCCCACGGAGTCAATGAGAGTGCCTAGCGGTCGTGATCACCGCCAGGCTCCTGCGATCGCTTAGGGCACACGGAGAACCGGGATCTGTGTGTGTAAATGCCAATGGTCCCAAAAATGTGTAAAAATTGAAATTGTCCGACGTGGCCATGTCGCAGGTCCAATAAAAAAGAAAAAAAAAAAAACGCAGATGGCCATTACTAAAATTAATAAAAATGCCATTAAACTATCCCCTATTTTGTAAACGCTATAACTTTTGTGCAAATCAATCAATATACGCTTATTGCAGTTTTTTTTTTACAAAAAATATGTAGAACAATATTGTCAGTTAAAGCGACGCAGTGCCGAATCGCAAAAAGTGCTCTGGTCAGGAAGGGGGTAAAATCTTCTGGGGCTGAAGCGGTTAAAAGATTTTTTTTTTTCCTCAGCTCTAGCACCAGAAGGCAGGGATTGGAAGTCTCACAGTGCAGATCTCAGTGAGGGGCGCTCTGAGCCCTGACTGGAAGTCACACTTCTCTACTCACATTTCACGGAGAACATGCACGGCTATGGCGGTCAATCACAGACTGGTTCTCTCCTCTCATCACTTTTACCTTTTGGTTTAGGAATACATGTGAGGAAGTGACTAATGCAGATAACAGAGGATTGAGGCAGCAGAGAGAAATCTTATTAAGAACTTTGGAAAAAACAAGTACATAGTATAGAAGCACATGCTTTGTTCATATTTCATGACTGAGGTTTACAACCACTTTCTATCTTCAGACTCTTTAAAAGAAGCAACATCTTTCATAGGCACAGAGAGATGTTTAAGACCAAGACGGCAGATCACCTAAGGAAACAGCCCACTGATTAGTGAACTTTTTGTTGAGTGGAAATTCTTTCTGGAGTGATCTGATCAACCTAGATTTCACATTCTATCTGTTCATTAACAGGGTCTTTGAGGGTTTTACAGGTCTCTGAACCCAAAGGGGCGCGGGCAAGACTAAGGAGAGGATTTGTCACAGATGCAGAAAATTCAGCATATATTTGATTTTTTTTTTCTTTAAAGGTAGGTCACTTGTGTGCCTGAAACAGAATGAGATGCAGAGAACAGTATTATGCCCCGTACACACGGTCGGACTTTGTTCGGACATTCCGACAACAAAATCCTAGGATTTTTTCCGACGGATGTTGGCTCAAACTTGTCTTGCATACACACGGTCACACAAAGTTGTCGGAAAATCCGATCGTTCTGAACGCGGTGACGTAAAAGGTACGTCTGGACTATAAACGGGGCAGTGGCCAATAGCTTTCATCTCTTTATTTATTCTGAGCATGCGTGGCACTTTGTCCGTCGGATTTGTGTACACACGATCGGAATTTCCGACAACAGATTTTGTTGTCGGAAAATTTTATAGCCTGCTCTCAAACTTTGTGTCGGAAAATCCGATGGAAAATGTGTGATGGAGCCTACACACGGTCGGAATTTCCGACAACAAGGTCCTATCACACATTTTCCGTCGGACAATCCGACCGTGTGTACGGGGCATTACAGTCAGCTCTTGCTCTGATGAAAGAGGCGCATTGTCACCAAGATTGACAGTTGTGCAAGCCTTCAGCAGAGCGAATGTTGGCCTGAGGTTTGGTAATGGCTCTCTTTTACCTGGTCTCTGCCATAGCTACATGTAAGGTACAAATGAAGTAGGGGACAAAATATAGCGTATCCAGAAGAATGCCGTAATAGGATTGTAGACCATCTTGTAATAAATTCTCCTTGGTGAAAGAATGGGAGGAAGGGCCGAAGTACATAAGGGCTCTAGGCGGCAGCGGGGTAAAGTGCGTGACCAGTGACGTAAAGTACCACCTAGTCATCCACTTGAGACTAAACTCTGAGTGGGTCAGTTTTAGCCCCAAATTTAAAAAGGTTTGGTACTGCAGTGAATACAATTAAAATGCATCCTGGACTTTTACAGTCAGAAGCATACAGGGTGATCCTGTCTTATCTATCCACAATGCTGGATTGTATATGAAGTCCAGGCTTTGCCCTTTTTGATGGGCATACCTCAAAGGGTTTTCAAAGATATTGTTCCCTGGAGATGGACCATGCCCCCCTGAAAACGGAAGATAACATTTTAAAGGAAAAAAAAATGTTACACTAGGAGTGCATTCTGTGTGAAGGAAAAGGAGGCCCATGACTAAGACGCTAGCAAAAAACGGAGGATTCACAGAGTGCATTAGAGTTATAGGGGAGGCATCCAGGGGTGTGTCCTCTATGATCATCCGTTTATATCCGCAAGCCCAAAGCGGTCTGTTTTCTATCTGAAAACGGATGGGTGAAAAACAGAGGTACGAAATACCTGTGTAGTTAGAAAATATTTCAGCAGGTAAGACCTTGTTCTTACTACATCCAAGGAGCTGCATTGATCAGCACAGATAAGTTCAGGCTCAATGCAAAGGCCCACAGAAAACAATCGTGCCCTGTGTCCAGCACAACACTGCATTAAGGGGAGTTTTGGTGCATAACCTTAAAATGCAGACATGCTGTATTGCTTCCTTATTTTTTTTTTTTAAGCACTGTACCTCACTACAGGTTACTGTAGGTCACTGCATAGAGAAGGGAACAAAATATTTTAAAGGGAAAAAAGGGAAACCATGCCTTGAATTGTAAAAATGCAACACACCATACCACACCCCCACTACACAAGGTAAACCAATTCTTTTTAGTGTGAAGGCTGTTGTGATTGAGCCCTAAGTGTGGCAGAGCAGACTCTGCTGAACAATTCTATAGCTCTTTACAGCAAATTACAACCCGCTGATCAGAGTTATTAACCCCTAATACGACGACCCTCCCCCGCCCATGCCGCTGCTTCTCTGCCCCCTGCTTCTCCACCCTCCGCCGCTTCCTTCCACCTAAAACTGCCCCCCACTACTCTCCTTTCCTATCCCCTTCACCCCCAGCACCAATCCTCCCTCCTCTCCACACACGATCTGACCCCTCCCCCATCCCGCCTCTGCCGCTCCCACCGGCTTCAGGTGCTGTTTGGGGGGGGGGGGGGGGGGACCCAGATGTGTCCCCCCTGCTGGTCAGATAGCCCCCGTACTGCCCCCTCATTGCCTTCCCTTCCGCCGCTTGCATCTTCCCCTTGCACAGATCTTGGTTATTTGTCAGGCTGGGGATTGCGGCAGGGGGGAGCGGTGTGGGTGGGGGTGAAGTTGTGGCTTGGTAAACATGTACCAACCCCCCCCCCCCTCTCCCCGTACAATGGATATAGGCAGCGATTGCTGCTATATCTACAGAAAGCTGATCATTGTAACCGCGAGTGTTACAATGCATCAGACTGTCATTTTATGAATGAATGGAATCTCTATACAGATTCCATGCAAAGTGCTACAGAGAAATGGACTATCTTCAGTCCCTTTCTCTGTCTCAAAAAAAGAGATATGGGGGTCATTTAGACCTCTGATATCTCACCAAAGGTGGTGGTGGTGGTGGTGGTGGGGGGGGGGTTTACAAACTTTGAAAGCTATAAGTGAAAAACAACAAAAGCAAAGGAAAAATTGCAAAAATGGTGTGGCCATTTGAGTGTACAAAATGTAACACAGGGCCTGGCAGCGAAAGGGTTAAATGACATAAAACACAAGAGAACATTATCCTGATCCAACAGATACATTCCATAACTACAGACCACCCCCATTATCTCCCAGCTGTGCACTCCCTGATGGAAATGTGATAGATTTTTCCTGGCCAACTGCTATTGTTTTTCAGCTGCACTCAAAGCCTGACAGGGTCTGTGCAGTGGGTACAAGATGGGTCATATTAGGAAGCGTGGATTCATCTAGGCATCAACTCCTACCTTAAAGCGGAATTCCGCTTAAATTTTTTTTTTTTTTTTAAGTCAGCAGCTACAAATACTGCAGCTGCTGACTTTAAATAATTGGACACTTACCTGTCCCAGGGTCCAGCGATGCGGGGGAACGAAGCCCCACTCATCTCCCCTTCCTTTCTGCGGCGCCGGCATTGTCACTGTGGGCACCTGGCTGTGGCTTCACAGCCAGGCACGCACTGCGCATGCGTGAGCTGCTGTGACTGGCTGGGCAATCATCTGGGACCTGTGACGTATCCCAGATGATTGTCAAGAGGGAGGGGGGGAGAGGTTAACTTGCTTCAGGCGCCGCAGTGTGCCAGGAGGAAGTGGGAGCTGGAACCCTCTAAAAAAGGGGTCCCCCAAGTTCCATTTTTGGGTGGAACTCTGCTTTAACTTTACCTAATATAGAGAAGTTCATTTTTAGGAAATTACCTGTTCTAATATACTTCAGCCCCGGAAGAATTTACCCCCTTCCTGACCAGAGCACTTTTTGCGATTCGGCATTGCGTCGCTTTAACTGACAATTGCGCGGTCGTGCGACGTGGCTTCCAAACAAAATTGACGTAATTTTTTTCCCCACAAAGAGAGCTTTCTTTTGGTGGTATTTGATCACCCCTGCGGTTTTTATTTTTTGCGCTATAAAGAAAAAAAAAAGCAAAATTTTTGGGAAAAAAAAAAAAAAACACGCATTATTTTTTATTTTTTGCTATAATAAATATCCCCCAAAAATATATATAAAAAAAATTTTTTCCTCAGTTTAGGCTGATACGTATTTTTCTACATAATAAGCGATTATTGATCGGTTTGCGCAAAAGTTATAGTGTTTACAAAATAGGGGATAGTTTTATGGCATTTTTATTAATTTTTTTTAATTTTTAAATGGCGGAGATCAGCGATTTTTATCGTGACTGCGACATTATGGCGGACACATCGGACATTTGACACATTTTTGGGACCATTGTCATTTATACAGCAATCAGTGCTATACAAATGCACTGATTCCTGTGTAAATGACACTGGCAGTGAAGGGGTTAACCACTAGGTGGCAGTGTAGGGGTTAAGCGTGTCCTAGGGGCGTGTTTCTAACTGTGGGGGGCATGGCTGTGTATGACACGTCACTGATGACACGGAGCAGAGATCAGTGACACTGGCACTAGGCAGAACAGGGAGATGCTTGTTTACATTAGCAGCTCCCCGTTCTTCCTCCCTGTTCGGAGATCGCGGGTATCCCCGCAGCTATCTGCGGGATCCGACTCACAAAGCTTGCCGCGGGCGCGCCCGCTGGCCGTCTCTTAAAGGGGAACGTACAGGTACGTGATTCTGCCTGTATGAGCCCTTTTGCCGCAGTATATCTGCGTAAGGCGGTCGGCAAGCGGTT
The DNA here is from genome assembly GCF_042186555.1 of Aquarana catesbeiana. Classification (NCBI taxonomy): domain Eukaryota; kingdom Metazoa; phylum Chordata; class Amphibia; order Anura; family Ranidae; genus Aquarana; species Aquarana catesbeiana. The sequence goes on from NC_133327.1 coordinate 243,001,922, forward strand.
AAGGAAAATATTATACAGAAACACAATTATAAAGCAGAGTCAACAAGTGCAATGTCATGGCAACCATTTACCATAACATGCAAAATGGATAATAAATTCAGGACAAGTGAAAAGCCAGAACTTACAAAAATTAGACATCAGTTCTGGGTCAATCCTTTAGATTCAGATGTTACTTAAAGTGGTTGTAAACCTCAGACCTGAAATATGAACAAAGCATATCCCTCTATAGTGTTTACTGGTCTCAAGAGCAGTGTCACTTTTGTCTGCTGCTTGATTTCTCTGCCATCAGCAAGAGAAAAATGGTGACAAGGAAGGGACCTCCACCAGACTGACAGCCTCATCTCTGTTCTTGTGTGCTGTGTGGAGGGGAGTGTGTACCTTCCCTCCAATCAGCTGTCAGAGCTCTCCTCCCTGAGCTCTGCAGAGTGAAATTTCAGCTCTTCGCCCCTTTTTTCTGAAATCTCAGACAAGCTTTATATTCTGGCATTTTGAACACATGAAGAGAAAGAAGAGAAGGCTGCAGATAGACAAGTACAACTTATGTAGGAAGATATGTTCCATCTCGGTGTATCCCCTGAGCCAGTCACTTCACTGGGTATATGTAAGGGTTTACAACCACTTTAATTTATCTTTTACAATATCCCTTTAAACCCACTACACACAACCATGAAGGTTTAAACATATGGTTTAAATCACTACGCTATACCATGTGTTATTTATGGTTAGTATTTCACTTTATTAGGAAAATAACCATTATGGCAAACAAAATTGGTAAAGCTTAACCACTTCCCATCCCAGTCATCGTCAAATGATGTCCACAGGAGGACAGGAGGGATCTCCCATACTGGGGCGGGCGTCATAGGACGTCCTTGGCTTCCTGGCCGTCTAGGGGGCGTGCTCGCCACGTCACTCGGGAGCCGATGCGTGTGGTCGTGATGTCCGCCGGGCACGCGCGATTGCCTGATAACAGAGCAGGACCGTGGATCTGTGTGTGTAAACACACAGATTCACTTCTTGTCAGTGTGGTGTGTTCCCAGTACAGAGGAACAGTGATCGGTCTCCTCCTCTTGTGAGTCCCCCTCCCCCTACAGTTAGAATCACTCCCTAGGTAACAAATGTAATCCCTTGATCTCCCCTTGGTGTTAACCCCTTCCCTGCTAGTGACATTTATACAGTAATAAGCATTTTTATAGCACTGATCGCTGCATAAATGTGAATGGTCACAAAATAGTGTCAAGTGTCCGATATGTCCGCTGCAATGTCACAGTCACAAAAAAAAAACGCTTATTGCGTTTTTTTTTTACCAAAAATATGTAGAGGAATACATATCGGCCTAAACTGAGGAAAAAAATTGTTTAACATAAAATTGGGATATTTATTATAGCAAAAAGTAAAAAATTGTGTTTTTTTCAAAACCACAGAGGTGATCAAATACCACCAAAAGAAAGCTCTATTTGTGGGGTACACTGTTGCATGACCTCGCTATTGTCATTCAAAGTGGTACAGCACTAAAAACTGAAAAGTCCCCTTTTAAAATGTCATAATATGATAGATTCATAACACCTTAATCATACATAGAATGTTAATTCTACGTGTGGTTATATGCAGAATTTTCAGCATTAACTACTTGCCGACCGGCCACAGTACATATACTGCGGCAGGTCGGCTCTATTGCGCAAAACTACATACCTGTACATCATTTCACGCAATAGATACTGCAGGCGACTCAATGTCCGCCGGCCACCTGCGATCACTCCAGAGATGCAGAACGTGGATATTCCTATGTAAACAAGGCAGATCACCATTCTGACAGGGAACAACATGGAGATCTCCTATTCTTAGTGATCAGGAACAGCGATTTCTGTGTTGTCCCAGTGAGCCCATCCCCCACACAGTTAGAACACACCCAGGGAACACAGTTAACCTCTTGATCATCCTAGTGTTAACCCCTTCCCTGCCAGTGTCATTTATACATAAATCAGTGCATTTTTTTGTTTTAGTACTGATCACTAATAATGTCACTGGTCCCCAAAAAGTGTCACTTGGGGTCACATTTGTCCGCCGCAATGTCGCAGTCCCGCAAAAAGAAAAAAAAAAAGTCCATAAAGCTATCCCATATTTTGGAGACGCTATAACTTTTGCGCAAACCAAAAATGTAGAATACATATTGCCCTAAGCTGATGAATACATTTGAGATAGATATATAGATATATCTATATATCTATATCTTTTTTTTTTTATATGTATTATAGCAGTAAGTAAAAATTTGTTTTTTGCTTATAGCGCAAAAAACAAAAACAAACAAAAACCGCAGAAGTGATCAAGTACCACCAAAAGCAACCTCTATTTGTGGGGGGAAACACATTCATTTTGTTTGGGTACAACGTTGCACACCCGCGCAATTGCCAGTTAAAGTGACGCAGTGCTGCATCGCAAAAAATGGCCTGGTCATTAAGGGGATAAATCCTTCCGGGGCTGAAGTTATTTAAACAAATTACTAGGTTTAGTTGATTTTCTTATACAGGGAATGAAGTTGAAATATGTAAAGCAAATTTATTTTTGTTTTCAGAAATCGAGAATAGTTAAAACTCCACTTATGAAAACCGATGGGAAAAAACAAAAAATAAACACTATCTGGAAGATTTCTCTTCAATTCCTGCCCCAAAGAGACAGCAGGGAGCAAGGGGAGATTTGTTAAAGCAAAGGATATTCACTTTTTAGCTAGATATACCTGTATGTCACCAGAATAGGTGTCTTCACTGGGAGATTTTCCTTCAACTTTCAAGCCTGTGACAATTCTAAACATTTGACTTTTCCAACAATTTCTGTACTGGAGACAATGGTCACGCTCTGGTCCAGTCAAGTGATTGGGCTCCCTGCGTCAGCCAGTGTGGATGAAAGGGAGAGGAGGGCTGTAAACGATGGGCTATTTAAACCTATGGGTGATGTCACAGTTCTAGGCTTTACTCATTTGCAAAGGGCTCTCCTCTGCAGCCGCCCTTTTCTGGCACAGGGGAGATCAATTGACCAGAGTGGACTGAATAATAGTACGCCTATACATGTTTTTTAACCAGATTGGTTAGCATAGGTTGTAGTAAGGGGAGTGGACAGTTTTGAGGCTAGTTAGGTGCAAGATGGAATTCCACTAACTTTTTTTAATTAAGGATATTGACTTACTTGTTTTAGCCATCTTCTATTTAGTAAGGATCACCTATAGAAGTGATTCCAATCATTGCACATCTGGCAATTCATGCATTACACAGATTCACTCAGGCTTCTTTTCAGAAACGTGACCATAACAATACGCTGGCTTCCAGGGAGGACAACTTCTCTTTTAGCTCTACTATTCTACATGTGGAAACATTTTTTACTCTCAAGACATGTGCCAAGCACATAATATTTGAGGCTTAAAAGGTCTGAGAGACTAATCAAGAAACGTGCACATCACTGGGGGTTTACTGTGTGGATTTCTTTAAACAGTATTGTATTTGAATACAAATTAATGGATTAAAAGAAAGCACATGCATTTGTCTTACAATGGTTAGATGTAAAACAAACATTCTAAACTGCGAGTTAAGGCCACAACCTCCAAGAATAAAGAAAAAATTGTAGTTTAATATTGGCATCATCACATAACAAGCACCCCATGTAAAAAGTACATACAGATACAGTATAAAGACAAAGCAAATCTTTAATATACACATTAGATTAAAATAACAGTTTGTTGGTGCCTTACTCAGGGCCGCCGATAGGGGGGTACCACCAATCCTCCTGTAGGGGACCCTGGCACACAGGGGGGCGTGAACAGCAGAGGGAATCGGGCGGAGGGGCAATTACAGAAAGAAGCTCTCGGCAACAGCTGAAACCCGGTTTCTCTCCCTTCCACCAGCTTTAAGCTGCTGTAGGGAGAGACAAGGCATCTTTCCCCCTCCCTGTTCTGCCTGCTTCTAATTCCCCACGTGTAGTCCGTCCCCCCCCCACCACCACCACAGTGGGGCTGCCAGCTGCCATGGATACAGGGCATGTTTTAGGATGGAGAGAGGAGGAAGGGGACTGATAATTACATATTTACCTTCCTCTTTTTGAATGGACAAAGTGAGTGATCGGTACTGGTCACTCCTGTGTCTGTTGATAACTAAGTATAGTAAACTGTGTTTATGATGCTTTCGTTTATGAATGAACAGGAGACTCTGTCTCATGTTTATTTATCTTCAGTGTAGCTGAGGCTAAAGAGAAAGGAGTTGAATAATCTGTATCCTCAATTATATATCTCTCCAAAGCCCCTCCAACAGCGTTGTAAAAAAAAAAAATTGTAAAGAATAATTTTTTTTGTCTGCCTCATTGGCCCTCTAAAAAGTTCTGAAAGCCAGAGGGTGAGAAAGATCAGCCGATCATGTGACCACTGACTGGCTGTCCCAGTGATCACATGATCAGGAGCCGGTTACCAATCATTAGCAGGGACCAAAAGCTGTCTTTCGCAGCTTGGTCACTGTGCTGGGAATATGTAGTGAGCTCACTCTCAGCACAGAAATATCAGCCACCCAGCAACGCATGTGTGCTGGTGTGTGGATGTTAAAGCCCACCCTTTTGTCTCCACAAGTTAGGCAGTCATAAAGGAGTTCATGATTTATTTACTACCTGTTAAGAATATATGAATAGTCTTGGCAGCAGTTCCACTAAAAAAAAAAAAAAAAAAAAAAAGGGAAATATATTAACACACTCTGCACAGCTTAACCATGCTGTCTGTACCAATTGCTAATTTGTGTGTTCAGGCACACACTTGTTGTGTAATTATGCCGAGACGGTTATCTATTACAACCCTGGTTACGCATACTTACCGCTAGAAGTTTATCTCCTATTTGAAGTTTTCCATCTTTATGTGCTGCACCTCCTTCAATTATTTTAGTCACATAAATACTATTGTCACCAGGGATGTGTTGGTTTCCAACGCCACCAGCAATGCTGAAGCCAAGACCTATTAGAGACAACATTTTACACAGAATTCAGATAAAATGAATTTTGAGAATCTTTTTTTCAGGACTGTAACACCACTAGTGCACAAAATAAAACCGGCCATACATTGATCGAAACTCACCTGGTTCAGCAGGGCCTGGCCAAATTTCAATCCGTGTGTGGGTATGAAGGGTGTACAGAAGTAGATCTGCAGATAGACTTCTATAACTGCCCTTTTAAATGATCCCTGCTCGATCAGCACTGCAGGCTATAGCCTGCAAAGCAGATCAGTGTACTCTGATTATTCATTTATGGGCCACCTAAGTGGAGCATGCAGGCTGTTTTTTGTTTTGCCTTTTTAACAAGGGCAGTTCACAAAACTTGGCCAAAGCATTTGGATACTAAGGGCAGGTGCAATTTAATATACGAATAAACATGATTTTTGACTTACCTGTGAAATCTCTTTCTTGGAGTACATCGGAGGACACAAAAAAGTGTTAATGCTTAGACTATTCGTTTATGCTCCATCTCAAGGAGATTGGATCTTGACCAATCAAGGCTGTGGCTGTAAGTAGACTTGCACAGCTCTAACCACATCCAAGCTTTTGAAAAGCAATCTCCAGGGTGTTTTGGAGCCCAACAAAAGGAAGGCCACACTATGCCCTGAATCAAGTGAAAATCTGAGCCCCCTTGGGCAAAAAGGAATAACAGTCTCAACACCTCAAAATCTTGCCATTGTAAAAGCACAAGAAAAAAAGATTTCTTATGTGACAGAGCCCCAAGCTCAGACACCCTCATAATCAAGGTGACAGCCATAAGAAAAGCAACCTTGTATGAAAGGAAAGGGAGAGAAATGCTTTGGATAGGTTCAAACAGTGTCCTCTGAAGAACAGACAACACTCGATTGAGGTCCCACAGATTTAGCGGCAAGCGTACTGATGGAAAAATGTCAGCTGCCCTTGTACAAATAGTCTGACCAAGAAATTGGTGGCCAACGATCTCCAAAAGAGCAGTGCCAAGACAAAAATCTGACTTTAGTCTCCTGGGCTTGGGTCTTGTCCAGTTCTGGTTGAATAAAGGGTAACACTTGTGCCACAGAGTATGTCCTGGGATGAAGCTTTCCCCCTTTGCACTAAAGTAATCTTTCCTTGTGCGGTGGTAAATTATAAGAGAGCTTTCTGGCCTTCAGCAAAAGTGGGAATCACTGGGGACCTTAAGGAGGATGGTCTTGCAGGGCCCATAGAGAGTCAGATTGAAGTCCGTGTCTGAGAACCACTCCTTCCTGGGCTAACTCAGAGATGAGATCAGAACCATCAGAATTGCCTTCCCTCCTCATCCTAAAAAACAGAAAATGCAGAGCTTGGGGGGGAGAAATCCAGATGAATTGATTCCACAGAGTGACTAGGGCATCTACAACGAAGGCCTGAAGATCTCTGGACCTGGGTACTGAACAGACTGAAGTCTAGGACTCCTTTCCAACTGACAGGCTGGTGTCCATCATCTGTACTTTACAGATCACAAGAGAGCATGTCGCAGATTCAAGCACCAGACTTGATAGTCACCACTCCAAGAATAACCTGATTTTGGTTTTCAGAGACATGGGGCGATACAAGGACTTTTGTCCCACATGGTCAGGATGCTGAGATGCACCCTCATACAGAGGGAAATGGGGAGGTGTTCCAGGGAACTCAACTCTTACACCTTGGAATGAAGGGTCTGAAGATTTTCTTGGGGAAGGAAAACTTGTGCCAGTGCCAGTGCCATCTGCATAACAAAGCTCATAAATTCCAGCTGGTGTGATGTCTCCAGGTTCGACTAAAAGTCTTGCAGGACTTGTACTGTCTGCTGCACATTACTCCTGCAGGTGTAGATTGGCCAGATATCCCAGAAGGATCCCCTGGCTCGCAGAACAGCCAAATTTGGGACATCCTTTCTAAACACTCTGGGTACCATGGCTAGGCCTAGAGGCAGAGCCACAAACTAAGACTTTTTCCCATAACAATGTGCAAGTCGCACCAATGAAGCAGATATACAGGGGTCTGGAGGTAGGAAATCTCTCAGATGAAGAAAATCAATTACCTTACAGATTGCATACAGAACTTTGAACATGTAAGAACTTATTTAAGTACTTCAGAATAGACCGCACACTGCCATTTAACTTGGAAACCAACAGGTTGGAATAGAAAAAGGTGAAACATTTCTGGTTCTGGAACAGGTGCAATGACCCCTGAGAGCACAACTGGTCCAGCGCAGCAAACAGAGTTTCTCCTGTCAGGTGCAGTAAGCACATTAATCAACATGAAGCATGGAGAAGGCAAAACTCAAAACTCCAGGTTGCAGCCTTTGGACACAATGTTTTGAATCCATACAGAGACATCTCAGATCCATACAGCTTTAAAATCACTTGCAGAAGTGGGTGCTCACCTTAACTAGGAAAGTAGTTTGTTGCCCGTCTTGGCGGGCTTGGGTGTGAAAAGTTATTCTTTCTTCCATTGATTTTTATAGATAAACATATCAAGAGCATTGCAAACGAGGCATTCAGCCTCTAAAGTGTGCTCTCCAACTGCTTCTTGCAGGGGAGCTCAGCTGACCTAAGACTCAGGAAAGAAATGACACAATCTCCCAGGGTCTCTATGCAGAAGCACAAGTTTTCAAGGCAGATGAACCAGACTGACATGCTCTAGGTTCTTTAGCCATTAGACCAGTGGCGGAACTACCAGGGTTCGCAAAGGTCGCACTTGCGAATAAGCCCTGGTATTCCACCACTGTAGGGGGGCCCAGCCCACTCGTCAAAACTATTGGTTGCAAGGAACCCATGTTCTGTCACTCTACATGTTAGGAGGACAGGGCATACTACACATGCCTTGTTTACTTCAAAATATGTTTGACTTTTTGAGTACATAGTATGCCAAGTGCCCACAACTAGTTATAGGAAAAGAAGAACATAAGAAAAAAAAAAAACGGTCTAATCAAATAAAAACACAGATAAAAGTGGAGTTAAAAGTAACAGCAGACTGCAATTCTTAACAGAAGGGAGAGGGAGACTGAGGAGACATGAACATGGCACGCAGGGTATAAAAACTGACTTATGCTTAGATCATCATATGTATATTTATGACCAGCTATTGTGCACAGCATTATACATTATCAAACCTTAAATATCAATGCCACATCATTATTTATTACAATTTCCTCATAGATCCGGACCGCTGCAATTACTCAGCAGAACTGTTAAAGGAATTAAAACCACAAACTTAAAAACATAAAAGTGGGGAAAAACAACTCTATATACATTTTGTTTATCAAATGGAAGGCCATAGTTTGTGTAGCCTACTTTATAAGCTATTCTGATATCGCCCACCTAAAACTGTCAATGACGAGTCCTTCCATCTACTCTGAATTGTCATGCTCTGCAATGCGCTTTTCTTTTTGTTGCCTGGCAACCTTATCAGAGTGCTAAAGTGTAACTTGTGTCCACAACCCAGTTACAGGGAGCTTGCTTGAGAGTGTCAAAATACAAGGGGAAAGATGTATGTGTCTGAGTACATATATAGTTCTTTTTACATATTACCACATACAAAAAGAGAATACAGGCTAAAAAGGTATATGCAGCCATGTTAGCTTTGTTGTCAACACAAGGATCGTTAAACAGTCTGCTGCACATAGCTTTCATCAACCACAGGCTAAAGACAACCCTAAAAAGCAAAGCTTAAGATGTATTTAGTAAGAGCAACTTGACATGTATAGTAAGTGGATTATTGCTGACTTAAGACTCCTGACAGGCCATTGTTTTGTGTAAAACAAGGTTAGCCTTGTCTCTTACCCACCTTTAGGCCCTTTAACAAGCTTTATTTCCATTATTTTCTCTGTGATCGGCTTTCTTCTTCTGACATATAATCGTACAATGGATCCTGCATCCTTTAATGCCTCAACGGCTTTGCTGTGTGTCACATCATGTACATCCACATCATTCACCCGTAATATACAGTCATTAACCCTAAAGGAGACAGCAGTGGATATTTTAAGAAAGGTAACGATTTAATCCAGGCAAGCAAACCTACAGTTTACACCGATGACATGTCAAATGTAAAAGTGCATACGATTCAGTTATAAGACAACTGTTTTCTACACTGGATACTGTGGATCTTAATTTAAAACAATGTTTTAAAGACACAAATGTACAAAACACAACTCTACCGACAAGCACACAATGTGAACTAAGTTATCCTCTTTAGATACCGATCACCCAGATGGTCTCTCCTCACCCCCATGATCTAAGACTCTGGGAGCGACATCATGTTACTTCCAGTTTAGGGCGGATGTAAACTATTTTTTTTTTTTTTGGAAAGCATCAATTTTTTTTTCTTGATTTGATGCTTTCAGGGTAGAAATTGATCTGACCCCAGATGTCTCCATAAAGAGGACCTGACATGCTTTGTTATCACAGAGGAATAATTCCAGGGCTAGACCTCTTCTGTTACTCTAAACTGGTATGCTGTAAACATTTTTAAAGCTCTGCCTATGGAGATTTTTTAAATATCGTAGTTTGTCGCCATTCCATTAGCGTGCACAATTTTAAAGTGTGACAGGTTAGCTAGCCATCTATTTACGAGGCATATCATCATCTTTTATATTCTACCAAAAAATTGGGTTATGTGTTGCGATTCTACATTTGGCTATATGTTGTGTTGCATTGGATTTCATTAACGTGTATTTAAAAAAAAAAAAAACTGAAAAACCGCTGTGCAGATACCATGTAACAAACTGCAATGACCGCCATTTTATGCTCTAGGCTCTCTGCTAAAAAAAAATAAATAAAAATGATATCTGGTTTTAAAAAGGTTAGCAGGGCAGACATGGGAGCTAGATTTGGATGCTCAGCATGCGCTTGTAATGAGCACCCAAGTGCTTCTGTGTGCGAGGGTATCTTTTTCTCATTGGGGCCGGCACCTCATTTACTCGCTCAGCAGATGAGTTTATGCTGAGCGTTAACGTCTGATACTGCCCTTTCCTGATGAGCAACCCATCAGTGCTCATCACACTGCAAGGTCTCCCCCCTCCCTCCCCGGTTGCAGTGCTGGAGATGAGCGGGGGGGGGGGGGGGGGGGGGGAGATATAAACTGCACAATTTTGAACATTAAAACTTTAAGTCACCATAAAGCACCTTTCGTTTTTTTAAAAGCCCAGACAATCCTAAAAGCATCTCTGCCTAATAAAAAAACATCAACCCTCCACCTTATTTAAATAGTTTTGGTTAAAAAAAAATATTTTTTATATATCAGGACATCAATTTAGTTCCTTGGATAAGTAGTTTAATCACTTCCCGCCCGCCGGCCATAAAATTTCCTCACTCATGTCTAACAGACGCGAGTAGAGGAGAGCCGATCGGCTGCTCTCCTGACAGGGGGGTCTGTGTTTATCAGCGCAGCCCCCCCCCCCCTTTCAAATGCCCACCCAGGACCAGCAGGTATGCCACCCTAGAGCACCAGGGAAATTCCAATTAGTGCCCAGGAAGCTGCCAAGCAGTGCCCATCCCCAATGCCTGCCAGTGCCATCAGTGATGCCTATCAATGCCATCTATTAGTGCCCATCAGTGCCACGTATCAATATGCTAATCAGTGCCGCCTATCAGTGCCACCCATAAGTACACATCAGTGCCGCCTTTCAGTGCCCAGTGCCACCCATGAGTTCCCAGTGCTGCCTATCAATGCACATCAGTGCTGCATATCAGTGCCACCTTTTCAGTGCCCGTCAATGCCGCCTTATCAGTGCCCATCAGTGAAGGAGAGAACTTACTTATTTAGAAAATGTTATAAACAAAAAGAAAAAAACTTTTTTTTCCAAAATTTTAGGACTTTTTTTATTTGTTTACCAAAAAATAAAAACACGCAGAGGTGATCAAATACCACCAAAAGAAAGCTCTATTTGTGGGAACAAAATGATAAAAATTCTGTTTGGGTACAGTGTAACATGACCACGCAATTGTCAGTTTAAACAGCGACAGCGTTGAAAGCTGAAAATTGGCCTGGGCAGGAAGGGGGTATAAGTGCCCTGTATTGAAGTAGTTAAAATTCCACACCCCTGCATACAGCTTACATCCTTCTCATTTCCATTTACATGTATATTACATTGTACATTCACATCAGTGCCTGTCATCAAGGACCTTAAAGGTCCTTATATTCTTTGGAACATTTTAGGCAATAATTTAATATGTCAAAATAGAGCCACGCTATAAAACCGTGATGATCAAAATATATAAATCAGAGAATAAAACCAAGTAAAATATGGTATTACAGTGACAACATAAATACCATATAATCAATTGTGTAACACCTGTGTACAACAAAATCCAAGTGCAAATACACCAATATAGTCAAACAGTTTTTGAATAAAAAGTTCATGAACATTTAAAGGAATCCTCTTCAGAAGTATTCAGATAAGAGTAGTGAACATATAATCACCATTCAGGTCTCCAAAGTGTGACACCACCACCTTAGTAAAGATGCAGGCTTATCACACGTAGTGGACCCTCGAATCAAAGAGAGGTCAGATGAGCATATTGCCAAACACCTTGGCCAGGGTATTCCCAAGACTCTCCCACTAAATCCACTCAGAGGAAAGGATATGGGCTTTACTTCTCATCTAAATGGCATCCAAGTGAGGCAGCAATCAACATAAAAAGGAGAAGCTCTAATTGTTTTATTAAACGTATAGGTTGCGCTTACATTTTAAAAAGTAGCATAAATCACATAGTAAAATTGCCAGCCTACTAATAAAAAAAAAGCATCCCGCACTTTCTTGAACACGGAATGACGTCAGAACGTTGCTCCTCCCTACGCGTTTTGTCACACGTGCTCTGGACGTGCAAAAATGGTCCGGATACCTGAATTTAAAAGTGGAGTACAGGGACTGGCAGAGATCGGGCTAAAAAGCAGTCCAGCCTTATGAACATTTCATCTGTAACATACAAGCTTTCTCAAGCACACAAGCAAAATTGATATCCACAAAAGCTAAAAGGTTTCTTGGATCTAGACACAAACCTGTGCAGTTTACTGTTGAACCTGGAGGAAAGGAGGTTGAGATCTGGCAATCCCTCACCAATTAAAATGGTCTTAAAACTCCTCATGCTGAAGAGACCATTTTTTGTAATCCAAACTGACAAATGAAAATGTCCACTTGACAGTTTTCCATGCCTGAGATGTGCACAGTGGTCAGGGTTGGAACTTTAAGCTTCTCTCAAGCCAAAGATCATATCTGCTGAGTTCCTTCTTGATATTAAGTTTAAGCCACTACAGGCACTGTCTGGGTGAATCCTGGTCAGATGACCCTGCAGTTGAGAGGTCCAGGTCCGGCATTGAAGGGATAACAGATTTGCCCCAAATTCCATAACACTGATTGTGAGAAAAGTCTCAACCAATGAACAAAGCCCCTTATACTGTTAGGGTACCTAGAATTCATCCACAGCCTGTAATGGCATCAGTCAAGAGAACACTCCTGATCACTAGGAGGATTTTCCGAATTACAGCACTGAACAAGTGACCCACCACACAAGGGCAAGCCTGACCATGCTGGTCGGGTGTACGAGACGATCCGGGGACTTCAAAATCTTATCCCAAGCTACCAGAATGCTGAGATGCAACAGTCTATAGTGAAACTGGTTAATATGGAACACTATTAGGCCCAAAACTATCATGCAAACAATAGAGATTTAGTTGGCGTCTGAATTGCAGAGTCCAAAAAAAAAAAAAAAAAAAAGGACTTTTATACCAGCTTACCTGTAAAATCCTTTTCTTGGCATACATCACGGGACAGTGAGTCATAGTTATTAACTATATGGGTATATAGGTAGCTTCAGGTGATGGACACTGGCACACCCAAGACAGGAAGTTCACTCCCTATATAACCCCTCCTCCTACCAGGAGTACCTCAGGTTTGAAGCAAAGCAATATACACAAATCCCAAAAGAGGGGAGGGACCTCTGTGTCCCGTGATGTACTCCAAGAAAAGGATTTTACAGTTAAGCTATTCTATATCCTATTGTCTTTATCGTACATCACGGACACAGGGCCATAGTTATTAACTATATGGGACGTCCCATAGCAATGCTATTTGAGGGGAGGGAGACAGCCCACAGGGGCCCACAGACTTGAGGACCTATACTGCTGCCTGCAGCACACTGCGCCCAAAGGCGATATCCTCATGCCTTTTTACATCCACCTGACAAAAAACCTGGTGAATGTATGTACTGAGGACCAAGAAGCACTAACTGCTCTGGTAGAGTGCACTTTGACTTGAAAAGGTGGAACTTTACCTTTTAAAATACAAGCCTGAAATATAACTTGCCAAATCCACCTAGAAATAGTGGATTTCGACGCTGCCTGTCCTTTTCTAGGACCTTCCGGCAGCACAAATAAGACATCAGTCTTCCGGACCTGAGCAGTTGTCTCTAAATAGACCTGCTCTCACCACATCAAGACAATGTAGTGACTTGTCTTCCCTAGAACATGGTTTTGGAAAAAAACGATGGTAGGACAATATTTTGGTTCAGGAGGAAAAACAGACCACTTTAGGCAGAAAACTTGGACGAGGATGCAACACGACCCTGTCCTCGTGAATAATCAAATATGGATCTTTACAAGAAAGAGCAGCCAATTCTGAAACCCTCCTTGCTGAGGATATAGCAACCTAGAACACCAACTTCCTTGTCAGAAGGACTAAGGGAGTATGCTGTATCGGTTTAAAGGGCTGTTTTTGCAACACTGACAAAACTAAGTTCAAGTCCAAAGGGTTCAAAGGTGATCTAACTGGCGGATTAAGCCGAATCACCCCTTGCATAAAGACCCGGACCAAAGAATGCGAACCAATCGGTCTTTGAAATAAGACCGATAAAGCCGAGACTTGGCCCTCAATAGTATTCAAAGCCATCTTCATTTCTACCCCTAATTGCAGAAAGGCAAGAATTCTGCCTATGCTAAATTTCCAAGGGTGCCAACCCTTGGATTCACACCAGGAAATATACACCCTCCAGACTCTATAATATATTATTCTGGAAGCTGGCTTCCTTGCATTAATCAAGGTAGAGATAACTGACACGGATAGCCCACGTTTCTCTAGAATGTGGGTTTCAATAGCCAAGCCATTAAATTTAGAGTGTGTAAGGTAGAATGGAATATCGGCCCCTGTGAGAGTAGGTCTGGGCGTAGTGGATGGGACCATGGATCCCCCACTGCCATCTTTACGATTTCTGCATACGAGGACCTTCTGGGCCATGCTGGGGCTACAAGAATTACCAACTTTCTTTCCAGCATGATTCTGCAAAGAAGTCGTGGCAGCAACTGAATAGGGGGAAATGCATAAATCAGTGAGAACTGATCCCACGGGGTCACCAACGCATCTGTAATGGAGTCCCCCATTTTTGGCAAACAGCCAGAAAAATGTCGGAGTGAAGGGATCATTCCCCCGAGAGCAACTGCTGGCGGCCTGCCAGTTCTCTACTCCCGGAATGAAAACTGCCGATAGGCATGGAACATTCCTTTCTGCCCAAGTCATTGTTGGATTGGATCTTGACAGGACAACCCCGTAACCTGAATGTCCAGGCTTTCAGAGCCAGACACGCTGCCCGAATCTCTAGGATGTTGACAGGCGAAGTTCTTTTGGTTCTTGACCACTGTCCCTGAACAGTCGTCCTTTCTAGTACTGCTCCCCAACCTGAAAGGTTGGCATCTGTCGTTACCATCTTCCAGATAACTGGTCTGAAGGATTTTCCGTTCAGCAGATTCCGGGTTACCAGCCACCAACTGAGGCTTTGGGACACCCTTGGGGACAGCCACATTGGCAAATCTAGAGCTTGAACCATTTTGTTCCAAGCAGACAGGATACTGTTTTGCAACAGTCTCGAATGAAACTGGGCATAGGGAACCGCTTCGAATGAAGCCCCCATCTTCCCTAACAACCTCATGCAAGGGCGAATGGAGAGATCTTTTTCCGACCTGACCATCTGCACCAGCTCTCTTGTGGCGTTGATCTTTGCCTGAGGCAAGAACACTTTTTTCTGGGCTGTGTCTATGATCAGACCTAGTTACTCCAGCCTTTTTAGTGGTCTTAAGGATGACTTCTCTAGGTTGAGAATCCAACCTTGATTTTCCATGTATTTGGTTGTAATGCACATGCTTTGCTTCAATCGGGCCACCGACTGGTCCATTAGCAATAGATCGTCCAGGTACGCCAAGACTGTTATGCCCTTAGCCTGGCTAGAGGTGGAGCCAGAACCTTTGTAAATACCCGAGGTGCTGTAGCCAGCCCGAAGGGCAAGGCTACAAATTGAAAATGATGCTGTTCTACCTCGAACCGCAGAAACCTTTGGTGAGCGGGAAATATAGGAACCTGCAGATATGCATCCCTGATGTCCACAGACGCCAGAAGTTCTCCTCCTTGTAGGATAAACCACAGACCTGACCGACTCCATGCAAAAAGGGCAGACCTTCAGAAACTGATTTAGATTCTTTAGATCTAGAATGGGTCTGACATCTCCATTTGGTTTTGGTACCGTAAAGGGGTTTGAATAGAACCCCAAACCTTGCTCTTCTGTGGGGATTTGCATGATCACTCCCTGAGCCAGTAATCAGTCTAATGCCCGAAACAGAGATTGCCTTTACTCTGGATCTTTGGGAACGTTAGACCTCAGAAAATGAGGTGGTGGAAACGCCGAAATTCCAGTTTGTACCCTAGAGTCAACGTGGATATAACCCATTTGTCCTGAATTTCCTCTTGCCAGACTTCTGAGAACTACAGAAGTGTACCCCCCACCCAGGCGAGCGGGGGCGCCCCTTCATGAGGCTTTAGAATTCTGCTTTGCAGGTTTCCGCCCCAGGACGACTTCTGTGCCTGGGCCTGACCCTGGGGCTTTCCTCTAGACTGACGACAGAGGCCGTCGCGACTGCCTAGAGGCAGATGCCCCTGGCGCTTGAGAAAGAGCCTACTTAAATGAAGGGTGTTTATTCCTTATTTTGACTGGCAAGAGAGTACTTTTCCCACTGGAAATCCTTTGGATGTATTTGTCCAAATCATCCCCAAATAGCCGATGCCCATGAAAAGGAAAACCAGTCAGGAGCCTTTTGCATGGTGCTTCGGCTGACCAATTTTTCAACCACAGGATCCTACATATGTGTACTAGCAAAAGCGCAAGGCGAGACGCCTGGTGAATAGAATCTTTAATGGCGTCTATGGCAAAACATAATACTCTTGGTAGTTCAGCCAAATCCCAGGTTTGTTGTACAGGAACCTCCTTAAGGGCCTGTCTAAGCTGGTCCTTTAGGGATTGACAGATGCCTATTGCAGCACGGAGCAAAGTCTGCAGAGGTTTTAAGGAACCCAAAGAAAAAACGGAGCTTTCAGCTGACTCAGTTAGGGGCAGCTTGAAAGCAGAACGAACCATTTCCGTTAGAGATTGTTTCTCAGATTGTGAGGCTGAAAAGGGTTCATCCACCGTTGTTTCCTCCACAGAGGAGTCATCGGATTGTCTTTCCTCCTGATCGCCTTGGTAAAAGGGTCTGAGGTGGGGGAGGGGGGTCTACCACGCTTCCTATCCCTTTGGATGGAGGATGCGATTAAAGTCACTAGCCTTTTCTCTAACCCCAACAGGGCAGAGGAAAAGGCATCTTCAGTCACGTATACATAGGATGAGATTTAAGAAGCAGCTGCAACACCTACTGATTCCAATGGCTCACCCTGGCTAGCCAATTCTGGTACTTCAGGAGAAGATGACAGTGTGGAGGCACAATTGGAGTCCTCAGCGCCTGGGGGTGATGTTTTTGGTACCTTTTTTGAGGTGTTTGCACTGGCCTTTTTAGGAGACATAGTCCTAATAACAAAGCAGAGGCACTATTTAAACGCACCAATTGCTGAAAAATAGTCTAGCATTAAAATGCCGCTAATAAAAGTTCAGCCTAGCGCTGGGGAAAAAAAAATGTCTTTTCCTCTATTGGGAATGCCCGTATGCAGCCCTTACGTGCCACACCGCTCCTGTGTCCCGGGTGATCAGCCAGCTTGCTCTCCTCGCTATCCAGCTGAGGAGAGTCTGCTCTTTGTACACAGTTTCCACCCCGCGCTTGCGCCGTGTATCCTCTTGGACGCTACGTCCCGCACATGGCGGCGCGCCTAGGCCCTGCCCCTCCATACGCCACCCACCCCTCCCTTTCTTTGAATTTCAAATAGTTCTCGCACGGGCGGCATTCAAGTCTGCCTGCAGACTCATCAGGAGCGGAGGAGAGGCGGGCCCAAAATGGTGGCGAGCAGAGCGGGGGGGAACGTTTTTTTTTTTTTTTAGAGCAAACGAGGGCCTCCGCACCGCCCGCGTGGGGGGGGGGGTTTAGATTTACAAGGGGAGCAGCAACCATTTGTTGAATTTCCCAATCCTTTTAGTCACTCTAGGGGGGGAGAAATGCGGAATGGCAGATCTCTTACCTACATGATGAATCCCCCAGTGTGGCAAGTTGCTGCTGAATCCACACACACACTGAGCTGAAGTGAAGACACCAAACTAAGGTATGTGCATTTGCTCCCTCTAGTGGAGATTTAGGGCATGACATTTTTCCCCAAGGAAGAAAAATCATAGGTGGACTTTTCACAGTTCCTAGGCTTCTTCCCTTACCTTATTCTCGCTGCAGGATACTGCTGATGAGAGACAGATCCAACCTTCACCCATCACAGCGGGCTGTGTTTAGCAAACCCGGAAAAACTTTAGGTAATGTGAGCATTACCAAAGCACTGGGTCCCGGGGTCCAGCCCTACAAGGAGAGCCGTTACAGGCAAAATCTCATTCTTCCTATACAAGGCCCTGGTACCATCCACTTTGGCCTCAGTGGCACTTTGGATGGATCCAGTCTGTAGAGGATATTTAAATCCAGCAAGGATCCCTCCAGTGGAGCTCTTCAGAGGACATCTTCACTCGTGACCAACACCTTAGACACTGGAGAACTTTAACATTAATTATGGGCAGATGCCCCCTTTTGCATTGGGGTCAGTGAACAGGTTTCAGTGAACAGAAATCTTGAAACCTATCCTTTTCTGAAACAAAGGTCATTATGCCTTGAGGAAGCAGCTGTGCTACAGCAGTGTGAAGGCTCACCAACCGTTGAGGGATGTCAGCAAGTTCGACAACATTAAGCAGATCAGTGGCCGAGACCAAAATTCCAGTGTGTAGACTCTGGATACAACGATCTGGACCCAAATGTCCTAGGATCAGATGACTACGAAGGTCAAAAAAACATGTCCCACTGACAAGTGGAGGCACCCAGCCACTGTGAGAAGGATTTGCTTTTAGACAGAGGTCTTGGGAGTCTAGAGGCTTTGCCTTGGAAGCCTGAGAGAAATGAAAGCAACTCTTTTCAGCCTCAGGAGCAGATGGTTTCCCAGATGGGGGATTTTTACTTCTTTACTGGAGCAAAAGGTTACACTTACCTCTGGTGACTTCCTTAATGAAATTGCCCAGGATAACCCATGAAAGGCATGAGAGGCGCATTTCTTACACTGCTGCTCTGCAGACCAACATTTGAACCAAAGGGTTTTTTGCAGATGTACTAAAAAGGAGGCCAAATGTGGATATTTGGCATATAGAATTTTCTAGCCACTTAACATAAGAAGGGCCACAGGCATGAGCTCCAGTTGTTAAGAGGACAGAGGGATCTGTTGGGATAGATTCAGGATCCCAAGACAGATTGTTGGAGCAGACTGAGCTAAAAGCCATTTTACATCTTTTCTTTCACGTCTGAAGGGTCCACAGCCAACAGACACACTGGGGTTGATTCACTAAAACTGGGGAGTGCATAATCTGGTGCATGGCAGCCAGCTAGCTTCTAACTTGAGCTTGTTCAATTAAGCTTTGACAAAAAAAAAAAAAAACCTGGCAAATGATTTGTTTTTACGCACAGCTGCACCAATTTTGCACTCCCCAGTTTTAGTAAATCAACCACACTGTGTAAATCCAAAGTAGAAGAAGGAAGGAAAAAGATAATGAGTATACAAATGAAATACCAAATCATAACAAAACCCACCTGTGTAGTGAAGATTTCTAACGCTTGGCCTAGTTTACGCCCATGTTGGTGTTGTGTAGTTGCCTAAAAGTTGCCAAAATGCCCCAAAAGATGCCACAAGTAACCAAGTATAAAAAATCCTAATTTAAAAGGAAAAGAAGTAGAAACCTAATGCACAGCCAAAAAAGAGGGGGGAAAACAGCTTGCCTCCTTGAACCGCAACATTTGTTGCCCAAATCAGGAAGTATTGTAAGGAAAGGCGCCAGTGTGCATGTCCATGTGCGCCACAAACCAGAAGAGCCAACCTGTGAATAACTGTTCTCCACAGGCTGCAAGTGACACAATCATAAATGGGGTCATCTTAGACTATGTAGGGGCTTGACAGATTTGCTTTGAATCTAGAAGCCAGCTAAAAAAAGATGGGAGCCAGCATTTTAAATCAGCTGCCTGGCGTCCGGAAATGCATGTCCAGGACATCGGGCAATAGGAATTGCTCAGGCCTGATGCTAAACGAAAAAAGACCAAAAATTTAAAATAAGACAAACTATTTTTTAGTTATAAAATTTTGCAAATAGGTAATTTTTATCCTTCACTGATGTGCGCTAAAGCTGCACCGATAGGCACTGATGAGGAGTTACTGATGGGCTGCACTGATGCGCACGGATAATAGTGCCCTGATTATCTGTGTACATGTCCTTTCACACTCCCCGTTCAGCCATTGTGGTAAGCAAAGGGTGCCAGATCAATCCCACAACCCCAGCAGCCAACTGTCAAACTAGAAAGGAGATGTCGGGGGTGGGCGAGCAATGGGAGCAAAGGAAGCCCTGCAGTGTAGACCAGATGCCAGAATGCAATTTACAGTCACCATGGCCGCCTGGCACATGGGGTTTGCTGAGCCCTGGACTCTGCTCATTAAAAGGGGAGAAAAAAAGAACAAACACACACACTGCCCCTAGAAAATATATATTACAGGTACCAGTCGCAAAAAATCCTATCTTCTAACGTCCCAAAAGGGATCTATAGAAGTAGGGGTGTGAAAGTGGAAGGGACTTGAATTGGACCATGTATGGAAAACAATGACATAAGTGACAACGTAGAAACGATTATAAAATAACTATTATCTATTATAATCAACAAAGGGAAATCCTCAGTAGGCAGATGTGTTCAGACAGAAAATAGCTAGGTCCACAACAGGAATAGACCATTGGTTTTAGGAAACTGTCCATCATAGGTTACTGCTGAGCAAAACACTTAGGAAGAGCAAAACAGCATTTTTGATGCATCAAAATCCATTCCCACGGGTTAAAAGTGGCAACCTTTAGGTAACCGGAAACTGGCAAAGAAAAAAAAAAAAGGGGAGGCTTTATATACCCTATATTCCTTCTCCACCCCCAGCTAACAGCAGTTTTGTAGAAAGCAATAGGGAGGATGGTGAGAGGGATCTGTGTTCTGTTCTGTATGCATTTTACTGGTACTTCAAAAATCCTATATTGTTAGCTATACAGTACATGCCACAGGAACTTAGCATCTATGTGAACCCTTACCGTGTAAAATAACCCATTCAGTTTAAGATAGAAATACAAGGAAAATGTGTATATAATATATACACCAGCCACTTTATTAGGTACACCCGTTCAATTGCATTATAACACAAATTGCTAATCAGCCAATCACATGGCAGCAACTCAATGCTTTTAGGCATATAGACATGGTGAAGACGACTTGCTTAAGTTTCAACCGAGCATCAGAATGGTGAATAAAGTGAATTTTCGGCGACTTTGAACGTGGCATGGCTGTTGGTGCCAGACGGCCTGGTCTGAGCATTTCAAAAACTGCTCATCTACTTGAATTTTCATGCACAACCATCTCTAGGGTTTACAGAGAATGGTCTAAAAAAGAGAAAATATCCAGTGAGCGGCAGTTGTTTGGACGAAAATGCCTTGTTGATGTCAGAGGTCAGAGGAGACTGGTTCAAGATGATAAAAAAGCAACAGTAACTCAAATAACCACTCGTTACATCCAAGGTATGTAGAATACCATCTCTGAACGCACAACACATTGAACCATGAAGATGGGCTAGAGCAGCAGAAGACCGCACCGGGTGCCACTCCTGTCAGCGAACAGGAAACTGAGGCTATAATTCGCACAGTCTCACCACAACAGAACAATAGACGATTGGAAAAAAGTTGCCTGGTCTGAGGAGCCTTGTTTTCAGCTGCGACGTTAAGAAAGGTAGGGTCAGAATTTGGCATAAACATGAAAGCATGGATACATCCTGTCGTGTATCAATGGTTCAAGCTGGAGAACACACTAACCATGAGTGAAAGAAAAATTTTTGTGTTATTCATATTCTCTGAAAAATAGCAAATAAATCATAAATTCTGCCAGGGTATATAAACTTATGAGCAAAAATTATATTATAATATATATATTATATACATACACACAGTACTGTGCACAAGTTCAAAAGTAACGTAAGAATGCTTCCAAACATATGTTTTGTAATGTAAGAATGCTTCCAAACATATGTTTTGTAACGTAAGAATGCTTCCAAACATATGTTTTGTTTAATTTTTATCAATTTACAAAATACAATGTGAGCGAACAGAAAGAAGAAAAATCTAAATCAAATCAATATTTGCTGTGAGTACACTTTCCCTTCAAACCAGCATCAATTCTTACACTTGCACAAAGTTGGGGGTTATGTAGGATTAGTCAGGTGTATGATTAAAGCGGGGGTCCACCTATCTATCGTTTTTTTTTTTTTTTTTTGCGTTCATTCACAAACTTTTCTTCTCAGCATTACATACTCACATATTGTGTGTAATATGTCCGCCTGTGTCAGATTTCGTCGGAAAGAATAACCTATATTATTCACTGCAGGCGGTTTCCATCTTCATTGTGGGCATTTGAAGCCCACAAGCATTTATTTCCTGGATGTGGTGAATGCTGTGCTCCCAGCATTCACTGCTCGTTCCCGCACATGCTCAGTGGCATCCTGGGAAGCCTGAGACTAGCTCCCAGGAGTCTGGGAGAGGCTAGAAACACGCCTACTCCCATGGGAGGAGAACCAGGAAGTGCAAAGAAGAATAGAAAAATAAAAGGTAATTACGGCAATTTAAATTTTTTTAAAACGGCATGTCAGCATCTAGGCAAGGAAGAGAATACATACAGATATTGTTCAAAATTTGGGTGGAACCCCGCTTTAAACAATTACACCAAGCAGGTTATAATGATCATCAATTTCATACATAGGTTGAAGCACAGTCATTAACTGAAACAAACAGCTGTGTAGGAGGCTTAAAACTGGGTGATGAACACCCAAACTCTGCTACTAAGGTAAGGTGGTAGAAGACAGTTTCATGTCACAGGTCATACACCATGGCAAGACTGAGCACAGCAACAAGACAGAAGGTAGTTCTACTGTCATAAGCAAGGTCTCTCCCAGGCAAAGAATTTAAACAGACTGGGGTTTCAAGATGTGTTCTTTAAGCTCTTTTGAAGAAGCACAAAGAAACATACAACACTGAGAACTGTAGAAGCCGTGATTGACCAAGGTAACAATGCAGCAAATGAAGACATATCATGCTTACTCCCCTTTGACACTGGAAGACATCCAGCAGTGCCATCAGCACAGAACTGGTGGAAACCAGTGGGACCCAGGTACACCCATCTACTTTCCGGAGAAGTCTGATCAGAAATGGTCTTCACTGAAGAATTGCGGCCAAAAATCCATACCTCAGACATGGAAACAAGGCTAAGCGGCTCAACTATGCACAAAAAACATAGGAACTAAGGTGCAGAAAAATATCAGCAGGTACTCTGGACAGATGTCAAAATGTAAAAATATTTGGATGCATCGGGAGGCAGTTTGTTTGCCGAAGGGCTGGAGAGCAGTATAATGCGTGTCTGCAGGCAACCGTGAAGCATGATGGAGGTTCCTTGCACGTTCAGGGCTGCATTTCTGCAAATTGATTTAGAGATTTGGTCAGAATCAATGATGTCCACAAGGCTGAGAAATAAAGGCAGATATCCATCATGCCATACCATCAGGGAGGCAAGTGATTGGCCCCCAATTTATTCTACAGCAGGACAACGATCCCAAACATACAATGTCATTAAGAACCAATTACTGAGAACCCCCAAACATTAAATATTTTTTAAAGCAGAGGGAGAATAAGATAATAAAACGGTGGCTGTTGCAATTGTTTATGTCACATGTATTTGAATGTATTTGCGCAATGGTTTTTCAAGTGCAGTTTTTTTTGGGATAAAATACACTTTTTAAAATTTTAATGCACAAATATCCAATTGTTTGGTAAAATATAAAAGACTATGTTACGCCGAGTAAATAGATACCAAACAAGTCACCCTTTCAAACTGCGCATGCCCATGCAACAGCGACAAACTACGTAAATTCTATTATCCATAGACAATGTTTTAAAAGCTTTTACAGGATACCACTGTGTGTGGTGCAGTCACTGTTTGCACGAGTGCGGGACTGACACGTGCGTTTGCCTTTGCATGTGAGCATAGTGGGATAGGGGTACTTTATAAAAATATATATTTTATTGTTTATTTTTATAATGTTCCTTTAATTTTTTTATCATCCCTTTTAGTGTCATCACAGGGAATATAAATATCCCCTGTGGTAGCAATAGGCAGTGACAGGTACTCTTCCCTAAATCTCTCCTCTGCCCTTCAAAGCTTTGGATCATACCAAGAATGGTATGAGCCAATGCTTTTTTTTCAAACTACTAAGGGTTTGTATACATGCAGCAAAACCGAAGTGATGAAACCTGACCGCAAGCTGAAAAAAAAAAAACAATGTCAGGATAATGTCTGCAGCTGCAGGCATCATCCAGGTATAATCAATGTAAGCGATGTACCGGTACGTCGTTGGACATCAAGTCGTTAATGAAGTCTATGACCAGGTCACTCGCAAGGCCGAAGGGAGCCCAGTTATCATCCAAAGCATCACAGAACCAATGGAGGTGCAGAGGAGATGGCAGAAAGGCAACTAGGTCTGTGTATACTCAGAGAAAATGATGTGTGTTTGTAGTATGGGCACTATAGAGGGGACTCACAGTGGAGCAGCAGAGCCCGCATAGCTGAAGAAGACAGGTTGTTCATTTTTCTACAACCTACAGACCACTTAACGCTGCCTTACCAACTACATTTTAGGGCATGCAGTGCTGTAACAAAATTGCACATTTTCCTGCACCGCACAAAAGTGTACCGCTTTTTGTAGACACAGACAGGTACCATTAATTCTTAATTGCACCCCTATGCATCTAGCAAATATGCATACATTGGTGCTCATTAAAACGCATGGTACTGCAGTACACCATGTGTTTTGGTGCGGTGCGATCAAAAAAAAAAAAAAAAAATCATGCCAACACCTTTCTGTGTGTTTCACAAGCATACAGCAACCTATTAAAAAATACAACATGCGTTTAAAAGTAGGGAGCTTTGACACACCTCCTGATATAAGCTCACAGACTGGGGTGCCCTGGGATTGTGCACAATACAAAAGGGTGCTTTGACATAAAAAAAAAAAAAAAAAAAACACAACAACCCAGGAATGCAATTATTGGAAAGAAAAAAACCCCACCAAAAAGGAGTAAGGGCCTTCTGCATGGCCCATTTTTATATTTTACTGCTCAATATAGTGAATATCAATATAGAAAATAAATGTACCTACCGCAACCTTCCATCTTGAGCTGCAGCTCCTCCAGAAATTATTTTTGTTATAAAAATGCTTGTATCATCTCCAATATGTGGATTATCTGTACCTCCTGCAATGCTAAAACCAAGGCCAGATGTGCCCTGAAAGAGATCAAAAGGACAGTAGAAGTAATAAGAAAAGTTAAAATGACTGGGATGGGATTCTAAAAGCAATAAGAGGAATAATGCTTTGTTGAAGGAGTCAATTTTACACCATTATTAGAGGGGTGTACAGTCATTATGCTTTGATGGGGAAGTAACACTGGTCAGCTAGTCGGAACCCACTCAAAGGACATACCAGTAGCTAAAGGCTCTATCTGATGACGAAACTTAATGAAGAAAAATCTTTAGAAAGCCAATTTTAAATGCCGTGAAGTATAATCCTGTTAGCTTATAGGAAGAGACTACATACAAAGATCCTGTTCACACTTGTGCATTTTTGAAACTGCACCCAAATTATTACGCCTTTAGAATCAATGGCATTGTTCTCTGCTGTATTTGCTTCCTACAGTCTCAGTACCATTTCCTAAACTTGCATCTTAGAACATGAGTAAGGCCAATTAAGCCACTGCATTGTTTGCTCTTTGTAGAGGACGCAGCCTTCTTAAAGCAATATTAAACCCAAAACCAAAAATATAATAGTGCAGTTTAGCAATCCTTAAATGTGGTGGCTGCATCAATTTTCTTTGGCTTTTTCTCCTGTTTTCATCAGGTGATCTGGCCAGTAACACACCTCCTATATGACAGCACTCTGGATGAACGAGCACAGGGGCACAGCAGGATGAGGGTAGTATTACACTCCATCTCACAATTTATAATCCATGACAGTTTTTTTCCTTTTGAGATAAAGGTTTTACATAAATAAAAGCTGCTCATTTTAATCACCCCTGCCAGTGTTAAGTGGTTTGTCTCATCCATGTAAACTGATACATTCTGCTGGAGAGCTTGGCATATATCTGCATTGTTTTGTTATCGCTCTTTAAAGCACTTAGTCTGGTAGCTCTGTCATGCTGATAACTTTTGACAAGCTCTATCAGCTTTCTCCGTGTCTAGCAATGATCTCCTCCTACAGATGAATGAGGAAGTGATAAATCTAACAGGGCGTACACGTACACTTTCTAAACCAGGGGTCTCGAACTGGTTGCCCTCCAGCTGTTGCAAAACTACAAGTCCCATGAGGCATTGCAAGACTGACAGTTACAAGCATGACTCCCTCAGGCAGAGGCATAATGGGACTTGTAGTTCTGCAACAGCTGGAGGGCCACCAGTTTGAGACCCCTGTTCTAAACAGTAGGTAAAGGAGGAGACGGCTCATCATCACAGGAGCAAGCTCACCTTTACCATCACAGAAGCAAGCTCACCGCTCACCTTCAACACCACAGAAGCAAGCTCACCGCTCACCTTCAACATCACAGAAGCAAGCTCACCTTCAACCTCACAGAAGCAAGCCCACCTTCAACCTCACAGAAGCAAGCTCACTGCTCACCTTCAGCATCACAGAAGCAAGCTCACTGCTCACCTTCAGCATCACAGAAGCAAGCTCACTGCTCACCTTCAGCATCACAGAAGCAAGCTCACTGCTCACCTTCAGCATCACAGAAGCAAGCTCACTGCTCACCTTCAGCATCACAGAAGCAAGCTCACTGCTCACCTTCAGCATCACAGAAGCAAGCTCACTGCTCACCTTCAGCATCACAGAAGCAAGCTCACTGCTCACCTTCAGCATCACAGAAGCAAGCTCACTGCTCACCTTCAGCATCACAGAAGCAAGCTCACTGCTCACCTTCAGCATCACAGAAGCAAGCTCACTGCTCACCTTCAGCATCACAGAAGCAAGCTCACTGCTCACCTTCAGCATCACAGAAGCAAGCTCACTGCTCACCTTCAGCATCACAGAAGCAAGCTCACTGCTCACCTTCAACACCACAGAAGCAAGCTCACTGCTCACCTTCAACACCACAGAAGCATGCCCACCTCTTTACCATCACAGAAGCAAACTCACTGCTCACCTTCACCATCACAGAAGCATGCCCACCTTTACCATCACAGAAGCAAGCTCACTGCTCACCTTTACCATCAACATCACAGAAGCAAGCTCTTGAACCCCTGCTATCAAACTCAAT
The DNA here is from genome assembly GCF_042186555.1 of Aquarana catesbeiana. Lineage (NCBI taxonomy): Eukaryota > Metazoa > Chordata > Amphibia > Anura > Ranidae > Aquarana > Aquarana catesbeiana. The sequence continues at coordinate 243,028,755 of NC_133327.1, forward strand.
GCTTAGCAGGTTGTATATTATGACCAACCAATATTCTGGATTAGGTTAAAGTATGTGTGATGTTTTGTTCTAGTGTACATCACGCTGCATGCATCTTAAATCAGGTAACAAAACAGTAAGATGCAATATGACAAATACTTATTAATCAAATGAAGAGCACGCCCCCTACCTTGTGGTTTCAGATATGTACAAAGAAACAGTCAGCACCTTGCACATACAACAAAAGGAAAGGCAAAGAAATTAAATGCACGGCAAGCAATGTTTACAAACTGACCTGATAACTATGCACCACTGAATGACCTAAGAATTATGCCCATGCAGAAATACTAAAGCCACCCCAAGCTGCTGGAGACAAAGTAACACAGGAGAGGGGAGGGGTTGAGTGGTTTCAAACACAATTTGAGGGGGTAAGAGGCTGTGAAAACATAGGCACACAGGGAGAGCGGGAAGTGAAAGACAACACAGGCCCTGAGCTTGTGTCATTTGCATTGCATTCAACGATAAGTGCCTTTTGACCTGCAGCAGATCACCTTCTGATCAGCATTTGACCTGCTTTTAGCGGGTTTTGCCTTTCCACAGACTTGACAGGAAATACAAAATCTTGAAGGGAACAAAAGCCCATTGATGCAGTGAAATTTAAAAAGTGAAAGTTCAACCTAAATCAAACTCTAAGGGTGCTTTCACCCCGAGGCGTCTGCGGTAAAGTGCCGCTATTTTTAGCGCTGCTTTACTATAGATTTTTCAGAGGTTTTTGGCCACTAGCGGGGTGCTTTTAATCCCCGCTAGCGGCCGAAAAAGGGTTAAAACCACCCACATAGCGCCGCTGCAGCATCGCTCCTTCAATGCTCCAAAGATGCTGCTTGCAGGAGTTTTTTTAACGTCCTGCTAGTGCATCGCCTCAGTGTGAAAGCCCTTGGGCTTTCACACAGCCTGCAGGGGAGCAGTTTTTCAGGCGCTTTACAGGCACTATTTTTAGCCCAAAAGTGCCAGAAAAACGCCTCAGTGTGAAAGGGGTCTAAATCTACTCAGCCACATTCTAAGACTAACCCATCTAAACCTCTAAAGCAAAAATCGCTATACATATCTTTTCTGAAGCCAATCCGGTCCGGTCTCCAGCGAAGGCTGTGTACAGGAGACAGCGGACACAAGCTGTGAAATGCCTGGGAAGCGGCGTCACCCATAGAGTTACTATTGGGCTTTCGTTGTCAGCTGCTTCTTCTGCGCACTCTCACACAGAAGCCGCCGCTGACAGCTCAGAAAAGGTATGTACAGTATAACGATTTCTTCTTTACAGGGATAGATAGCTTAGTCTTAGAGCCCTTTCACACTGGGGCGGTTTGCAGGCGCTATTGCGCTAATAATAGCGCCTGCAAACCGACCCGAAAGTGCCGCTACTTTCATTCCAGTGTGAAAGCTCCCAGGGCTTTCACACTGGAGCGATGCGCTGGCAGGACGGTAAAAAAAGTCCTGCCAGCAGCATCTTCGGAGCGGTGTGTATACCGCTCCTGCCCATTGAAATCAATGGGACGGCGCGGCTACACCGCCGGCAAAGCGCCTCTACAGAGGCGCTTTGTGGTGGTATTTAACCCTTTCTCGGCCGCTAGCGGGGGGTAAAACCGCCCCGCTAGCGGCCGCATACCGACGGTAAAACGCCGCTAATAATAGCGGCGTTTTACTGCCAACGCCGCCCCCGCCCAAGTGTGAAAGGGCTCTTAGAATGTGGCTGCGAGCAGATGTAAAGGATGGGTGATTGAACTGTGAACAGATGAGATGTGTGTTTGCTGAGAAGGAAGCTTCTTCAAGGTGTGCATTTTCCCAAGGGGGAAACAGTAGTGACATCACTTCCTCCTTCACAAACTAGGAAGTACTGGCTCCCCCTATTCTAGCAAGTACTGGTTCCCCCTATTTTTATGAGAAAGCCAGAAGTAGTGAAACGTATAGTTTTTTTTTGTATTGTTAAACACAGAAAGAAGAGCTAAGTTTTAGAGTGCTGCTTACATTTTTTTATACTTAGGATTAACGGGCATTCACTAAAAAAAAAACAAAAAAAAACAAAAAAAAAAAAACACATTTATAGAACGTCTAGAACAGGGGTAAGCAACCTTTGAGAGGTTGAGAGGTAAAGATCTACAGTTGTGCTCATAAGTTTACATACCCTGGCAGAATTTGTGATTTTTTGGCCATTTTTCAGAGAATATGAATGGGAACACAAAAACTTTTCTTTCATTTATGGTTAGTGTTTGGCTGAAGCCATTTAATATCAAACTGTGTTTACTCTTTTTAAATCATAATGACAACTACCCAAATGACCCTGATCAAAAGTTTACATACCCCAGTTCTTAATACCGTGTATTGCCCCCTTTAACATTAATGAGGGCTTGAAGTCTTTTGTGGCATTTGTGGATGAGGCTATTTATCTTCTCAGGTGATAAAGCTGCCCATTCCTCTTGGCAAAAAGCCTCCAGTTCCTGTAAATTCTTGAGCTGTCTTGCATGAACTGCACGTTTGAGATTTCCCCAGAGTGGCTCAATGATATTGAGGTCAGGAGACTGAGATGGCCACTCCAGAACCTTCACTTTATTCTGCTGTAGCCAATGACAGGTCGACTTGGCCTTGTGTTTTGGATCATTGTCATGTTGGAATGTCTAAGTACGTCCCATGTGCAGCTTCCTGGCTGATGAATGCAAATGTTCCTCTGATATTTTTTGATAACATACTGCATTTATCTTGCCATCAATTTTGACCAAATTTCCTGTGCCTTTGTAGCTCACACATCCCCAAAACATCAGCGATCCACCTCCGTACCCTTCATCATAGGCCTTGTTGACGCCTCTCCAAATGTAGCGGTTGTGGTCAAAAAGCACAATTTTGGTCTCATCACTCCAAATGACTTTGTGCCAGAAGGTTTAAGGCTCGCCTCTGTGCTGTTTGGCGTATTGTAAGCGGGATACTTTGTGGCATTTGCGTAGTAATGACTTTCTTCTGGCGACTCAACCATGCAGCCCATCTTTCTTCAATTGCCTCCTTATTGTGCATCTTGAAACAGCCACACCACGTTTGCAGAGTCCTGTATTTCAACTGAAGTTATTTGTGGGTTTTTTCTTTGCATCCCAAACGACTTTGCTGAAAGTTGTGGATGAAATTTTAGTTGGTCTTAGTTGGCCTTTGGTTTCAACAGAACCCCTCATTTTCGACTTCTTGATTAGAGTTTGAACACCGCTGATTGGCATTCTCAATTTCTTAGATATCTTTTTATATCCCTTTCCTGTTTTATACAGTTCAACTACCTTTTCCCGCAGATCCTTTGACAATTCTTTTGCTTTCTCCATGACTCAGAATCCAGAAACGTCAGTGCAGCACTGGATGAAAGATGCAAGGGTCTGTCAGGAGTCCAGAAACGCATTGACCTTTATACACACACACTAATCACAAGCAAACAGATCACAGGTGAGGATGGTTACCTTTAATAGCCATTCAAATCCCTTTGTGTCAACTTGTGTGCATGTTATCAGGAAAAATCACCAGGGTATGTAAACTTTTGATCAGGGTCATTTGGGTAGTTTCTGTTATCATTATGATTTCAAAAAGGAGTAAACAGTTGATTGATAATAAATGGCTTCAGCCAAACACTAACCACGAGTGAGAGCGGACCAGGGGAGCACACAGGGATGCTCAGCCAGCAGCATTTACTGGTACCAATCTTCAGGAAGTTAAGGTGGTTGTAAACCCTTACGTGTACACAGTGAATAGACTAGTCTCAGGTGATGCACAGATTAAACAAATCCTCCTAATACACAATCTGTACCTGTTTATCTGCAACCGTCTCTCCTCTATATCTGCTCTAAGTACTGAATTTATACAGCTTGTCTGAGCTTCCAGTTACACTCTACAGAGCTCAGTGAGGAGAGCCAAGAGCTGACTGGAGGGTAGGGACACCCACCCCTTCACACAGCACATAGGACAAGAGCTGAGGCTGTCAAATCACAGGGTGTTTGATGGAGCTCCCTCCCCTGTCATCTTTATACTTCTTGGTGTCAGGAAAACTTGTCAGAAGTGACTAGTGCAGACAGCAGAGGAACATAAATGACACTCGGTGCTCTAGACTGAGCCAAGTACACATTATAGAGGAATATGCTTTGTTCATATTTCATGTTTGAGGTTTTCAACCACTTTAATTTTGTCCTTTTATTTCCTTATCGGATCTATAAAACATTCCTATACATGGGGTTTTGAATGCCCCCTTATGTACAACCCCTGGCAAAAATGATGGAATGACCAGTCCCTGAGCATGTTCCTTCAGTTGTTTATTGTTGTAGAAAAAAAGCAGATCACAGACATGGCCAAAAACTAAAGGCATTTCAAATGGTGACTTTCTGGCTTTAAGAAACATTAAAAGAAATCAAGAAAAATAATTGTGGTGGCCAGTAACAGTTAGATTTATAGAACAAGCACAGGGAATAAATTATGGAATCACTCAGCTCTGAGGAAAAAAATCACTAGTACTTTTGAATCCAGATGGATATTCATGCTAGATACATTTGCACTGTGAGGCCTAAATATTGAATTTGATCTGAATTGTTTCCTTAGTGACTTTAAGTACGTCCTATACCTTCCATGTAGGTCACAATGACTGGTCTCCCATCCTTAATGTCTTTATGATTTTAACATTTCCCTTTTTGGGAAGCTTTCACGTATATATTCACGTTGTCTATTGGGACCCAATATGGATTTGCAGTCAGTAGCCCCGGTTTTTAGTACCCACCCTTCTACCCCCCCCTCCCCCCTCCTCTCTTTTGCACACTATATATACTACTGACGGTCATGCTCTGTAGAAACATTATGTTTTTTAATGTGTAATTTTCAGACCTCTCCAGGCTTTTTTTAAATAATTATTATTATATATTTCTTTTTACTGTTATTTTCTGTAGAAATATTATGTTTTTCATTTTTTAGATCTCTGGGCGTTTTAAATAATAATTTTATAATAATTTTGTATATATGTTTAATGGTGTTAGAGCGTATACGATATGCCCCAGGAAGAATTTTGTTATATATTGTTTATTTATATGCACCTACGCCGATACCAGTGGAAAGTCCTATTCCATCCAGGCATATTTGTCTTTTTATATTAAAACCTTATGGGCTCTCTTTGGCCCGCTATCACTAAAATATCAGCTTACTCTGTCAGGTTTTAAATGGCCATTAGGACGATCTGGCTATGTACCCAGGTCTTCCCTCTCCTATTAGCTGTACATGTATTTTCCAACTGAAGCTTTTCTCAACATGTTAGCATTTCTGATATCTATCAGACACCGCTCGTAGCCCCACTGATGTTTGCATCAGAATTTGGATAACCAATAAAATGGCCGCCCCCATACAACCCTAGGAAAATGGCCGCTATGGCGTTTTCCCATTGAACTTCAAGAAAATGGCCGCCACATACCCACTTAAACTTGCCTATTTAAAGACAACTGTGCGTGCCCCCTAGTATCCCCTGATGAAGTCACGTGACGCCACGCATAGGGACGGGACCGACACCTTCCACTGACAGAAGCGTACGAGCTCGCCGCTCGTTGGATTGATGCGCTTTCTGTCATACACTGTGTGAGTACTTTTGTCAAAGCATACCGGTTTTAATAAAATTACTACACTATATGGCATCTCCTTCCTCCCCTGGCCGCCCTGCTCCCTGAGGATCTTAGGCATATAGAGACCCTGTCCAGGACCCAGGACCAACCCCCAGTGAAGCTGTTATGAGCGGTGTTTCATTTATGTTGTAACCTCAGTGTAATGAGGCAAGGGGCCACTACCTTCTAGTGTAGGATTGCTGCATGGAGAGGACCCAGTAACCCTTTCTGGTCTATACACTTCACAACTCCCACCCATTCAAGTGATTGGTCTATGAAGAAAGTTTGCTGTTTACACCGATTGGCACTTTAAGGATTGATGAACTGTTGAAGACTTATTTATTCATTGCACATGTCACTTTTTTGAATTATATTTATGTCTGCATGTGTTTTATCGTCTGAGCACTAATTGGTTTGCACTGGACACTTTTGGATCATTAATTACGTTCAGTGATCTCCCCGGACGTACAGTGTAACATTGTGTTTTTCTAATATTATATATGTCGTAGATTGGACTATTTTTTGTGGAATTCATATACCTGTATATACACGTTTGGACAGATATTGCATGTTTTTATCGTTTATGATGATGCTATTACATTTTTCCTATATGCACAAGTTTGGATATACTGATTGTTAATTTTTCGAGACCAGTTTTATTTAATCTATTCTTTTTGACTGCTTATCACTTTATATTACCGCATTCACTGGCAAAACACCCTATGCCCAATGCTTTTGGGCCAGTCTGACATACACTTACACTTTGAGCACCGTAGCACGTTGCCTATTCTAATTACATATATCTTTTGGGATTAGTGCAGCACCATCCCCATTTGTGAGTTTAGTACTTTGTTGCACCACCTCTGGCTAACTGCTTGCAGTCTCTGAGGCATTGACTTAATGAGTGATAAACAGTACTCTTCATCAATCTGGCTCCAGCCTTCTCTGATTGCTGTTGCCAAATCATCTTTGCAGGTTGGAGCCTTGTCATGGACCATTTTCTTTAACTTCCACCACAGATTTTCAATTGGATTGAGATCCGGACTGTTTGCAGGCCATGACATTGACCTTATGTGTCTTTCTTCAAGGATTTTTTTCACAGTTTTTGCTCTATGGCAAGATGCATTATCATCTTGATAAATGATTTCATCATCCCCAAACATACTTTCAATAGATGGGATAAGAAAAGTGTCCAAAATTTCAATGTAAACCTGTGCATTTATTGAAGATTTAATGACAGCCATATCCCCAGTGCCTTTACCTGACATGCAGCCTCATATCATAATTGACTGTGGAAATTTGCATGTTTTCTTCAGTCGTCTGCATAAATCTCATTGGAACGGCACCAAACAAAAGTTCCAGCATCATCACCTTGCCCAATGCAGATTCGAGATTCATCACTGAATATGACTTTCATCCAATCATCCACAGTCCACGATTGCCTTTCCTTAACCCATTGTAACCTTGTTTTTTTGTGTTTAGGTGTTAGAGATGGCTTTCTTTTAGCTTTTCTGTATGTAAATCCCATTTCTTTTAGGCGGTTTCTTACAGTTCGGTCACAGATGTTGACTCCAGTTTCCTCCCATTTGTTCCTCATTTGTTTTGTTGCACATTTTCTGTTTTCAAGGCATATTGCTTTAAGTTTTCTGTCTTGATGTCTTCCTTGGTCTACCAGTATGCTTGCTTTTAACCACCTTCCCATGTTGTTTGTATTTGGTCCATGTTTTAGACACAGCCGACTGAACAACCAACATCTTGTGCAACACTGCATGATGATTTACCCTATTTAAGGAGTTTGATAATCCTCTCCTTTTTTTCAATTGACATCTCTGGTGTTGGAGCCATGCTTCATGTCAGTCCACTTGTTGCAACAGCTCTCCAAGGTGTGATCACTCCTTTTTATCTACATACTAACAAGCAGATTTAATCTGATGCAGGTGTTAGTGTTTGTAATGAAAATTTACAGGGTGATTCCATAATTTTTTCCTCAGAATTGAGTGATTCCATAATGTATTCCCTGTGCTTGTTCTATAAATCTAACTGTTACTGGCCACCACAATTATTTTTCTTGATTTCTTTTAGTGTTTCTTAAAGCCAGAAAGTTGCCATTTGAAATGCCTTTAGTTTTTGGCCATGTCTGTGATCTGCTTTTTTTCTACAACAATAAACAACTGAAGGAACATCCTCAGGAACTGGTGATTCCATCATTTTTGCCAGGGGTTGTATACAGCTAAAATTCCAATAATAATGTTGTGGGAGAATTCTCTGACAGGGTCTTGGTCTTGCCAGCAGACAACACATTAAAAGCAGGTAATCAACCCCTGTACAACCCAGAATTTGCTTTGGATAAAGCCGATTTTATTTTTAATATGCATTACCCTTTCAAGTGTGATTTCTTCATATTCATAATCCACATCTGTTCCATTTACCTACAAAATAAATGAAAAGCAAGTTAAATGGCATGCAGTCAGTAATAGAAATACACCTGAGTGAAGCTTAAAGCAGACAGTACACCAGTTTTACTTGAGAAAAGAAGTCCACTGGAAGTGAGCCATTCTTAAAAAGGGCATGTTTATATCCCCCAGTCCCCTCAGTACACTAACCTCTGCCATAGGCCTCCACTCTCCATCCCCACAGTTGGTTGGTTACTTACTAACATCTCATAGTTTTGAATGGACCATACTCCAACTGCAGGTGCAATATCTCATTCAAATCTAGGGAGACAGTGTGCACACAGCAGGGCGCTAGGTTTTTTTACCAGCTGGGTTGCCGACAGCACAAAATGCAACAGCTGTTATGTGAGGTAAGAAAAGACCCAAGACAAACACGTCCACCAAGTAAAAAAAGCACTGACATATATAATCAGGTCCATAGCATCTAATCTGCCTCTGAACACTCAGATTTCTATTGTCTTCTAAAAGTAGCCTGAGGTGAGTGCAGCTGCATTAGTGCACTTGCAACTATACAGTTAGGTACTGATTAGGATACCTTTTGTCACTTTTTTTTTTTAATGACAGCTTTTGGGGTCTACCCCCTTCTTCTATGGTCCAAGCAGCACCGATACACAAAGGTTTAACAAAATGTTAAGTGGATTGCTGCACACCTGTTTGGACATAATTTCTCACAAACAGACCATTCTATTGAAGACCTGAATGTTTTGGTTCTTAAATTTAAAAAATACTCAGGAAAGAAAAAGCATTAAAATAGTAACGATATAAACCTCTGCTTTCTAAACGGCTTTAAAAAGAAAGAAAAAAAAAAAAATTGGCAAACAAATCTTTCTTTATAAATTTAGGCCAAAATGCTACATTTCATTGGTAAAAGTAACCCAAATCAATATATAGTCTGTGTGAAAATTAGCGTGTATACAAACTAGGGATCAACCAATTATCGGTGCGGGCCATAATGGCTTTTTTTTTTAGAAGTATCGTTATCGGTCAGAAAACAGACCGATATTGCTTCAAGGGGTTTTACCGGGGTAATGCATGCAGCTGCATTACCCTGGTATCATTCTTTAGCATGGACAGTTTGCTTTATTGTAAAAACAACCGATGCGGCTCAGCAGCCGCTCGGCTGTTATTACAAGCAATGGGAGGGGACATCCCCCCCGCCGCCTTCTGCCACTCACCTGGGCTATCCCGTCCCACCGGGAGGCCCGAGCAACCAGCCGGCACGTCCGCCGGCTGGCCGAAGACCCGAACAAAGCCGATTCTTTGTTCCGGTCTCGGCTCTAGTAAGCCGGAAGTGATTTCATGACATTACTTCCCGGATTACTGGCAACGTAAAGGCGCCAGTTTTAAAAAACAAAGTATTCAAAAACACCGATCTTTACGTTTTGAATACTTTGGAGTGCAAAGGAGGGGTTTGGGGTCTTATAGACCCCCGCTCCCTTCATAAAGAGTACCTGTCACTGCCTATTACTGTCACAAGGGATGTTTACATTCCTTGTAACAGCAATAACCATGATCAAAAAAAAAAAAAAAAAAAAAAGATAAAATGACATTGTAAAATTTTTTTTTTTAAATGTACAGAATATCGGCAAAAAATATCGGCAGGAGAGATGGCCGAAAACCCTTTTTAGAAAGTAGACAGTCCAAGGTATTTAGTAAGAGGCATGGTGACTTTTTTGAAGTTGGAAGTTTATTGTCACATTTTTTTTTTGAAAATTAATTAAAACACATTTTTTTTCACAAACTTGTCTTTTTAACCACCTCAATACAGTGCACTTACACCCCCTTCCTGCCCAGACCGCTCTCACAGTTTGAGTGAGAATTACTCAGTCAAGCAACACTGTACCCATATGAAACGTGCGTCCTTTTTTTCACACAAATAGAGCTTTCTTTTGGTGGTATTTAATCACTATAAAGACCGTAAATTTTGTGAAAAAAAAATGCCTTTTGTTGTTTCGGTCATAAAATTTTGCTAATAGTAATTTTTCTTCACAAATTTTGGCCAAAATTTATACTGCTACATAACCCAAATTAGTGTATATTATTTGATCTTTGTGAAAGTTATAGAGTCTACAAACTATGGTGCCAACCACTGAAAATTGATCACATCTGATCAGGCCTTCAGTACATCGGGTGAATCTCATTTCTTGAGACACTGAGAGCCGGTTCACACTGGGACGACTTGTCAGGCGACTTAGCTGCCTGACAAGGCGCGTCCCGTTCTGTACAATGGAACCATTCTAATAGGAGCAATGCAAGTTGCTCCGACTTAGAAAAAGGTTCCTGTACGACTTTGGGGGCGACTTGCATTGACTTCTATATAGAAGTCGTTTTGCAAGTCGCCGCTGCTGTCGTGTGCAGGTTGCCTGGGGCAGTCGCGCTGCCTCAGTGTGAACCGGTTCTAACAAGTCAGGAAAGTACAAATACCCCCCCAAATAACCCCTTTTTAGAAAGTAGACATTCCAAGGTATTAAGTAGCATGGTGAGTTTTTTTAAGTTGTCATTTTTCCCCACAATTCTTTGCAAAATGAAGATTTTTTTTTTTTAATTATCTTTACAAAATTGTCATATCAGGTTATTTCTCACACAAAACATATGCATACAACAAATTACACCCCAAAATACATTCTGCTACTCTTCCCGAGTTTGGTGATACTACACGTGTGAGACTTTTACACAGTCTGGCCACATACAAAGGACCAACATTGAAGTAGCACCTTCAAGCGTTCTACGAGCATAAATGACACATCTCATTTCTCAACCAAATATTACACTTTTGAAGGCCCTTGAGCGCCAGGACAATGGAATTGCCCACAAAATGACCCCATTTTGGAAAGCAAACACCCGAACGTATAATCTATGTGGCATAATGAGTCTTTTGAACAGTTCAATTTTTTTCCAGAAGTTTTTGGAAAATGTGGGGGAAAAAAATGAAAACGCATTTTTTTTTTTTTTTTACACAAAGTTGTCATCGGTGCGTGAGGAGGAGAACCCGGTAACATCTCGTTACCGCGGTTTGTTGACATTTAGTGATCGGCTGTGAAAGGATCACAGTCGATCACGTGGTAAACAGCCACCGGCCAATGGCTGTTTACCAGCGTGGGTGATGAGCAGTGTTCCTGGGAACACGCCGCCACCGACATGCATGCGCAGCACGCTCATAATCATGCGCCGTGCAAAGTGGGGCGGTACCACCTGTGATCAGCCGTGACTTCATCACTACCAGGGACTGAAATGCTCCTGGAAAGCTCTCTTCATGCTGATCACAGTTGAAAGTCAAATAGCTGCGTGTGCCATTGAGAATGTGATTTGCTACACCTGATTGAGTTTACAGGTCATTTTTAGGAGAGTGGGAAGAGCCTTTTTCCAACTATTTATAATTAGGTTATTAGTTGCAATGAGCAAATACACCAGGATGAAACAAAAAGTGTCCCTGTCTTCATTTCAGGCTGAAAAGCAACAAAATGTGATTTTAAAGGGGGTGGTTCTTTTCTAAACCCACTGTACTTGAAATATTCACTGTTAAGTGCCTACATACCAAATAGCTACATAAAAAGAAGCGTGACCCATATATTTGAGACAATAAGAGCTAAGCCTAGCAATGTGTTTCTGTATACATAGCTAAAGGGTTCTATGTAGGGATGCACCGAAATTTCGGCAGCCGAAAATGGCATTTTCGGCACTTTTCCGAAAGAGAAATCACGCCGATAATGGCGCCGAAAATGGGGCCGAAAATGGGGCCGAAAATGGGGCCGAAAATGGGGCCGAAAATGGGGCGGGCCCCGTCCCTGGTGCCACCCATTACGGGGGTGTCCTTCTGGCGCAGCGCAGTCCTCTCCTCTCTTCTCCTCCTCCTCCCCGTGTGTCACGGAGCTTAACTACACAGACCGCAGTAACAATGTCCCGTCTCCTGTGACAGACGGCACACTGATCCAATGGTGGAACATTGAATCAGTGTGACATGATTACAGGAGGCAGGACATAGTTACTGCGACCCGGGCAATTCAAATGCAGCTCCATGACACACGGAGATCACCGCTCTGATTCTCTCCTCATCTCCCGTACCATGTCCCCAGTCTCTGACCATCTCCCGTACCATGTCCCCAGTCTCTGACCATCTCCCGTACCATGTCCCCAGTCTCTGACCATCTCCCGTACCATGTCCCCAGTCTCTGACCATCTCCCGTACCATGTCCCCAGTCTCTGACCATCTCCCGTACCATGTCCCCAGTCTCTGACCATCTCCCGTACCATGTCCCCAGTCTCTGACCATCTCCCGTACCATGTCCCCAGTCTCTGACCATCTCCCGTACCATGTCCCCAGTCTCTGACCATCTCCCGTACCATGTCCCCAGTCTCTGACCATCTCCCGTACCATGTTCCCAGTCTCTGACCATCTCCCGTACCATGTCCCCAGTCTCTGACCATCTCCCGTACCATGTCCCCAGTCTCTGACCATCTCCCGTACCATGTCCCCAGTCTCTGTCCATCTCCTGTACCATGTCCCCAGTCTCTGACCATCTCCTGTACCATGTCCCCAGTCTCTGACCATCTCCTTTACCACATCCTCAGTCTCTGACCATCTCCTGTACCATGTCCACAGTCTCTGACCATCTCTAGGCATCATATCTGCTAGAGGTGCACCACATGGAAATTTTGCTAATACTATTGTGTTAAATAAAAATGTATACGTTTTATTTAAAATATATAAAAATATTTTTTTAAAACAGTCATTTTCGGTATCAGTTTTCAGCCTAGTGTATTTTTCCTTTTCGGTATCGGTTTCTGTACCAAAAAACCCATTCGGTGCACCCCTAGTTCTATGATGGTCTGGAAAAGTTTAAAATGGGCTCCCAAAGGTTTTTTTTGCCTTTTAAAACAGTCACTTGTGTGTTTGAAAGCTTAGTCTTTAAAGAACTGGCAGAAAGGTTGCTCTTTAAATTGCTTTTAATTAACAAATGGCTTGCTAAATAATTACCAGTTTTAAAAAAACTTTCAAAAAGAAGCAACATTTTACTGTGTACTCAGGAAAACACACGTTACTAGGACACAACATAGAAATAGTTGTTAATGCTCAGACAATTCTGTCCAACCAACCGTTGGGAGAATGAGATGCGATACTGAATACCAATTTCTAATGAAACCACTGGGAAAAGATCCAAGAGATATTAAACTTCACAAATACTGAAAATTTAATGCAGAGCTTTTGTTTATGAAGAAATAAACAGATAGGAAAGAGCTGGAATGCCATTAGCAAAGCAACAGTCACCAGCTAATTATTTTGCTCTTCTGGTTTGGCTCATTATTAGCTTTGTTTGTAAACGATTTGCCTCATTCTGCTGTACTTTGGCACACACAAACTGTTCATAAGTCACATGCTATTCTACGGAATATGAAGCATCGCAAAACAGGATAACCAGATATCTGCTATAGTGTTTAGTTCAGGGAAACTGCGCTGGCTACTAGAATTTATAATATTTGCAGAATAAGCCACTCATTCGCCATTAAAATGTTGTCCAACTGGCAACAATAATGTATATGATCAAACTTTTCATTTTGACTAGAGTAAGGAAGGGTTATAAACCCCCTGACGTGTTTTTTTTTTTCCGCCCATCTGTGTCCCATTGCAGAGATTTCCCCTTCACTTCCTGTCCCATAGCCAAACAGGAAGGGAGAGGAAATCCCTGCAAATTAAGGCACCCCCAGGTCACCAGAACTAGTGTCCCCATTGGAAGAATTCCCTTCTATTACTTTTCTACGGACGACACAAAATTTGGGATTTTCTTTTACTTTCACTTTCAATGATAATAGTAAACAGGACAAATAGAGAGGATGAATTTCCCTAACTGGGGCACAGACAGCAATAAAAACTGACAGGGGTTCTAATCCATCTCCACACAATACAAAAAAAATTGATGAAGTCACTATTTTCATATCACTTTTACAGACCCTTTTCTCTGCTTGCAGATCACACAAAATTCAACAAAAGGATATCAAGAGCATAGAAGTTTGTTTTTAAAAGTCAGGAAAAGTTACAAAATATTTTTGTAAAATGTTTCTGGAATCCACCCTATTTCCTTCATTCCCTACACAAACAGTTCCCAAACTCTACACATTATTGGTAATGGTTAGAAGCATATAAAACAGATTTACATGACTACACTTACATATGGAGGAGTGTCCAGGCTATCTGTGTTTACAATCACTGGAGGAGGATTTGCCTTAAAAGAAAGCACAAACATGTTAACATTAAAAAACATTCTTACAGAAGGTAACAAAATCATTATCTTGTCAGCACTACAACAAGTAAAGTAATGTTGAGTTAGGGAGTCACACAATAGCACAAAGCTTCAAGATTCACAAGAGTCTCCTTCAGCAAAAGCACAACTGTATTCTGATTCTGTATTCACACAAAAGCTTATAGGTGCAGATGAGAAGCATGCTTGAAGTATCACTAAAACGCAAAACTTTTTTTTAGTTAATCCCACATTTTGGGTTGTCCCCGGAAAAGTACTAGAGGGGAAATCTTACAATGTGGACATTAGTTCTGGTGACCTGTGGATACCCTTAATTTTCAGGGATTTCCTCTCACTCTGTTTGGACTATGGGACAGGAAGTGAAAGTAAATCTCCCCAATGGGACACAGATGCCAAATAAAAACTGACAGCTGTTATAACACTCCGCTACTCTATCCAAAAATGAAAAAAAAAGAAAGAAAAAAAAGTTTTGCCTTTAGTTTGGCTTTAAATGTCAGAGGAATAATCACACTGTTGGCTGTTGATTGAGAAAGTTACAAAGTGCACAAAAAAAATTAAAGCCACAAGGCTAGATCATGTTTTAAAGAGGTTGTAAACCTGTTTTTAAAAAAAAAAAAAAAAAAAAACTAAGACAAAGGCATAATGAGCTAGTATGCATCGCATACTAGCTCATTGTGAAATACTTACCTTATAAACAAAGCTCTGCAGCGGTGCCCACACATCGCTGAGATGGCTGACATCTTCCCTGGTGTTTCTTCTGGGTTTGTGGGCTTTGGCGCTGTGACTGGCCAGAGCCGCGATGTCACTCCCGTGCACGGGAGCCGGCGGGCACAGCACAGGGCCCTGAAGAAATGGCACAGGTGGCCGTTCATTCAGAGAGCATGCGCCAATGATGTCGGCGGCAGCGTATATAGTAAATATCTCCTTATTATAGGCTTACCTGTAGGTATAATTAAAAAGGAAGACTTTACTTAAGCTGGCATCATATTTTATTCCTGCTGTGGGGGCTGACCTGATCGGCATTAACAATATTTGCCTCAGAATGATGAAGTAATCACATGAATGGAATGTTACCAGTATCTGCATTTATAGAACCCCTTTAATAGGAATAGGAATTGTATCAGGCTGAGGATGCCGTTGCATATGTACTAGGGATGCACCAAATAGGTTTTTTTGGTGCTGAAACCGATACCGAAAATGAAAAATACACTAGGCCAAAAAAGAAACCGTTCTGATACCGAAAGTGACTGTTTTAAAAAAAATATTTTTATACAGGAGATGGTCAGAGACTGGGGACATGGTACAGGAGATGGTCAGAGACTGGGGACACGGTACAGGAGATGGTCAGAGACTGCGGACACGGTACAGGAGATGGTCAGAGACTGCGGACACGGTACAGGAGATGGTCAGAGACTGTGGACACGGTACAGGAGATGGTCAGAGACTGGGGACATGGTACAGGAGATGGTCAGAGACTGGGGACATGGTACAGGAGATGGTCAGAGACTGGGAACATGGTACAGGCGATGGTCAGAGACTGGGAACATGGTACAGGAGATGGTCAGAGACTGCAGACATACTACAGGAGAAGATCAGAGACTGCAGACACATTACAGGAGAAGGTCAGAGACTGGGGACATGGTACAGGTAAGGATGTGAGCCCAGGGGGACATGGGGTTGTGGTTCAGTGCCAAGAGACACGAGTCAGTGCAAAATCAAGTTAATGCCACAAGATATGGCAAAGTGGGTTAGAGCTAGTAGACACAGGTCAGTGCAGAGAGAAGTGGGAATGTAGGTCAGTGCTGGGAAATGAGGGTCAGGGTCAGGAGACAAGGGTCAGATGAGAGGGACAGGTCAGACGTCGAAGACATGGGTCAAGAGAAGAGTCGGTGCTGGGAGATTTGGGGATGAGGGTCAGTGCTGAGAAATGAGGGTCAGGGTCGGGAGACAAGGGTCAGGGTCGGGAGACAAGGGTCAGAGGAGGAGGACATGAGGGTCCAGAGGCGTGGGGTCAGAACAGGGGGGTCATAGGTCAGCATCAGGAGACGAGGGTTGGGGGTCATAGGTCAGCGTTGGGAGATGTGGGGTCACAGGTCAGCGTTGGGAGATGTGGGGTCACAGGTCAGCGTTGGGAGATGTGGGGTCACAGGTCAGCGTTGGGAGATGTGGGGTCACAGGTCAGCGTTGGGAGATGTGGGGTCACAGGTCAGCGTTGGGAGATGTGGGGTCACAGGTCAGCGTTGGGAGATGTGGGGTCACAGGTCAGCGTTGGGAGATGTGGGGTCACAGGTCAGCGTTGGGAGATGTGGGGTCACAGGTCAGCGTTGGGAGATGTGGGGTCACAGGTCAGCACTAGGCACAGCTCACACCCCCCAGGCCGCCTCTCACCGTCCTCTTCCCAAAAACATCCAGCCTCCTCTGTTGCATCACATTGAAAGCGTCACCGGCAAGAGCCCAGCCTGTACTGACAGAGCGATGCCCGGATGCCCCCGGACCTGCCGGGACAGGCTGTAGAGGAGGCGTCGCAGGGACAGCATGCTGCCTGATGACACCCGGCACTGGGTGACCCGCTAGAGGGGATAGAAAGAACCGCGGCCATGTGACTGGGGTGAGAGCTGACGTCATGGTAACATGTAACCTCTGGAGAGAGGGCAGGAACTAGGAATGTGTGGTGGGGAGGGAGGGAGGACAGGACACGGTGCACAGAGCTGACACTCAGTGTGATATTGGAGGGGAGGAGCAGAAGAGAGGAGAGGACTGCGGCGCGCCGCGCCAGGATATCCCCGTAATGGGCGGGGCCTCGTCCCATTTTCGGCTCAATTATCAGCAAGATTTCTCTTTCGGCAAATTGCCGAAAAGGCCATTTTCGGTCGATATGTTTCGGCGGCCAAATTTCAGTGCATCCCTAATATGTACCTCATGTTCAATAAGTTCCTAGATTTGCTGGATTTTTTGGTAATCTACCCAAATAAGATTTAATACTCATTATAAAATCTAGTTCTTGGAGTTCTTTAATGGACACATGATTCAGAGAATGGACTCCCTACACGAGGTTTTAGAAACCCCCCCCCAAAAATAAAACCGTGACCAGCCTGGTATAACCCCTCCAACAAGTTTGTTGAAAAGCAATACTAGATCATGAATACAAAGGTGTAGGACATGTGTCCCTTAATGAACTCCAAGAAACAGATTTTATGGACAAAATTACGGCATGAAACCCAACAGCAAGCATTATATTGCAGGTTACAATTCTTAGATGTGACAGCTGCATTCATTTTCTTTATTGGCTCTCTTTCCTTTAGTCTCACCTGGTGATCTGGCCAGTTCTTCAAAAGAACAAGCTTGCTTGCTTTTGTAGCAGTTAGAGGGAGAATACAACCATTTACTACTGAGAGGGGAGCTTGCAATGATCAGATTTTAGGTCTCATGCACACTGGGCGTTTGCCCAGCTTCTCTGGACACTTTTTCTCCTGGCAGGAGAAAAGCTGCATAAAAAACAACAGGCCTATAGCTGTGCTTTGCAAACGCATTTTGATCCATACATGCCTGTAAAAGTGGAGTTTAAGCTTAGTATGCCTGAGGCCTTATGTAAAACCTTTATCCCAAAAGGAAAGAAAATCTGTTGCTGGAATTGCTTATAAAGTGTGAGCTGGAGTTTGGCTTCAATTTGTTAGTGTATCTAATTTTGCTAGTACAGCCAACACCCCCTCCCCCCCCCCCCGATTAACAATGCTGCTGTCCAAAGGTGCTCCTGTGCCACTCTAATACAGGAGTTGTGTTACTGACCAGATGAAAAAAAGGGGAAAAAAGCCTAAAAAAAAAAAAAAAAAAAAAAAAAAGAAATTGAATGTAGCCACCACAGTTAATGATTGATAAGCTGCAATATTTTATATTTTTGGTTTTGGGTCTTAAAAGGGACACACGATTTAGACACTATTGGGATGTACAAAAGTAGTCCAACTGAGGGGTGTGCATTCGCAACACTAACAGGACCACATAAAAGAAATAAATAAATGCTATGAAATTGGGGGCTTCCTGCAACACCAAGAGTTGCCTGAAGCATCTTAAAAACGGAACTAAAGGCACGATTACTTACCTTAGCTCCAACAGTCTGGCACTCATGAGGGGCTTCACCAACATCTTCTCCCAGGGTTCTTCCAGGGGCAAATGTTCGCCCGCTGCAATTGGCTGGTGTGGGAGTACAGTCATCTGGCACACTGGCAGTGTGCCGGAATGTAAACTAATTTAGTGTACATGCTGCAGAGGGTTGCGAACAGGCAGGTAAGTGTACTTTATTGCATGTCTCTTCTGCAATAAAAAGTCTGCCTGGTCGCAGTTTTTTTTTTATTTATATTTGGACTTCAGTTCCCCTTCAAGTTTAAAACTGGCATCCAATGGGGTTTGAACACCCACCTGGTAAAACTTAAACATGTTAATAGAAGACTAGGTGGCATCCAGTTGCTTTATGCCAAAAAAACCCAAAAGGCTTTAAAACTTAGAGTAAGCTGTAAAAACTAATCCCTCCTACCCTTTGCAGCCAAAAATTCCCCTAACTTGAGAGAAGCAATGACAGATAACGCTTTTAGGATTTTAGGTCCAAAATGGGGCGAATATCTCCACTTGGTCTTAGGACAGTGAACAGGTTTGAGTAAAACCCTTTGAGCCCCTCCTCTACAGGAACTGGAACTACCACTCTGTTTGAAGTAGACTTAGGAGGTCCACAATCTGTCAATGCTTGAGATGAAGCTGGAAAACTGAAGGTAGAAATCATGGAGGGGGCAGGGCTAGAAACAATTTTGTAGCCCCCTTGAAATGAAAGCTTGGACGCAGAGGTCCAGAACGTCTCTATCCAGACTGGCACAAGAACGCACAGATGTCTCCCCAATCCAAAGAGTGAAGGGTGTACCTTCATTGTGGGGGCTTCTGGATAGACTTGGGGGGAATTTGGGACCCAAGGCTAGCAATAAAAGGATGACCCAATTTAGACTGAGAATGTCACCTGAGTATCTGTCCAACACACCTTTCTCCATATCTTCCTCAAAGAGGTTAGGAAAAATTAAGGTCATACTCCTAAAAAGATAGAGATGGACCCTATTAACCACCATTGGTTTATGACCAATATGATGGCAACGTGGATGAGCTGGGACATACAAATAAGCTTCTTTGATATCCACAGAAACCAGAAAGTCTTCCTGCTGAAGGAAAGCTATGACAGACCTGGTTGATAACATGCAAAAGGTTTAGGTCCAAATGGACACATTAAAAGGCCCAATGGGGTGGCTACCCCATTTTGATTAGGATCTGTGAAAGGGCTGGAGTGAAACACCTGAAACTTTTCTGCCATAGGAATGAGAGTAATAACACCATGCTCCAAAAAATCTGCAACAGCTGCACGGAGGTTACTACTCCACGCAGAGACACAGACAGGTTGGAAAACAATCGGGGAAAAGGCAAAGAAACCAATTCTAGTTTCTAGACCAGGGGTCTTCAAACTTTCTAAACAAAGGGCCAGTTAACTGTCCTTCGGGGCTTTAGAGGGTTCAGTGGAAATCGAAAATGCCTTGGTATCAGTGGAAGTAAATGGTGCCTCCTCATTGGTTTTAGTGGGAGGAATAGTGCCCCACCTTTGGTGTTAATGGGAAGCATGGTGTCTCATCATTGGTATTAAGCATTGTGCAAACTGTTGGCACTATTTAAATCCTGTAAAATAATAATCAGTGGCAGGACTAGTGGCTTATCCGTGGTGTTAGTGGGAGGAATAGTGGCCCATCTTTGTATTAATTGCAGGAATAGTGCCCCATTATTGGTTTTAGTGGGAAGACTATTACCCCATTGTTGACATCAGCAGGAGAAATGGTGTTCTAGTGATGGTATTTAGGAGAGAAATAGAGCCCCATCACCGATGTGCATGGATGGAATGGTGCCTTGAGGGCCAGATAAAGGCAAGCAAAGGGCCACAGCCAGTCCATGGGCTGCAGTTTGGAGACCACAGTTCTAGACCCTTGAAACCCCATCTCTTGCCAGCGGTCTGAACGAAAAAAAAAAAATACAAAAAGATTCCGCAATCCACACAAACAAGCTGTATGGACGAATCCCATCCCCCGACTCCAGTCGGGACATTGTATTCTGACAGCCACACAAGCCTCTGTCAGAATACACCAATTAGTGGCTGTAGTTGATTGGCTGCAGCAAGCTGATCATCTGAAATGTTCAATTTGTTTCTCCAACAAAAGTAACTTAATCGACTTCTGTGGAGTGGGGATGGCTAGCTTTAGGAAAGGAACTAAATGGACTTCAACAGAGAAGCTGCAGAAAAGCATTTAGTGCATTTTTGCGGCAATTTGTGTTTCCAAACGCATCCCAAAAAGCACTGCAGAAAACGGATCAAACGCAAACTGCATAGGTATGTACCAGGCCTTATTATGGCATTTTAAAACACTGAATATTGGGTTGGAGGTATGAAGGTTCAGTGTTAGGCGTTGGTCTGTAGCACAAGACTCACAGGCTCTGCCTCCAGCCAACCAGCTCACTAATTCAGATGCTGCATTACTGCCATGCTACATGCAGCCTGTTTCCAAAGGATGACCCCTGTGACAGGTGCATGAAATGGTACCGGTATTCTTTTTATATAGGTTTATATTAAAACACACTGAACTGTACAAAAGCATTCTAGAATTACTTTAGATGAGGTAATAAAATCAATGCATGCAAGTATCTGTATGTAAATGCACATCACACACACACAACCATTTACATAATAAATTAGACTTGGTAAACTTTTAGGTTTTTTTTATGAAAAATATTGAGGTGCATGAGCCCAGATTTACCATAAACGTCAAAAGAGGCGATGAAATATTAGTGGAAAACAATGTAATGCAAAAAATAACACAAAACAGCTTATACAAAATCAGGAAAACACACACACAAAACAAAATGGGGAAAAAGACCTGTGGAGTGGAGGATGGAATGACATTGCTCTCAGTAGGGACTGGAATAACAGGGATCACAGGGACAATGGGAGGACAAGGAGCACCAGCATCTGTAGACTAAAAGAAAAAAAATACATTCAAAACAAAAAGTAAAGGCATGATTAGGATAGCAGCCAAGACACAAAATCTGTAACCCCCAACTTTTCATTAATGTGACAATGAATAATATTTACTACAATGATGCATAACAAGAGAAGACTGATTTATCACAGGAACAAACATTACACATGAAACATTTTGCAATTAGGTACGGTGTCATGTGGATAATACATTAACAAGGGTGAAAATGGCTTTCAGGTAATTATAATGGTTTTTGCGAAGTTGTAAAATCATTTCCCTTTCTTCACTTGCCTTTATTAGTATCCCAACTGCTATATAGCAATTTCAGCTTCAGTGGTAAGTTCTCAATTTCTAAGCTTATCTTTGTTTCTCAATGACTCAACCCCACCCAACTCTACCTAAACTAAAAATCCATTATACCCCTTTTAGCACCTGAAAAGTGCTTTCACACTGGGGCAGTGTGCTTGAAGGATGGAAAAGTGCTGCAAGCAGCATCTTTGGGGTTGTGCGGGAGTGGTATATATACCGCTCCTAAACTACCCCTGCCATTGAAATCAATGGGCAGCGCCTACAAAGCGCTTTGGCAGCGACGCTTTTTAAGCCCTTGTTAACCCCTTCTTTGGGGTTAAAAGCGCCCTGTTCCCGCCCGCATGGCGCTAGAACTAGCGGCGCTTTACTACTAGCGCTCAGGCGGTCTGAGTGTGAAAGTAGCCTTAAAAGGTGACTGTAAAAGTAGCCTTAAAAGGTGACTGTAAATACTCAGTTTGCAAAACAACCCATTCAGTTTAAAATTGAAATGAAAAGCAAAACATTTGTGTATGGATATAAAAAAAAAAAACCCACCACATTATAAATGCATCTTTTTCTCTTTAAGGCCCCATTCAAATGGGGGGGTGGGGGCATCGGCGGTACAACAGCGCTATTTATAGCGCTGCTGTACCGTCGTTCTTGCAGCGGTATTCAGCCACTAGCGGTTCGGTTTTAACCACCGCTGGCGGCCGAAAAAGGGTTAAATCCGCTCATACAGCGCGGCTATAGCCGCGGTATTACCGCGGTATAGCCGCGCTGTCCCATTGATTTCAATGGGCAGGAGCGGTTTAGGAGCGGTGAAAACACCGCTCCTTCCCCGCTCCAAAGAAGTGGCTCGCAGGACTTTTTTTACCGTCCTGCGAGCGCACCGCTTCAGTGTGAAAGCCCTCGGGCTTTCACACTGAACAAACAGCGGAGGCTGTTTAGGGGCGGTTTTCAGGCGGTATTTTTAGCGCAATACCGCCTGAAAACCGCTCCAGTGTGAAAGGGGCCTAAGTGATCACATTCCCGCTGTTCTCAGCTGAATAAGAGATGGGGAGAGGAGAAACAGCAGTCCACTGATCTTTTCAGTGAAAGGCTGTGCAGGGGGCGGTGTGTCAGGACAAGTCTGATCATTGGAGAGCAGGCTGAGTTCCCAGCACAGATATAGAACTGACCACAGTGTGCTTACAATGGTCAGTTAATTGGAAAGCAGAGGGACTGGAAGAAACACCAGGAATTTCACACAAAGGAAGCAATACAAAAAACAGGATACTTTTTTATACAAGTACATGGCACAGCAGGCACATTTTAGGGATATGAAATGCTGGGGTAACAAACGCTTTAAGAAATCCCAAACACGCAAATGGAAGGTGAAAAGACAGGCATTAGAATCAGTCACTGCTTTCCCCTCACTTAACCACTTCAGCCCCGGACCATTATGCTGCATAAGGACCAGAGGACTTTTTCCAATTTGGCACTGCGTCGCTTTAGCTGCTAATTGCGCGGTCATGCAATGCTGTACCCAAATGAAATTTGCGTCCTTTTCTTCCCACAATTAGAGCTTTCTTTTGATGGTATTTGATCACCTCTGCCGTTTTTATTTTTTGCGCTATAAAACGGAAAAAATGATATTTTCTACTTTTTGTTATAAAAAAAAAATCCAATAAACTCAATTTTAGTCATACATTTAGGCCAAAATGTATTCGGCCACATGTCTTTAGTAAAAAAAATGTCAATAAGCGTATATTTATTGGTTTGCGCAAAAGTTATAGCGTCTAAAAACTAGGGTACATTTTCTGGAATTTACACAGCTTTTAGTTTATGACTGCCTATGTCAGTTCTTGAGGTGCTAAAATGGCAGGACAGTACAAAACCCCCCAAATGACCCCATTTTGGAAAGTAGATACCCCAAGGAAATTGCTGAGAGGCATGTTGAGCCCATTGAATATTATTTTTTTTGTCCCAAGTAATGGAATAATGACAAAAAAAAAAATTTACAAAAAGTTGTCACTAAATGATATATTGCTCACACAGGCCATGGGCATATGTGGAATTGCACCCCAAAATACGTTTAGCTGCTTCTCCCGAGTATGGGGATACCACATTTGTGGGACTTTTTGGGAGCCTAGGCATGGTGAGTATTTTGCAGCTCTCATTTGTTTTTGAAAATGAAGAAAGACAAGAAAAAAAATTTTTTTTTTCTTTTTTCAATTTTCAAAACTTTGTGACAAAAAGTGGGGTCTGCAAAATACTCAATATACCTCTCAGCAAATAGCTTGGGGTGTCTACTTTCCAAAATGGGGTAATTGGGGGGGGGTGTGCCACCTGGGCATTCCATGGCCTCCGAAACTGTGACAGGCAGTGAAGAGTGAAATCAAAAATTTACGCACTTAGAAAGCCTGAAGGCGGTGCTTGGTTTTTGGGGTCCCGTACGCGGCTAGGTTCCCAAAAAGTCCCACACATGTGGTATCCCTGTACTCAGGAGAAGCAACAGAATGCATTTTGGGGTGTAATTTCACATATTCCCATGGCATGTTTGAGCAATATATCATTTAGTGACAACTTTGTGCAAAGAAAAAAAAAAAAATTTGTCTCTTTCCCGCAACTTGTGTCACAATATAAAATATTCCATGGACTCGACATGCCTCTCAGCAAATAGCTTGGGGTGTCTACTTTCCAAAATGGGGTCATTTGAGGGGGGGGGGTTTGAACTGTCCTGGCATTTTATGCACAACATTTAGAAGCTTATGTCACACATTACCCACTCTTCTAACCACTTGAAGACAAAGCCCCTTCTGACACTTTTTGTTTACATGAAAAAATAATTTTTTTTTTGCAAGAAAATTACTTTGAACCCCCAAACATTATATATTTTTTTAAAGCAAATGCCCTACAGATTAAAATGGTGGGTGTTTCATTTTTTTTTTTTTCACACAGTATTTGCGCAGCGATTTTTCAAATGCATTTTTTGGGGAAAAAAAACACACTTTTTTAAATTTTAATGCAATAAAACACACTATATTGCCCAAATGTTTGATGAAATAAAAAAGATGATCTTAGGCAGCGTACATGGATACCAAACATGACATGCTTTAAAATTGCGCACAAACGTGCAGTGGCAACAAAATAAATACATTTTTAAAAGCCTTTAAAAGCCTTTACAGGTTACCACTTTAGATTTACAGAGGAGGTCTACTGCTAAACTTACTGCCCTCGATCTGACCTTCGCGGTGATACCTCACATGCATGGTGCAATTGCTGTTTACATTTGACGCCAGACCGACGCTTGCGTTCGCCTTAGCGCGAGAGCAGGGGGGGACAGGGGTGCTTTTTTTTTTGCTTTTTTATCTTATTTTTAAACTGTTCCTTTCATTTTTTTTTTTTTAAATCATTTTTATTGTTATCTCAGGGAATGTAAATATCCCCTATGATAGCAATAGGTAGTGACAGGTACTCTTTTTTTGGAAAAAATTGGGGTCTATTAGACCCTGGATTTCTCCTCTGCCCTCAAAGCATCTGACCACACCAAGATCGGTGTGATAAAATGCTTTCCCAATTTCCCAATGGCGCTGTTTACATCCGGCAAAATCTAAGTCACGAAATGCTCGTAGCTTCCGGTTTCTTAGGCCATAGAGATGTTTGGAGCCACTCTGGTCTCTGATCAGCTCTATGGTCAGCTGGCTGAATCACCGGCTGCATTCTCAGGTTCCCTGTTGAGACAGGAGAGCCAGAGAAAAACACGGAAGACGGTGGGGGGGCATTCCCTCCCACTGCTTGTAAAAGCAGTCTAGAGGCTAATTAGCCGCTAGGATCGCTTTTACATGAAAGCCGACCGCTGGCTGAAAAGAATGATACCAAGATGATACCTAAACCTGCAGGCATCATTCTGGTATAACCATTCAAAGTCGTGAATGGCGTACCTGAAGACAAAAAAATGGTTAACAATAAAGCACAGCAAACAGTAAAGTATAAAAAATTGCATACCTGAAAAGCAAAAATGATAAAACATAATAACAATAAAACATTGCAGAATAGAATACAGTAAAAAAGAGCAGAACAATAGAGAGAGAATAGAGAGAGAGAGAGAACAATAAAACGACAACTATTTTTTTTTATTTTATATATTTTTTTGTGTTTTTTTTTTACACTGTTTTTGTAACTGTAACTTTTATAACAGTAACCGATTCCAGATTCGGGTCTCTCAAAATGCGATGGCATCTTGGGAGACCCTGTGAAAGTGTGCCTAGTCTGTGCAATGCTGTACCCTACGGCTAACACTCAACTAGTGCATGGTAGCGTTCAAAACATTCACCAATGCAAAGATCAGGATTGTCAGGACAGGAGGGACAATAATAGCGGGTGTCACGCCTATATCCGCACTTGCTGCAGACACATCTTTTTTGGGGGGTTCGTTGGGTGGGGGTACTCGGGAGGACATAAAGAAAATACCTCTCATGCAGCCGACTGCATTTGGTTGGGGATGTGAATGGGGGAAGTACGGGCGCTGCAGAAGTGGTGGGTTCCCAATTAGGATTGGCGAATGCAGCAGGAAGGGCATTATGGGCACGACGGGCCTGTTTGTCTTCTTCTTGGTGGCAGTGGGACACTACTTGTGCTTGCCACCTCACCAGCTTGAACTGCACTTATGGGACTCGCCACGTCACCACGTGTTACTGCAGTGCTGGTTTGACTACGACCGGGGTGTACTAGGCCGCTGGTGCTTGCCAGTTCACCAAAACGCTACCAAAAAAACTGTTAGCGATCGCAGGGATCAGGCCTGACTCTGCGAACGTTGCAGTTATGCGTTTAGCGTTTTGTGACAGTGATCGATCGATACTGCACTTGGGTGGGCTGGGCTGGGACGGGCGGAGGGGCAAAACGCAGGTGCTAGCAGGTATCTGGGCTGATCCCGCTAACACTGCGTTTTTGGGAACCCTAAACTGCTGGGGACGCTAGTATAGATCTGATCGGATCAGATATTGATCCGTTCAGATATTATACCACTAAGGGAGGTGTACGGTGCGTGCGTGGGTGTTAGCGCTACTGGCGCTAACCTGACGCTGCTTGGGGCTGGTGCTTACCAGTTCACCAAAATGCTACCAAAAAAACTGTTAGCGATCGCAGGGATCAGGCCTGATTCTGCGAACGCTGCAGTTATGCGTTTAGTGTTTTGTAAGTGACAGTGATCGATCGATACTGCACTTGGGTGGGCGGAGGGGCAAAACGCAGGTGCTAGCAGGTATCTGGGCTGATCCCGCTAACACTGCGTTTTTGGGAACCCTAAACTGCTGGGGACGCTAGTACAGATCTGATCGGATCAGCTATTGATGCGTTCAGATACTATACCACTAAGGGAGGCGTATGCTGCGTGCGTGGGTGTTAGCGGTACTGGCGCTAATCTGACGCTGCCTGGGGCAACGCATATCACCGCCGGGCGATCAGGGGGCTAAACCTTTATTAGGTAATAAACGGCGGGTGCCCTGACACTATAAAAAAATAAACGAATTAACCAGCGCCACCCGTAACGGTTATACGGTGATCAGTGGTGAAAGGGTTAACTAGGGGGCAATCAAGGGGTTAAAACCTTTATTAGGTAGTATATGGGGGTCCCTGTCGCTGACGGTGAACCTAAATATTTACGTCCCTAACTAGCGTCACCAGCGACACTAATACAGCGATCAGAAAAATGATCGCTTAGCGACACTGGTGACGGGGGGTGATCAAGGGGTTAAAACTTTATTAGGGGGGTACCCTAGACCTAAAGGGGGCTAACATTAACTGCCCTACCACTTTCTAACTGTCACAAACTGACACCATGCAGTAATCAGAAAAAAAAACTGCTTGGTGTCAGTGTGACGGGGGGGGGGGGGGGGGTGGTTTCGGGGAATAAAATATGCCTGGCATGTTCTACTGTGTGTGTGTGTGTTTGTGTACTCACTCAGATGTCTTCTCGCCTCGGCGCCGGAACGGAAACTGCCGAGCCGAGGAGAGAGGACATCACATCCTCTGCCTCTGTGTACTACACAGAGGCAGGGGAAGATCCTCATTGGCTGGGAGCGATCGCGAGGGGGGGCCACAATCGGATGGCCTCCCCCTCATCTCTGATCGCTGCCAGACCAACGGCGGGTGGGGGGGGGGACCTCCCGCCCGCGGGAAGGCAATCACGTACCAGGTACGTGATTTTGCCTGCCCGTGCCATTCTGCTGACGTACATCAGCGTGAGGCGGTCGTCAAGTGGTTAAGCTGGCCATAGATGGTTCGAATCTCAGCCGGTTCAGCAGGGACTGGCCAAAATTCAATCCATCCACGGGCAGACTGATTTACTTAGGTACAACCAGCATGTTGGATTTCTAGCATGCGACTGCCAGCAGATTTACCCGCTAGCAATAGTCATGGTGTTCTCCCAGCTGGGATAGCTCTCCAGTCCACGGCCTGCCTAAAGCCTAGTACACACAGGATAAAATGTCGACTGATTCAATAAAAACTGGCCAACGTGTGTATGGCAGGCGAATCGGCAGGCTTCTGTCGAAGGCTCGTGACTGCAAAAGGTCTGCCGACCGACTCCCAGTCAGCGGTTTCAGCCAATTGCTCAGAACACTGACCGAAGTGCCTGTCCTGAGCCTTCAACAAGTGGTGTGTATGAAGCTTCAGTCTAACTACTTTAGTTTTACACCACCCATCAACGCTGCCTGCCCTCATTCAAAGGGTGATTGGTAGTGTTAACATTCCACGTGTAGTTGAAGCTACCTTTGTGCTCAAGTCAGTGCCGCCTTTCAGAGAGTAACCAGACTTTCCCTGCTCTAAGGCTTTGATGTTGGAGGGAAATGAACTTACTGGTTAGTCACCTGTGCTTCAAAACAGCATTGGTATGCGAGGCACAGGAAATGCAATTCTTTCTGCAGGGGGATCACCTCTCATGCAATATTATGCCTCTGAGCAGCCATACTGAGCAGTTTGGAAAGGGACAATGATGTCATGCTGTCACAGGTATTACAAGTTTAATGCTTGTAATGAATTAAGTACTTAGTACATCATTTTTAACATCTTTAATAAATCCCCAAGGGGACAAAGTATATGTAGTACTCCGTTTTAAGTCCGTTCTTATTAAACCCACTCCAGGAGGGCAAAATCTATATTCAGTAGAGCATTAACCACAAAGACCAGGCTTTTTTGCTGACATTTGTTGTTTACAAGCAAAAATCAGTATTCTTTGCTAGAAAATTACTTGGAACCCCCAAACAATATTTTTTAGCAGAGACCCTCTCTAGGGTCGTTGCAATCGTTTATGTCACACTGTATTTGCGCAGCGGTCTTTCAAGCACAATTTTTGTGGAAAGAAATACACTTGAATTTAAAAAAAAAAAAAAAAAAAAAAATAGTACCGTTAGCCCAATATTTTTGTATGTTACGCCAAGTAAATAGATACCCAACACGTCATGCTTTAAAATTGCGCACACTCATGGAATGTTGACAAACTACAGTGCTTAAAAATCTCTATAGGCAACGCTTTAAAAATTTTACAGGTTACCTCATGTGTGGTTTGAACACCGTTCACATATGCCGGTTTCTTGCCGAGAAAGTTCCCTCGGCAGATAAGTTCCCCCCCTGTACTGCGCAGGCGCAGCGCCCTGCGCAGTACGAACTACTATCAGCTGCCGGAGATAGCCGAAGCACAAAATCTACAATCAGCTGTACACGGCGCCTGCGCCCTGGGTCCAGGTTCCTTCCCCACCATCCAAGTGGACCTAGAGGGGGAATAAAAAAGAGCCGAGCGAAGCGAGGCCATGCCCGAAGCGTGGCGAGCGATGCAAGCCTGCGAGGGGCCCTCTTACAGGCGCCGTGTACAGCTGATTTTCCCCTATTCATCTTCGGCTATTTCCGCCGGATCCTACTGCGCAGGCGCAGCACTTGCCCAGTAGAGGGGGGTCCTTATCAGCCGAGCGGAACTTTCTCGGCAGAACACCGGCATGACTTACGTATGCAATCGCTTTTGAGCGTGAGTGCGGAGGGATGGGGCACGTTAAAATAAAATAAATTCTTCCTTATTTCACCTTTTATTTTACAATGTTCCTTTATTTTTTTTGGATCACTTTTATTCATATTACAAGGAATGTAAACATCTCTTGTAATAGACATAAGCATGACAGGTCCTCTTTATGGAGAGATCAGTGTTCAAAAAGATATATACACATATATACACAGTGGGTAAAATAAATATTAAACACGTCACCATTTTTCTAAGTAAATATACTTCTATGCTATCTAGGTGCTATTGACATGACATTTTCACCACATGTCGGTACCAAACCATGCGATCCATACAAAGAAACCGAAACAAATAAGTTCAGAAATGAAGTTATGTGTAATAAAATGGAATGACACAGGGGAAAAGTACTGAACACGCTAACTGAATTGTAATACTTCATATAAAAAAAAAAAACTTAGTTGGTAATGACCGCTTCAAGATGCCACCTGTATGGAGAAACTAGTCGCATGCATTGCTCAGATGTGATTTTGGCCCATTCTTCCTCACAAACAGTTCTCAAACCTTGAAGGTTCCGTGGGCCTTTTCTATGAGCTCCGATCCTTAGTTCTTTCCATAGATTTTCTATTGAATTCAAGTCAAGTGATTGGCTGGGCCAGTCTAGCAGCTTTATTTTCCCTTTGAAATCAATTAAGAGTTTCCTTGGCTTTGTGTTTGGGATCATTGTCTTGCTGAAATGTCCACCCTCGTTTCATCTTCATCATCCTGGGAGATGACAGCAGATTTTTATCAAAAATGTCTTGGTACATTTTTCCATTCATCCTTCCTCCAAACGATATGACGTTTGCCAGTACCGTATGCTAAAAAACAGCCCTACACCATGATGTTTCCACCTCCAAACTTCCCTGTTTGTATGGTGTTTTTGGGGTGATGTGCAGTGCCCTTTGACCTCCAAACATGGTGTGTTTTATGGCATCCAAAGAGTTCAATTTTGCTCTCATCTGACCAGACTATATTCTCCCAGTATTTCACCGGCTTGTCTAAATGTTGTGCAAACTTTAAACAAGCTTCAACATGCTTTTTCTTCAGCAATGGAGTCTTGCGTGGTGAGAGTGTATACAGGCCATGGCGGCTAAGTGCATTACTTATGGTTTTCTTGGAAACAATTGTACCTGCTAATTCCTGAAGTTCCCCACAAGTGGTCCTTGGCTCTTGGATAGCTCTTCTGATAATTCTTTTCA
Source organism: Aquarana catesbeiana (assembly GCF_042186555.1). Lineage (NCBI taxonomy): Eukaryota > Metazoa > Chordata > Amphibia > Anura > Ranidae > Aquarana > Aquarana catesbeiana. The sequence continues at coordinate 243,059,654 of NC_133327.1, forward strand.
CTCCTCTGTCAGAAATCTTGCGAGGAGCACCTGGCTGTAGCCGGTTTATGGTTAAATGTTTTTTCCACATCCGGATTATGGCCCCAACAGTGCTCACTGGAACATTCAGAAGTTTAGAAATCTTTCTATAACCAATGGCATCAGTAGGTTTTGCAATAATAAGGTCTTAAAATGGCTCTTTGCTTTTACCCAACATGAGATGTTTCTTGTGTGACACCTTGGTAATTAGAAACCTTTTTTATAGGCTATCAGTTGAGACTGAACCAGCTGATATTAATTTGCACTAACAAGGGGCAGGATTGCTTTTTAATTACGAATACATTTCAGCTGGTGTCTTTGCTTTCCATGCCTATTTACACCTCCCTTTCTTCATGTGTTCAATACTTTTTCCCTGTGTCTTTCCATTTTATTACACAACTTCATTTATTAACTTATTTTGGTTTCTTTGTATGTATGGATTGCAGGGTGGATAAAAATAAATGATTTAAAAAAAAAAAAAAAGAATCGGATGTTTTTGATTTCAATCTGATTTTATTTCGTTATTTAAATCTGATTTTTTTTTATTTTTATTAAATGTAATTTTAGTAAAATGCTTTTGGAGTAAAAATCTAAAGATAGTTTTCCATTTAAAGATTACGTAATAATTTAGTTTGTTCAGCATGAAATGGAGCTTAGTTATGTAGCATAAGGCTGTATATTCTATTCTGGAATATTAAAATTTTTGGTAAACTCATTCAATGGATCCAAGCTCTGCACGCTGAGATGCATTCACACAATATCACAGTAATCATGAGATAAAACAAAGTTCAGGAATATTCCCTTTATCCCATTGGTTTTTCAAATCTATGTACACTACAAACTGTATGATTGAATCAGTTCTGATATTGATGTTTTACTAACCTGACCGCTTAATATTCTAAATAGGAAACCTTAATTTTGTTTAAAATATTATTCTTCTATCTACCAGCAAGAATAAGTCCTTACATTTAAATAGCACCTGTCATTTCAGATCCATCGTGGCAGCGCCTGTTAGCGGGCATCCAGTTACATGCTGCCGCCACGTCCCTCACCTTATGTCACTGCCGCCTCACCAGACACCTCATTAAAGTGAATGGGACTGTCGGTGAATCAACAGCGGGTCAGAGGAGGAGCCGCTGCGGGAGAGAGATGGCAGTTGCTTTTTAAAATTATGATTAAAATCAAGTTGATTTAAATCAGGCCTTTTTACTAGTGATGTAAATTGTTATTTAAAATAGCCTTGATTTAAATCAAATCCACCCTGATGGGTTGTTACCGACATGTGGTGAACATTTCATGTCAATAGCAGCTTTAGAAATATATTTACCTAGACAAATGGTGTGCGTGTGTGGGGTGGGGGTGTATGTGGGTGTGTGTGGTGGCGGGTGGGGGTGGTTATATATTATAATAATAATTAAAAATAAAATATATATATATATATATATATATATATATATATATATATATACACATATATACATATATATATACATATATATACACACACACACACACACACATACACATATATACACACACACTGTATTTATTGGCGTATAACACTCACTTTTTCACCATGAAAATCGGGTGCAAATAGTGCGTGCGTGTTATACGCCAATACTTCAGTTTTAGCTGCCTCGGAGGGGACAGGGAGGGGGGGCTGGACGAGCACCGTCAGATTACATAACGTGAGAATCTCCTGTTTACTTGGCGGCCTCTGTAATAGGAACTCCCGTCTCCTGGGCCGCCATTGGCAATTGACAATATTTGGGTGGGTAACGGTGCTGTCCTGAAAGACTCCTGGAAAAAACGTTACCGGTAGGTAACTTCGATTTTCCCTCTTTCGTCTTTCAGGACAGCACACTTGAGAGGATAGGCGAGCACTTACCCTAGGGACTACTGCCTGCAGAACTTTATGCCCAAACGCCTGGTCCTGGGCAGACAATAAGTCCAGTCTGTAGTGCTTGACCACGTTGCTGCTCTGCAGATCTGAACGGGTGTAGCACCAGCCCACTCTGCTTGTGACGCTGCCATAGCCCTAGTGGAATGAGCCCTAATACCCTCCGGAACTTCCACCCCCTTTGCTATATAGGCCTGACTGATAGTCAATCTTAGCCATCTGGCTATAGTGTGTCTAGAGGCTTTAGAACCCATCCTTGCCCCTGAAAAAGAAACAAAAAAGGAGTCTTTTTAAACTGCTCCGTAACCTCCAGGTACTTTAATGCACATCTTCTGACATCTAATTTGTGGAAGACCTGCTCCTTCACAGGATTTGAGCAAAAAGTGGGTAAACAAATTTCCTGGTTTCTATGAAATTCCGAAACCACCTTTGGAAAAAAGGCTGGATCGGTTTTAAAAATAATCCTATCTGGAAAAACTTGAAAGAAAGGTGCCCTCCTAGAGAGGACTTGTAGCTCACTAACCCTCCTTGCAGTAGTGATGGCTACAAAGAAAACTGTCTTGAGGGTTAAAAACTTCACCGCACAAGACTCAATAGGTTCAAAAGGACCTTCTGTGAGGGCCTGCAATACTAAGGACAGATCCCATACCGGAAAGGGGCGAGAGCTGACTGGTCTCTGCCTTCTTAAAGCTCTAAAAAAAACCTGGATATCCAGGGATTTATTGCTAGCTGTTGTTCAAGGAATACACTTAAAGCCGACACCTGACTTTTCAGTGTACTAAGTGCCAACCCCTTATCTGCCCCACTCTGTAGGAACTCTAGTACTGCTACTGGTCTGCAAACATTAAAGGAGCTCTCTGTGCACCAAGAATTGAATTTCTTCCAGACCTTCAAATAGATTCTGCGCGTCTCTTCTTTCCTAGAATTTAGAAGAGTTGTTACCAATCCTTCGGAAAACCCCTTACTTCTCAGCAAGCCCTCTTCAGTAGCCAGGCAGCCAGATTCCACCTCTCCACCTGAGGGCAGCAGACTGGGCCTTGATAGAGTAGATCCTCCCTGACCGGTAGAATCCAGGGTGGTTCCACCGCCAGTTTCTTTAGGACCGAGAACAATGGCCTCCTGGGCCAGTGTGGAGCTATCAAGATCAGGGTCGTGTCCTCTAACTGGAATTTTCTCAAGACCGCAGGCAACAGAATCGGAGGGGGGAAGGCATAGCATTTGGAAAAATGCCAGCTCTGAGACAGAGCGTCCACCCCTATCGCCCCGTCCCATCGGTGTAGGGAGAAAAAGAGGGGGTCCTTCGCGTTTTCCCCTGAAGCGAAAAGGTCCACACATGGGATCCCCCATTTCTCGATAATCATCTTGTAGATGACTTGACTGAGGACCCAAATCGCTTTCCCTCAACTTCCTCCAGCTGAGGAAGTCTGCTCTCTGATTTAATCCCCCCTTCAGGTGAACAGCTGATAGTGAGAGTACCGTGACCTCGGCCCAACTGAAAATAATTTCCGTCAGACCCCAAAGGGAACTGCTTCTGGTGCCCCCTGTCGGTTTACATAAGCAACTGCTGAGGAATTGTCTGAGCGGATCTGCACTTGATGTCCCTGAAGCTCCTGTTGGAAAGCCCTGAGGGCCAGAAAAATGGCCCTCAGTTCCCTCCAGTTCGAGGACTGCACCGCGTCCTCGATTCCCCAGGAACCCTGCGCCAGACTCGCCCCCAGGTGTGCTCCCCAACCTGTGCCGCTTGCGTCTGTTATCACAATCTTGGACACCGGCAGAACGCACTGCAGACCCTGCGATAGGTTTGCTGCCTTTCTCCACCAACACAGGGATCTCTTCACCCGTACAGGAATGGAGACTGCCGAGTTCAAGGACTTCTGAGTGCGGTCCCAAATTTTCAGAATGAACCACTGTAAAGGGCGGAAGTACAATCCTGCCCACTTTACAGCTGGGAGGGCAGCTGTCAGCAACCCCAAGGCTGACATGGCTCTTCTTATGGTGATCTGGTGATTGCCCTGCAGAACTGCCAAGGCTCTGTCTATTTTGGTAATATTCTCTTCGGGAAGGAAAACTCTCCTCTGGGTTGAGTCCAGGATGTAACCTAGAAATGTAATCCTCTGGGATGGAACCAGGCTGGACTTCTCCAAATTTAGGAGCCATCCCAGATGTTCCAGAATACTCCTTGCTAACTGCAAATCCTGGACCAGCTGCTCCGGGGAGGGAGCGAAAAGGAGCAGGTCGTCCAGGTATGCGATTACTGAAATTCCCTGAAGGCGCATAATGGCAAGAACTTCCACCAAAACTTTGGTGAATATCCGGGGCAAAGAGGAGAGCCCAAATGGGAGGGCTTGGAACTGCAGATGCACTACTTCCTCCCCAGACCTTACCGCCAGCCTGAGGAATTTCTGACTGTCCTCGGCGATCAGAATGTGCAGATAGGCGTCCCTTAGATCTATGGACGCCATGTAGCAATTCGGAGGAAGTAGTGTTTTTACAGAAAAAATTGAATCCATCCGAAACTTTTTGTAGGAGATTTATAGGTTCAGGGGTTTCAGGTTCAGGATTAGTCTGAATTTCCCTGAAGGCTTTCGAACCACAAAGATGTGGGAATAGCAACACCTGCCTATTTCTCCGGATGGAACACGTGATATTACATCCTGCCTTTCTAGGTCCTCCAGAGAGGCTATTAATGCCGCTGCCTTCTCCACGCACTTTGGCAAGTCCGCAAGTCAGCAGCCTGTGTGGGGGGGACTTGAGAATTCTAATCTGTACCCCCTCCTTACGATCCCTAGAATAAACTGATTGGAGGTAACTGACTCCCACTGTGGGAGGAAAGCCCCCAGTCTTCCTCCCACTGGGGTTAACCTGTCATTGGGGCTTTCGGGGCTGTTCAGGAGGCTGAAAAATTGCTCCCCCGCGCCCTCTGCCCTTGTTGGTCCAGACTTTTTTCTGAGACTCTGCGCTAAGAAAATTAAACTTCCTTTGTGAGTCTTCTTTTTAGGCTGTTCTCCCAACTTTTTCTTTAAGGGGAAGGCCTTCTTTCTATCGGCCGTTCGATCAAGAACCGCCTCCAGATCTGGACCGAACAGCAAGTCCCCCGTAAAAGGGACTCCGCAAAGCTTGATTTTTGAAGCATTGTCCCCCTGCCAGGTCTTTAACCAAAGAGCTCGCCTGGCTGAGTTGGCCAAAGCAGAAGATCTAGCAGACATGCGGACCAATTCTGTTGAGGCGTCAGCAATGTATGCGATCCCCTTCAAAAGCATTGGGAAGGAGGAGAGAATCGTCTCCTTAGCAGTCCCAGCTTCAATATGAGCTTTTATATGTGTTAGCCAGTGCTCCATGTTACGTGCCACCACTGTGACGGCCATGGCAGGCTTAAGGTTGCCTAGAGAGGAATCCCAGGACTTTCTAAGTAGAGAATCCATCCGTTTGTCAATGGGGTCTGCTAGCACGCATATAACGCCAAGTCTGTTTTTCTGGATACCTGAGAGAAGGCTGCATCCAGTCTAGGTGACTTGTACAAAGGACCAGGTGCGACATCTTGCTGTGCTGGCAGAGGACTGGCTGGGGGCTGTATAGTCTGAAAATTTTCAAACAATGCTTTGAAAGATTGAAAAGTGCTGGAAAGCTCCTTAACAGAAGCTGCCAGGTCAGAGCTCTGTTCCATAGAGTGTTCCTTAACTAAGCCTTCAATGCATTTACTGCACAAAACCTTCCCCCAGGACTCTCCTAAAGTACTCCTACATGATGGGCACTTTCTTTTGGACACATGTAAGGGCTTGGTCTTTTCCATAGGTTTGTCCTGAAATGACAAAACAAGCTCCGGCATCACCAAGTCTTTTTTTTTTTTTAAATAAAAACCATGTGACCAACACCAGGAGTGCGCCCCCCCAGGACCAACCACCACCAGGGTCCCAGACATGCCTCTCCTCCCCTCTGACCACTAAGAGGGGGGTTCACCCGTGGAGCTAAGTGAGAATAAGGTAAGGGAACACCACCCCAGGGTTCCACTTACCTTAGTGTGGCTGGTGCTGGCGTCACCCGGCACAGAACGGGAACCATCCGCCTCTGACATCCCTCTGGCCAGGGGAGTGGTCCGCCTCAGGATGCTCCTCTGGCTGACACTCCAGCCTTAATGGAGCCCGCACCAGCCGTCGCGCTGTTCGTTCATCCGTCCCGCGGCCGGAAGCGGAAGCCGTGGGTCAAATGGAAGTGCCCTCCCCGCCGGAAATGACGTCGCCCATCATCCGACTCAGCGCTGAGCTCCATGCTGACTCTCAGAGTGAAGGGGATCTGGACACTTCTGCACTGCCCTCCCCAGGCAGCGGAGAAACGAACCCCCAGGCCTCCACATTCCCCAAGGAAGGACAGGGAGCGCAATGCCACAGCAGGTAACCAGACTCCCCATCCGTGCTGCTGTGTATGAGAGACCTCTGTCTCTCCCTTCCAGGATCGTACCGGCCTCAGCCTCACCAGCTGAAATAGCCCAGGTTCCTAGCGATGTCTCCCTTCTGGAGGAAACACCAAAACTGACGGGCTGAAGGAAAGGGGCGACCTAAAAGTCTGGTGGAGGCGGTGTTTCCTAAGAGGGGAGGAGCCGAGGTCTCAAGTGTGCTGTCCTGAAAGACGAAAGAGGGAAAATATGTTCTGTCACTGTACTAATGACACTGATTGGGAAGAGGTAACATCAGGGGCGATCAAAGGGTTAATTGTGTTCCTAGCCAGAGTTTGTGGATGAGGTGCTTTTACTAAGGGAAGGCATTGATCCATGTCCCTGATTTGCAGGAACACAGGATCTATGCCTTCCCTACTGACAGGACAGCAATCTGCCTCGTTTACATAGGCAGACTGCCACTCTGTGTACTGAACGATCAGTGGGTGCCGGCGGACACTGAGACCACGGTGCCCAGTGATCAGTGCATAATCACAGCAGGAGCGAGCCGCCAGCAGAGCACATTCGCACCTGCTAAACAGAAGTGCGGGATTACACATATATATACATACACACACGATCCTGTGCGCAACCGCTATAGGGCGGTTGGTAAGTGGTTAAAGCTAGCCATACACTGGCCAAAATTTGCTTAGTGGCTAGCCCTGTTGGCCCTCTCCTGCTCCACATCCTTTGATTGAAAGTTGAAGGAGCCATGCAAAAAACTATAGGACAGACAGCAGCTGTATCCAATTGGATAGCAATACCCCAGCAGGGGGATTCATCCATCAGCGCACTGTAGCATACCGGTAGTTGGGAGGAATGTGTTAGACTATTTATTCAGCACATAGGCTGAATGAAACAAATGCAATATTGTAAGGTCCAGCTTTAGTTCCTAGATTACAAGCCTTTACACTAAAAAAACTGAACTGACAAAGTGCACTATGGAAGTCATATCAAACATTAATATAAAATACCTGCTTACTGACTATATACTGATTTTGTACACTTACAATTTAGCCATGTATAAAATTTAAAATGATTACATTTTCATCTTTTATACAAAACATGAAAACTATTTAGAGAAATTGATTTATGCTTTAAATTTCAAAATTTTACTCACCAGTTGCCTTATATCAACTATGACAGAGCCAAAGCAGTAAGGTTACAAAGCATACAATGAGCTATAGTTTTGCACATATGCTGAGACAAAAGCATCCTTTGCTATGCATGGGAAAAATTCTAGATAAATTGTTGCTCTGTTTAGGCAATTTCCATTTTGTAACAAGCTACATGCACTAAGTGAGTGCACGTAGTACCTTTATTTAAATATCTGATCAAAAATGTTACCAGACGCCTAAAACTGCTTGTAAAGTAATATTAGTTATCATAAATGTAAATTAGCCACAAAAAAATACAACATTCAGTAAGACACCGTTTCATAAAAATACAAAAAACGCAGACTAGTTTAGATGGGACAATGCAGAGAGATTACATGTGCATGTCTTCACTATACTATACCTGCCACTATAGCCATTACCTAGGAATAAGAAGAGCAACAAGAAGTCATACCTTCACAAAAGAATAATTTGACCAGGAGCCATCAGACCACCAGCCACTCGTAGCTTTAACCTTGGCTGTGCTTCTAGTTGGACTTTTTTTTACACTGTCTCGCAGATTAGTAAATTTGCCTTTGCTCTTAGAGGAAGCAGGCAAGGTTGAAGAGCTGTATGATCTCTGCATACACATTTGTTGCAATGGCTGGCGGATGCGCTGCATTGAAGAATGCTGTACTTTTTGATGCATTTCCACTGTACTTCTAGAAATACTTGTCATGGCAAAAGTCTTCAAATCAGGATCTTTTAGGTTCCGATATATCTACCATGTACGTATTAAGAGACCCAGAGGAACAAAAAAATGCATATATATTCCACAAAAAGGCATTTAAAAAAAAAATGAAAAAAAGACAGTTACCGAGGTCGGAAAACCAAAATACAAATACTTCTGTAGCACACTTACTCGTTCGTTAATTAAACTCCACTGCTGGAATGAAAAAAGGACAGCCCCATTTCTAAGCATGAACAATCAATTCCCAGTAAAGATTAAAATGTGGCATACAAAAGGTCAGATAAGTGACAAACCAATGCATAGAGGCATCAAACACAATTTAAACACTATTGCCAACTAAACAAAAAAAAGAAAAACAGCTTTCCCACAATTTAAGTAAATACTGTTTGAAGCCATAGTCACGATTAAAATAAATAAAATGGGAAAGCTGCAAATAAAATGTTATACCTTCAAAATAAAGAGCAGGTTCTTGCCAAATGTAGTCCTATACTGCATTCATTTCAAATAAAATGTTCACATTCTAGCTCATAAAGATTTACAAAGATTGTTTGCAGTATTTTCTCTTATTTTAATGTCATTATTTATAGAAGCCTCCTCTCATGCCAATGTATTGTAAAATTTACGCATTTTAAAGCGGAGTTCCAGTCATATTATTGTTTATTAAAAGTCAGCAGCTGCAAAAAGTGTAGCTGCTGATGTAACAGCCACTCACCTGTCCCAGGATCCAGCGATGCAATCACCCACACTGTGTTCTCCCCCTGTCCTCCCTTGGTGGCGCTGGCATCTCTACTATGGGCACCCAGTTGTGACAGCTTGAGGCTTCACAGTCGGGTACCCACTGTGTATTCGCGAGTGGCGCTGCACTCTGACTGGTCCTGAAGTCTTCTAGGACAGGTCATGTGTCCCAGAAGACTTTGGGAGGGAGAGCTTCCGCTTCCGATCGCCTAGGCAACCGGAACGGAAGTGGGAGCAGGTACCTGCCAAAATCAGGTACCTGCTCCTCCCCAAAAGCTCCATTTCAAACAGGAGTTGGGGATGAGGCCTTAAAGTGGAAGTTCCACTTTTGGGTGGAACTCTGCTTTAACACAATAAACCTCTGCTTTGACCATGCAGGGTGAATTTATCAGTGGATACCACGATCCTCACTGTTTTCTCCATAAAACTGCTCAATATCGCTGCCTGATTTTTGAGGCCTAGTCTAAAATTTAGACCATGTGATTGAGTCTGCAGCATCTCATGGAGTACTCTACTTAATACAGCAGGACAGCCAATCAACAGACAAGTCACACTACTGAACCGTCCTCACATTTCGTTTTTTTCTTAAACAACTTTTCACCTTAAGGCCCCTTTCACATGGATGAAAAACGAACATCAATGCATTCCAATGGAAAAACGGACGACAACGGATGATCATCTGTTTATCCGCTTCCGTCAACATCTGTTTTTTTGAACGGATGAAAGCCCCATTTTTCATCTGTTAAAAAAACGGACTGAGCAAACAACGGACAAATGTTTCGTTGTATCCGTTTTTACATTGGTTGTTAAGAGCAACCAGTCACTGTGGGGGGTTTGTGTTGGAGAAAGGCAGGAGAGCAGTATACACAGTGAGGGGGCAGTCTGTACAGACAGGCTCCCTCACTTGCTGCCGCTGACTGTCATTTTCGGCTTTTGAATGTAATAGCTGGCTTTTTTCTCCCCTTAGATTTTGGAGCTGTCATTTGGGGGGGGAGGGCAGTGTGTGCAAGGAGAGGGGCAGGACAGAGCAATATATACAATAAGGGAGCAGTCTGTACAGACAGGCTCCCTCACTTGCCAATGCCGACTGTCACTGTCAGCTTTTAAATGTAATTGCCTGCTTTTTTTTCTATACAGTAAAACCTTGGATTGTGAGCATAATTTGTTCCGGAAATATGCATGTAATCCAAAGCACTTGTACATTAAAGAATTTCCCCATAAGAAATAATGGAAACTCAGATCATTCGTTCCACAACCATTTATTTATAGGTCTTTCAGTTTATAGTCAATATAAAAAAAGATTATAGCAATGTGATAGGTTGTGTAACCATAAAATGTCCATCCACAAATGGCAGCCTCCACAAGGGGATTAGAAGCAAAATCCAGCAGGAGGTACAGAGTATAAAAGAGAAGAGAGGCACCTCCAAGTGTAGCAATATGGTTACATTTAACCACTTCAGCGCCGGAAGATTTGGCTGCTGAATGACCGGGCCATTTTTTGCGATTTGGCACTGCGTCGCTTTAACTGACAATTGCGCGGTCCTACGATGTGGCACCCAAACAAAATTGACGTCCTTTTTTTTCCCACAAATAGAGCTTTCTTTTGGTGGTATCTGATCGCCTCTGGTTTTTATTTTTTGCGCTATAAACCAAAACAGCGACAATTTTGAAAAAAAAAAAATATTTTGTACTTTTTGCTATAATTAATATCCCCTTTTTTTTAAAAAAAGCAAAAAAAAAATGTATTCTACATATTTTTGGTAAAAAAAAAAAAAAAAAAAAAAAATCGCAATAAGTGTATATTGATTGGTTTGAGCAAAAAAGTTATAGTGTTTACAAAATAGGGGATAGATTTATAGCATTTTTATTTATTTTTTTTTTACTAGTAATGGCAGCGATCTGTGGTTTTTATCGGGGCAGCGACAATATGGCGGACACATTGGACATTTCTGACACATTTTTGGGACCATTGGCATTTATACAGCAATCAGTGCTATAAAAAAATGCACTGATTATTGTATAAATGTCACTGGCAGGGAAGGGGTTAACACTAGGGGGCGTTCGAGGGGTTAACTGTTTTTCCCTGGGAGGTGTTTCTAACTGAAGGTGGAGGGGACTGACTAGAGGAAGTGACGGATCGTGGTTCCTAGCTTATAGGAACACACGATTTGTCACTCCTCTCAGAACAGGGAAGTGTGTGTTCACACACACTCGTCCCTGTTCTGTCTCTCCTGCTTGCGATCGCTCGTGGTCGGCAGACATCGCAATCATTGGCCACGAGCATTGGCCGGCAGGTCGGATCGTGCCGACCTGCCGCAGCAAAATGACGGTGGCTGGTCGACAAGCGGTTAATGAAGATACAACATTTAGCAACTCGCATGGCTGATGATTAACCACATCCTATCCAGGCCAATTCTGACATTTCTCTCCTACATGTAAAATTCATAATTTTTTTGCTAGAAAATTACATAGAACCCCGAAACATTATATATGGTTTTTTAGCAAAGACCCTAGAGAATGCAATGGCGGTCGTTGCAACTTTTTATCTCGCACGGCATTTGCGCAGCAATTTTTTGAACATTTTTTTTTTTTTGGGAAAAAAAAAAACAAAACATTAAATTTAGCCCATTTTTTTTACATAATGTGAAAGATGAAGTTATGCCGAGTAAATAGATACCCAACATGTCACGCTGCAAAATTGCACACGCTCGTGGAATGGTGCCAAACTTCGGTACGTAAAAGTCTCCATAGGCGACGCTTTCAATTTTTTTACTGGTTACATGTTTTGAGTTACAGAGGAGGTCTAGGGCTAGAATTATTGCTCTCGCTCTAACGTTCGCGGCAATACCTCACGTGTGGTTTGAACACTGTTTTCATATGTGGGTAGACCTGGAAGACTACCCTGCAGTAGAGCGATCTGAAAGCGAGGCTTGAACTGCTTGTGGAGCGCAGCGTGGAAGGGATGACGTTGAAGGCGGTGCGGAGGATGGTCTATGTGGACAGCTTTACCTCGGATGTCTGCATACGTAGATGTGCCTGTTTTAATCATCAACCATGTGAGATGCTAAATGTTGTACCTTCATTAAATGTAACCATATTGCGACACTTAGAGGCGCCTCTCTTCTGTTTTATACTCAGTTGTGACTTGACGCTACTTGTATATTAAGTCAAAATGTATTAAAAAATGTTGCTGGGGGCGTGGTCTGGACATGGCCATGTGAGGACGTGTTTCTGAGGAGCTCCCGGCCCGTCCCTGCCTTCCCGGCCCTTATTTCTGTAGAATCAGCAGGAGAACAGCGGCATGTACTCTGCTGGGAGACGCAGAGGGATAAGTGTCAGACAGCATAAAAAATCACCGCCGAAAACACAGCAGAGAGCACAGCGTAACGGAGCCATCAGGCAGTACTTCCCTGACTCCCGGGATCCATCCCCCGCTCCAAAGATGGTGGCCGCCACGAGGACGAACAAATCTGTGAGTACTCCACAGCACTACTCACTGACACCGTCCATGGCCCCCTGCTCCTCAAACAGAGAAATGACTACCCCTTTACTGCTCAGGGAGGACATACAAGACACACAGGACCCGCACAATACACCCCTTACTCTGCATGCAGATGAGGAACTGAGAGCACTGCTGTGGGCCTTACCGACCAGGGAAGATTTTGAATCACTGGCCAGCAGGCTAGAGGCCTCCCATCGCAAGGACATAGCAGCGGTGCGCACAGACATTACTACCTTGTCAGAACGCATGGGTGCAGGGGAAGCCACAGTAACAGATCTCTCACAACATCTAAAGCAGGTAGAAGACACTCAAGCAACTCAAACGAAATTAATATTGACCCAGCAACTCCATCTAGAAGAGATTGAAGATCGCAGCAGGAGGAACAACCTGCGCATAAGGGGTCTACCTGAAGCCACGGGTACGGAGGATCTTCCAGCTACTGCTACAGCCATCTTCAGGGACATAGCGAGGGCTGATTTCCCCACTACAGGGCACTGGGACCGAAATCAACAGACCCGAATCGCCCAAGAGACGTAATCTGTAGAATACACCAATATACGCATAAAGAGATCATCTTGAGAAAAGCGTGGGAGATGAGAGATGTAGAGTTTGACGGAGCAACTCTCCAGATTATGCCTGATCTTTCAAGGGCCACCCCGCAACGCAGAGCAATGCTGAAACCGGTACTGGAGCTGGCTCAACATGCTGGCATCACATACCGCTGGGGCTATCCAATATCAGTAACTTTTAAGAAGCGATCACAATTCTTCACCCTACGGTCCCCTGTGGAGCTCCCTGCACTATTTGATTTTCTGGAGACTGACCCAGTGACTGTTCCAGATTGGCTGCAATTGATACCAAGATTCACTCAACGAGGTGGGGGTCCGGGTCTGCGAAGACCAGGTTCGCCGAGACCACAACGTAGATCTCGAGTTACCTCTCCAGAAGAAGACAGAGAAGTCTAGAGATGATCGCTGTGGTGAGAGTATATATGCTTTCTCATTGATTTTGATTTTATTTTTTGTTTACCGGTGCACTTATGACTGTCCTATTTTTCATGGTTTATCTGTTGAGCCCCCCTGACATTTCATTGGGTAAGTCGGTTGTCCTCCCACCCCATGAAGGGCAAAATGTGAACCATCACACCCGCTCACCTGCCTGGTTACTTTAAGGTCGGGAACAATCACTGTGGGGACGGGGATATTTGAAAGGGACTACAGGTGGTGGAACATTTTAACACCTCATCTCCCCCTGATAACTACGGACATATGGAACTTTCCACGGACTGTTAGTATTAAAACACTGCATGTGTCGCAAGGTTTCTGGGGACTCGTTTCTAAACTACCTGCAGACGGGGCATAACTGTTGAGACCCGCAATCTGGAGTTCGACCCGGGGACTGGGAGGGGGCCAGATGTGAGTCAGTACCTCATCGTCAGACTTTGTGATAATTTTTTATGGTACTGAGACACCCTCGCACTGTATCGGTATGTCAGTCTGGAAGAACTATCCTAGCAGAAGCCAGGTACACAGGGGATCCCTTGGGGGGTTGCTTCAGGGATCCACTTCCCAGGATTCTGACAAATTGGAGTGGAATGCTATTTGTAATTAAGCAACTGCCTTCTAAGGAAGTGACTAATTGGAAAGATCAGAATGTACCTGTTTTATTTAAGAATGCGTAGGCTGGTGGGAGGACAGAAACATTATTCAGGTTGTTGCAGGATGGGCCAGTTTACATATTTCTGTTATTTGCATATAGAAGATAAGCACTGGGAATGAGGTAGACTATACAGGAGATGCCTATGGGAAGTTACTCATAGTAGTAATAACAAAGCTGTGTTTTATGTTTCTTTTAGGTTTCTTTATCGGTTTATATGATAATGTTCTATATGTTCACAACGCTCACATGCCTACATTATGTCTAGGGGCGGATGGGGGGCGGGCTAGGGTTAGCTCGCCTGGTCGTAGTCTAACCTCATCCCCACTAGGCCGAAGCACCTTCCCGGTGATAACTGGAGTGTGCTTTACTGCAAGGAATTGCACATAATTGTCTATCGACAATTATTATTTGAAAAGACAATCTAAAGGATTGATTGTCTACTTTTGGTTTCTTGAGCTCACTTTGCTCTCCCTTCTCTCTTTTCTCTTCTCCTAGCTGACTCCTTCTAATCTATATATTCTAACTATTTTCTTGACTTTTCTTTAACCCCCTCTTCCCACCCTTTTGGTGCAAGATCTGGCTCTGGCGCGGGCGCGATGGATCAAATTACTATTTTTTCATTGAATGCCAAAGGGCTGAATGTGCCTGAGAAATGACACATGCTCTTGAATGACCTTAAAAGCTCTAAGGCTGATATAGCGTTTGTCCAAGAAACCCACTTTAAAAAGGGCGGGCTGATGTGCTTGAAAAAACGTTATTTCCCTTTCGCATATCACACTACCAACCCCTCAGCCAAATCAAAAGGAGTGTCTATACTCCTTGCGGAGAAAATACCCTGGACATGCCGGGACACTAAAATTGACACAGAAGGGAGGTATGTGTTCCTTAAAGGACTGATAGGTGAGGTATTAGTGACTTTAGTGACGATCTATGCCCCAAATGACAGACAGGATTTTTTCATCTCCAAAACATTGACTGATCTGTTGACCTTTGCTGAAGGACAACGGATTATAGGCGGCGATTTTAATGTTACCTTGAAGCCAAGGGTTGACTCGTCAACGGGAACCTCCTCACTGCGAGGAGTTGTACATAAACGTATCACTAGGACACTACATGAGGCCAGATTGATAGACGTGTGGAGACATCTACATGCAGGGGAGAGAGACTACACGTTCTTCTCACCACCACACAAGTCATACTCCCGCATTGACTTTTTTCTTTTACCTCACAATCAACTGGAAGCGGTGGAGAGAGTTGACATAGGGACCATCACCTGGTCTGACCACGCACCGGTTACCTTACGCTACTCTCTTTCACAGACAATGACAACAAAATCGAGATTTTGGAGACTGAACGAAAGTTTACTAAAGAACCCTACCGTATTGACTGACGTCACAAAAGAGCTTAAACAATACTTTCTGACGAACAATGTTGAGAATTGTGACCCTGGGATACTTTGGGAAGCCCACAAGTCTGTGATTAGAGGGATCCTGATTAAGCACGGCACTCATATTAAAAGGGAAAGGGAAAAACAGTTATTGATCCTTTTACAGAAAACCCACGATCTAGAAAAAACGCATAAACGTAACCCGACCCCAACAGTGGAAACAGAACTCCTCACTTTACGCAGACAGACGGTTGACATATTACAATATCAAGCAAAAGCAGCACTACAATCATGTAGGAAACTCACATATGAATCGGGGAACAAATGTGGAAAGCTCCTGGCGAGAGCAGTTAGACAACAGAAATTACGGGCATACATACCTCAAATCATATCCACATCAGGGCAGAAAAAGGTGTTACCCACACAAATTGCTGATGAATTCAGAAATTTTTACCATTCTCTTTATAACCTCCCGAAGGCAGGTGTCACTGACACTGCAATAGAGGAATATCTTACCCTTTCTAACATGTCTGAAATTTCAGAAGAAGATGTAGCGGCCCTAGAAGAACCCATCACAATGGTAGAACTGCAGGGCGCGCTTAAGCATACGAAACCGGGGAAAGCTCCTGGACCGGACGGGCTGACCCTGCAGTACTATCAGACACTCTTACCGATACTAGGCCCACATATGCTGAAACTCTTTAACAATCTTACAGAGGGGGGCCACCTACAGAGGGACACCTTAAGAGCCCACATTTCCCTTATACCTAAGGAAGGGAAGGACCCCTCAGCATGTGGCAGCTACAGGCCCATATCTCTCTTAAATATAGATCTCAAACTCCTTACCAAAATCTTAGCAAATAGACTATCCCAACATATGACAGACCTGGTGCATTTAGACCAGGTGGGTTTTGTCCCTACGCGCGAAGCCAGGGACAACACCACAAAGGTGCTCAACCTAATACATAGAGCAAACATAACTAAAGCGCCCTGTACCTTCCTCAGCACAGATGCTGAGAAAGCATTCGACTGGGTGAGTTGGGAATTTATGACGGCAGTACTTAAACACATAGGACTAGGTAGCCATGTCTACTCAACACCAACAGCCAGGGTCAAAGCCAATGGAATCCTGTCTGATCCCTTCAATATTTCTAATGGTACCAGACAGGGATGCCCACTGTCACCTCTTCTTTTTGCCCTAGTACTCAAGCCCTTTCTGAACACGATACGTAACAATCCAGATATCTCAGGGATTACTATAGATCGTCAGCAATACAAGATCTCGGCTTATGCTGATGATCTCCTATTCTCATTAACGAATCCGATCATATCTCTCCCGAACTTAGAGAATTTCAGAAATATGGGAATATTTCTAATTTAAAGATTAAGTTTGACAAATCAACGGCAATGGGAATCAATATGTCGACAGAACAGCTATCCCTTCTGAAGACCAAGTTCAATTTTAAATGGTCAGACAGTCACTTTACCTATCTGGGCACTAATATACCTAGAGACCTGAAACGCACTTTTGAATTAAACTTTCCTCCAATCCTTTGCAAAGTTAAAGAGCTGCTTGAAGAGTGGGGCAAGGGTCTGCACTCGTGGTTTGGGAGATGCAATTTAATTAAAATGTGCATTCTCCCAAAATTTTTATATCTGTTTCAGGCCTTGCCAATAAGGATACCTGCTAACTACTTTAAACAAATACACTCTTTGTTTATAAAATTTGTGTGGTCACAATCGAAACCTAGACTTAAAAGACGCTATATGACTCTGCCGAAACATTGTGGGGGTCTTGCCCTCCCTGACGCAAAACACTACTACCAAGCAGTACATTTAGGGAGGATCATTGACTGGAACAGACATGGAAAAGCCAAACTTTGGGTCCAAATAGAGGACCACCAGACCAATGTCCCCTTGAAAGGAGCTATATGGTGCTATGATCAACTACCCAGGGACATGACATTGCATCCGACCATAGGGGCCACGCTATATGTGGGTTCAGGTATACTTAAAACCACCTCGCAGACATCTAGACAGTCCCCTTTATTTCCCATCTTGGGAAATCCAGCATTCAAACCAGGTCTAGACTACTTAGAATATGAGACACTTTGAAACACAGGTAAAGACTGTGCAACACATTATGTAGAAGAAGACCAGTGGGCCTCAATTCAGTCTCTTACGAATGATAATGGGGATTTTCGATTATCATTTTGGAAAGCGATTAGGTTACACCATTTCCTCCATTCGATACCAGAACCTACAAGATTTAAACGTGACATGACGACTCTAGAAGAATATTGTAGAGGGGAAGGCACATCGTCTCAAGTGCTCTCCAAGACATACTCCCTACTCAACACTCCAACGGAACAACCAGACTTACTATTTTTGAGAAAATGGGAAGGTGATCTTCAATGCAACTTTACAGCAGCACAAACACAGAACATAATCCATCTCACATTGAAATCATCTATCTGTACAAAAATTCAGGAGACAAATTATAAACTTTTTACCAGATGGTATTACACACCTCAATTACTACACAAATTTTTCCCTAACACTTCTGATAGATGTTAGAGGTGCTGCTCAGATATAGGGATACTTCTACATATTTTCTGGACTTGTCCTCTACTACAAACTTTTTGGATAGCAGTTGAGACAATAGTCAAAAAATTTACGAGTCAAATAATGCACAGGGATCCAGCAATTTTCCTGCTACACGCCACCTCAAGCCCAATTAGAACATATAAGAAGTCAGTGGTTAGACATCTGCTCAATGCAGCCAAATCTTGTATTCCAGCTTTATGGAAACAGAATACACCCCCCACAGTGGGGATGTGGCTGCGCAGAGTTGAGGAAATTAAAAAGATGGAAGACCTGGTACTGACTGCCCAACACAAACAAGACAAACATTCTAAAAACTGGCTGGCTTGGAATATGTATATTTTCTCAGATGAAGGACAAACTTTATTAAATTCTTGAGAATCCCTTTGATGGGGCTCTGTTGCAGGATGGGATCCTGAGTCGGTCCATCGCACTCACGTCAGGCATGTACCCCCCTCCCCCCTTTTCTTCTTCTCCTCGTACTCTTTATATTCTCTTTATATGTTTTAGGTTTTTAATTTTATCATACCAACTAGTGGTCTAGTAATCAGATAATAAACGATTTCCCATTTATACAAAGGATTTGGGAATTATGCAGAGGTAAACAACTATTCGGAACATGTTATTTATGGTGTATAGCAATATTGCACAGGGGTGGATAAGTTCACAGATTACAAAAATAGATCCAAGAATTAAATGCAGCTCTGAGATGTCATAGGTTAGTTTCTCTGCAGATAGAGGGGGAACATTTTGTGGGAAAAAATATATGGCTGTTATGTTTATCAGAATGATGTAAAAGACCACTGGTGTATTATTATACCTTTACGGTATTTTTCTGTCTATGTCTATTTCTTTTCTTTGTTGAAAACCTTCAATAAAAATTATATTTGAAAAAAAAAAAAAAAAAATGTTGCTGGTCTTGCAAAACACTCCCAAACCAAGTCAGGCTTCATGCACACTGGCTTAAAAAAAGGTTGCTTCTACAGGAGTTTTGTGCTCTGCCTGTAGAAGCAGCTCAATGTTATCTTATGTGTCCATGCACATTAGGACGATTACAGGCATATTTTGAGATCAACGTTTAGCGGCAGAAAAATGAAAACCCCTCTAGTTCTGATTGGAGCTTTCTGGCAGGAAAAAAAAAAACCCCAAAAAAACTCTCCTAAACTCATCTAAACTTTGTACAAAAAATGCTCTATATGAGTGTTTTTTACTCCCAAGATAAGACTTTAAGCCCAGTGTGCAGGGAGCCTTACTCTCAAACCAAGACTATACTGTACTTAATAGCGCCGAGAAGGAACCGTCATTTGAGCCTGCTACTAAATTAAACAGGTGGGGTCATCAGGTGACGTCACTGGGTGACCCCACCCTTTTAATTTAGTGACGGGCCCAAATGGCCGCTCCTTCTCGGCGCCATTACGTATAGCAAAAAAAAAAAAAGAGCCGACAATTACATTTAAAAGCGGACAGTGACAGTCCGCTTCGGCAAGTGAGGGAGATTGTCTGTACTGACCGCTCCCTCACGGTGTATACTGCTCTTCACCTCTCCTTGCACACAATATGCCCCCCCCAAGAGGACCTGTCACGTATCTGCTATCATATAGGAGACTATTGGTCCCCGAAAGAAAGAAAGAAAGAAAGAAAGAAAGAAAGAAAGAAAGAAAGAAAGAAAGAAAGAAAGAAAGAAAGAAAGAAGAAGAAAAAAAGAAAAAAGAAGAAGAGCCTCCCCATCCCCACATGCACAGGCATACTAGAGCCACACGCTTCTTAATCTTTAAAAGAAGATCTGGATTCAACCTCCCTCTCCATTTGAACTGATATTTCCCTGATTCTATATAAACAGTGCCGAACCAGAGCTGTCAAAAAAAGACATTGCTCAATCTCTATCAGTTCTTTAGATCAAAGGGATGATCCCTTCAGTCTGCAAATGAGGGAAGTTTAACTACACTTAAAAAGACTAAGGCCTCTTTCACACGGCCGATCTATTCAGGTCCGCCTGTCAGTTTTTTAGGCGGACCTGAACGGACACTCCATGGAGGTCTATGGAGCGTCGGATGTCAGCGGTGACATGTCCACTGACATCCGACCCACTCCGATCCGAAAAAGTGTGAAAGAGGAAAAACCTACTTTTCCATCCGTTTTCGGATCAGGTGACGACGGACCCTACGGTCCGTCGTCATCTGATCCCCCATAGGGGAGAGCGGCGCTCTGACAGGTCCGTCGCTACACAGTGTGCAGCGACGGACCTGTCATCTGCCTGCTCAGCGGGGATCCACGGAGCGATCCCCGCTGAGCAAGCGGATGTTCACGGGGCGGATCATCACGAATCCGTCCCGTGTGAAAGGACCCTAAACCTTTTTCAGACATTTGCGCTCACAAGTTAAAATCATTATTTTTCCTAGAAAATTACTTAGAACTCCCAAACATATATACTTTTTATGTTGCCCTTTATTTGCGCAGCAGTCTTTCAAACGCAATTTTTTGGGAAAAAATACACTTCCATGAATTAAAAAAAACGAAACAGTAAAGTTATGCTGGCCATACACTATACGAAATGTTGACTCACCAACCGTCCCATTCACTTTAAATGGGACAGCTGGTGATGCAGTGGCACAGCAGGTGGAGTGGATGCCCGCTAACAGGTACTGCTATGATTGATCTGAAATGACAGGTGCTCTTTAAAATGTAAGGACTTATGCTGGCCATACACTATACGAAAAATCGGCCGAACCCATTTTCGAAAAACGAACATTCGGCAGTGAGCGAAAACAATAGTGCCATCAGGTAATGACCGATAAATCGTTCATTGGACATAAATAAATGCATTTTTTTGTTCATTTTTTTACATATAACTAGTGCAGACAGTTCAGATGGGAAACACATTAACCTTTCAATTTATCGTTCGTTAGAAAATTTCCAAACTTGTCCTCCGTTTTTTTCAGTTCAAAAACATCCCAAAGATGATCGATTTTGTGCCCATTAACTAGCCGAAAAACAAACGAACTGTCTAAATGACCGAATTTTAGACGATTTTTTGTATAGTGTATGGCCAGCATTATTCTTGCTGGTAGTTAGAATCTTTAATATTTGCAAAGAAAATGAAGGTTTCCTATTTAGACTAATAAGCTGTCTGGTTAGTAAAACAGCGATATCAGAACCGATTCAATCATACAGTTTGTAGTGTACATAGGTTTGCAAAACAATGGGATAAAGGAATATTCCTGCACATTATTATTATTATTATTATACAGGATTTATATAGCGTCGACAGTTTACGCAGCGCTTTACAACATTAGGGCAGACAGTACAAGTACAATACAATTCAATACAGGAGGAATCAGAGGGCCCTGCTCGTTAGAGCTTACAATCTAGGAGGGAGGGTCAAGTTATACAAAGGGTAATAGATGTGGGGGGATGAGCTAATGGAGAAAATAGTGCAGTTGTTAGATGGAGGCAGGATAGGCTTCTCTGAAGAGGAAAAATTTCAGGGATCGCCTAAAAGTGGATAAAGTTGGAGACAGTCTGACAGATTGGGGTAGGGAATTCCAGAGGATGGGTGAGGCTCGGGAGAAGTCCTGGAGGCAGATATGGGAGGAGGTGATGAGGGAGCTAGAGAGCAGGAGGTCTTGGGAGGAACGGAGATGGCGATTAGGTTGGTATTTTGAGACTAGGTTAGTGATGTAGCTGGGGGCAGAGTTGTGGATGGCTTTGTAACTTATTGTTATTATTTTGAATTTAATTCGTTGGGCGAGTGGTAGCCAATGGAGGGATTGGCAGAGAGGGGTAGCAGACACTGAGCGGTTTGTAAGGTGGATAAGTCTGGCAGCAGCATTCATGATGGACTGAAGGGGGGATAATCTGTTTAAAGGTAAGCCAATGAGGAGTGAGTTGCAGTAGTCAAGGCGAGAGATAACCAGGGAGTGAATCAGGAGCTTTGTGGTTTCATTGGTTAGAAAGGGACATAGTTTAGAGATGTTGCGGAGGTTGAGGCGGCAAGCTTTGGAAAGTGATTGGATGTGGGGCTGAAAGGAGAGTTCAGAGTCCAGGATAACACCTAGTACCCTGACATGTGGGGACGGGTGGATGGTTTTGCCATTGCTCTTGACAGAGAAGTCGGGGGAAGAGGAACGAGGGGGAGGAAATATTATAAGCTCGGTTTTGGACAAGTTGAGTTTGAGGAAGTGGTGTGACATCCATACAGATATGTCGGTTAGTAAGTTAGTGATGCGTGAGGAGACTGATGGAGTGAGTTGAGGGGTGGATTGTTTTATCTTATGGTTACTGTGAAATTGTCGGTGCATGTTATCTCAGCTTGCAGAGCTTGGATTCATTGAATGAGTTTACCGAAAATGTAATATTGCAGAATATACAGTCTCATGCTACATAACTAAGCTCCATTTGATGCTGAATAAACTAAATTAATAATGTATCTTAAAATAGAAAACTATCTTTAGGTAGATTTTTACTCCAAAATCATTTTATTAAAATAAATTTTAATAATAAAAAAAATTGATAGAAATCAAAAAAAAAAAAAAAAAAAAAAAATTAAAAAAAAATTCAGATTTTTTTTTTTAAATCATTGATTTATAGCCACCCTGAAACTGATCAATTTTTCTTTGAAAAAATGTGACTGAACTGATGAAACAAACTGAAAGGGGCCCAATTTTGCTCTGCTGGCTCCAGAGTCTCAAATGACAGGCTGAAAGCTTCATTTTAGTACAATGTACAAGTACAGTGGGGGTTATTTACTAAAGGCAAATCCACTTTGCACTGCAAGTGCATTTGGAAGTGCAGTGGCTGTAGATCTGAGGGGAAGCTCTGCTCATGTTATCATCCAATCATGTGCAAGCTAAAACTATGTTTTTTCTTTTCCCTTACATATCCGTCTCAGATCTACTGCGACTGCACTTCCAAGTGGATTTTCCTTTAGTAAATCAACCCCAATGTCTCAATGTAGAAAATTCAGAATCAGGATGTACAGGAAGGCCACTTTCACACATACGGACCGTTCATTTAATCAATTCAGTCACATGAAAATTGATGCAAATGGACAATCTTCCGTTTTTCCATAGGAATGCATTGATATGCGTTTTTCTGTCAACGGATGGATGAAAAACAGACGAACTGTCCATATGTGTGAAAGGGGTCTAAAGTGGTTGCTAACCTCAGAAAGAAGAAAAAAAACCTGCAAGACAAAAGGCATAATAAGCTAGTATACGTCACATACTAGCTCATTATGAAATGCTTACCTTAGATCAAAGCTGTTGTCAAAAGTCAGTGAGCCAATGAGGAGAGAAAGGGGTGGGGCCAGCTTGTGGCTCTGTCTGAATGGACACAGGGCGCAGCAGCTCGGGTTCCACATAGCAAGCTGCATTCTGTGGGGGCACTCAAATGGAGGGAGGGGCCAGGAGCACCGAAGAGGGACCCAAGAAGAGGAGGGTCTGGGTTGCTCTGTGCAAAAATACTGCACACAGCAAGTAAAACAGGTTTGTTATTTTTAACAAAAACTAAACACAGGACCCTGCATTCACTATATCTGGTCTCCCAGAGTACACAGAACATGGAAATGCAATCATTTTAGTAAATTTCAACTGCTAAATACCTTCTCTCAGCAGTATAAAGCAATCTTGTGACTTCTATCAGTGAGTGTCTGGTTAAAGCTTGTAGGATGAGTTTTCATTCTACTCTGGCTGTCCTATGAGACTGCAGGACCCCTGACCCTCTGTCTGGACAGTGCCGATTGGCCCTGTGCTGATCGCATGCACCATCCCAAGAGAAAAAAAAAAAAAAAAAAAAACAAACACTCTAGCAACACACACCAAACTGAGCATGCGCAGCTTGTCCCCAAGCTCTATACCAGTGTTTCTCAACTCCAGTCCTCAAGGCGCACCAACAGGTCATGTTTTCAGGATTTCCACTATTTTGCACAGGTGATTTGATCAGTTTCATTGCCTTAGTAATTACCACAGCCGTTTCATCTGAGGGAAACCCTGAAAACATGACCTGTTGGGGCGCCTTGAGGACTGGAGTTGAGAAACACTGCTCTATACTATCAGGAAATGTTTAGGGGACAAACATACTAGCTCATTCTCAGATCCTCCCCTCAGATCATGAAAGGGGAGGATCAGAGAAGATAGGATCAAACAGCCTATTTACACAATGGAGAGGATTAACCCCTTAGGTTCCACAGTAAGTATAACAAGCATGTGTTACTGCATATACAAAGTGATTTTACTGTTGTGGGTTTAGTAACAATTTAAGGATAAAAGTTAGCAATGCCTGCTATTCTTATCCTCAACTTAAAAGGGTGACTGCAATTTAGTCATCCAGTAATATACCGAAGCTGCAAAGATAATCATACCAGATATACCAATGATGGCAACCACAGAGTTTGACGAATGACATTTTTAAACTTTTTGGGTATGTGGCAAGAAGAATTTTCTACTCTGTCAATTACACACAGCTCCTACGCGTTTAGGTCCGATGTACTCAGGCTGCAGTGCCATATACTCATTTGTTATGTCTAAGAGCACTACTACATTACAAATATCCCTATCTTTGAGCACCACATTACATTACAAATATCCCTATCTTTAAGCACCACTACATTACAAATATTCCTATCTTTGAGACTGCACACAACACTTTTGACTTCGCTTTTATGGTTTCTCAACCAATACTACTCTAGTAGTTTTAATTTGTCTTCATCAATTTGATAACTTGGCAGTTGCCTATATAATACATTCCTTAAGTGTTTGCTACATTGCAGAGACCTTGCAGTATCTATTCTTTGACTACGTGCAACAGGAGGTGAATTGTTTTGTAAACATTGTTGTTACTTTATGCTAAGGTTGCACCGACACTAGTATCGGTGCCAATACTGAGCATTTGCCCCAGTACTTGTACTGGGGCAAATGCTCCGATGCTTGATCCGGTACCTGGGCAGTCAAGGGTGATCGGTGGGGGAGTTTACAAGCACCGATCCCCCCCGTATAGATTTCAATAAAGTAGCAGACAGACGCTCCTCCTATTCTCCCTTCCGCGGCTTTCTTGAAATCTATACAGGGGGATCGGTGCTTGTAAATCCCCCTCCATGCTCCGGTCCCTTTGTCCTTGATCTGTCAGGATGGAGAGCGGAAGAAGGAGCTGGTAAATCTGTCCTTTACCGGCTCCTTCCTTTTCCGAACGAACAGAGTCAGTGATCACTGACTATCCATTCATAACTGAGCATTGTAAACTGTGTTTGCGATGCTTCAGTTTATGAATGAACAGGGAGCCTCTGTCTCCTGTCCATTCATTTTCAGTGCAGCTGAGGCTGCAGAGAAAGGGACTGGGGGAACCTGTGTCCTTAGTCCCTTTCCCTATCTGTAACAAATATTTAAAAGGTTAATTTGTAAAAATAATTTAAAAAAAATAACCCCCCCCCCCAAAAAAAACATTGTTAACAAATATAATAATGATAATGTAAATACTACTGACAGTCCACACGTCATCAGTGCTGCATATTAGTGCCACTGTCACATGACAAAAAAAAAAAGTATTGGCAAGTACATGAGAAAAAGGATTGGTACTTGTACTTGGTCTTAAAAAAGTGGTATTGGTGCAACCCTACTTTATGCCCATTTAAATAAATACTCAAAAAAACAGTAGCTCTGAACCTCTTTGTGCTTCAGACCAAAGCATGTTCATGCTTAATGGAAGTTTTCACATCCAATTGCTCGCCATCTTGAGAACCGTTTGAGGTTTCAGGCTCCAACAAGTTACAGTTAAGCCTGGACTCAAATGCAGGGGAGTTTCACCTTTACTGTAGTGTATAAATGTTCAAGCAGCTTTACCCATCCTCAAATCCCTTAGAGCCAAATGCATACTGAGAAAATGTAAATCTTCTATAAAATTACCACTGAAAGTGATTTGTTACATCTGTACAACAAAAGAAAAAACCCCATAGATCCTTCCGGAAATCCAAGGAGCTCTGCTGTCTGCCTTGGCTGCACTGTTGTAAGTTAGCACTGTTCAAAGTTGTCTTGTTATGAAGATGGAGAGTGGGAGGTGTTCTGTAGTCCAAACATTGACATAGCAATGTTGTTCCTCCATAAATACAGGTACAATTGAAAGCAGTCCTTCCTCAAGCACTTGGTGCATATGCTAGAGGATTGGCGAGTAGAGATTTCACATTTCAGAAAGTGGAAACCGCATACCAATCTCGGTGAGATAAGAGACCAGGCAAGGTAGAAGCAAGTACTTTATGGTGCCATATGAGAGGAGTAGTAGGGGCAAAGCTCTTTTGACCCTACTTCTCCTGGGGATCACAGGAGTGCTGTTCGTTCTAAAGCCAGCTGATGTCACTTAGACAGGCCAGGCTCTGGAGAGATCCCTACTTTAATCCTTGTGGCTCCTCCTCTTCGAGTGCCCCCTTCGGAGAAGCTCTCTCCTTTGGGACACCTGTGCAGGCGCGCCCCCATGTTCTGCTGCTGCGTCTTGACACAGACAGCATTACTCTGTGCCCCCCCCCCCATGTCATTGGATTTGATTGACAGCAGCCGGAGCCAATGGCTGCGCTGCTATCGATCTAGCCGATCAGGACATGAGACACCGGCTATAGCTGGGGTGCTCGTCCCCGATGTGAGAAAGAGGGATGAGGTAAGTAAAATGGGGGCACTGGGGGGCTGCTGCACTGCAAGAGGTTTTTCACCTCAATGCACAGAATGCATTGAGGTGAAAAACCACGAGGGTTTACAACCCCTTTAACAAATTGAAAGATACAGCAAAAAGCTGTAATATGCTTTGTAGCAGCCTCTGATTATGCCAGTAAAAGTCTACCTGCTCTGCTGCTTTGTTTTTTAAACATTCTATATGTACTATAAAAGAGGTTCACTACATATTCTCTCGTATTTGTAGAAAAAAAAAAGTCAGTGTGTGTGTGTCCATGCTTTCCACACACATCCAATTATGCCATATAAGCTCTCAGCAAGTGGGCTGGGCTTCAACAGCAGGAGGAGGTTGTGGTGGGGGAAGTAGAAGAGAGTTATTAACCATTTTCTCACTAGCATTTGAAGCCCTGGTAGACACATACATGGGCACATCTCCTATTAATGTTGTGTCTATAATACCCATGTGGACATAAATTCTGGGGTGCCATCCTGACACTCAGAACTGAAGTAGCTTGGAGAAATTACAAAAAGTCTTGAATATTACAGTACAATTTTATCTGAATGTAACTGACTACTACTAGCTATACATGAGCAGTTCAAATACATTTTATGTACAAGTTGTCTTTTTACCCTTCATACCTGAAAGAGGATTTCTATTTGGAAGGTTGTATGGCAGGTTAGGAAGGGAGAGAGTATCACATATTAGTCAAGACAGTGACTGTCAGCCTTGTTACCTTACAACTGAAATGTTTAAAGCGGTAGTAAACTTGAGCGGGAGTCTGAGCTCTGAAGGAAGGGCACGGCTATACTGTCCCTTAGAGCGCGGGCGTCAATGAGGTCACTGGCTGCTGCTCACTAGAATGTCTTAAACGGTGCACATTTAGGAGATATTCATTTTACCTAAGGTAAGCTTTATTATAAAAGGAAAATAAAAGTACAGTTTACTACCAATTTGAACAAGTTTTATAGGTAAAAGGTTTTTTTTTATCTTCATGCGTGTAGCAGGCCCCCAGCACTCCCTAATACTTACTTGAGCCCCTTCTCTCTCCAGCAATGTCCACGATTCTCTCATCCGTCTGTGACTCTCCTCCTGATTGGCTGAGGCACAGCCGCGGCACCATTGGCCGCGGCACCATTGGCCCCATGGCTGTCAATCAACATCAGTTAGCCAATCAGGGGAGAGAGGGGGCTGGGCTCCGTGTCTGAATGGATACATGAGCTCGAACTCAGGTGCCCCCATAGAGAGCAGCTGGCTGAGGGGGCACGCATCAGGAGGGAGGGGCCAGGAGCACAGAAGAGGGACTCCGAGAAGAGGAGGATCCGGGCTGCTCTGTGCATAGGCACTGCAACAGTGCAGGCAAGTATAACATGTTTGTTTTTTTGGGTTTTTTTTTTTTTGTTTTTTTAAGTGAGACTTTACTACTCACTTTAAGGGTGTACTCACACTAGCACTTTTAACCAGTCCTGGACATAGTTCAGCCTCTTGGGCTGATTTATGACGCGAGTTCTTGGAATTGCATCCAGGAACAGTTAGAGAGCGCATATACAAATGTACAGTAATCAAAATTTTAGTGGCTTGTAATCAAGCAAAACCATTTTCCCCAGGTGGAAAGAAGAAGCATGCCAGAAGCCTACAAGCAACACCGCATTTACCAGAAAGTGACTAGAATCAGCTTTAACCAAGACCCACATCAGTGCTGTCGCATAAGAATGTGTTTTTGTAGCTTTTGTTATGCATTGTAAATGTTCCAAGCAAACTTTTGGTGTGCCCAAAATACTGGGCACTTTTACCCCCTTCCTGCCCAGGCCAAATCAGCTTTCAGCTTTCAGCGCTGTCACACTTTGAATAACAATTGCGCAGTCACTGTACCCATATGAAATTATTTTTTCACACATATAGAGCTTTTTTTTGGTGGTATTTAAATCCTGCCGGATCAAACCCACATCCATTTGCACTTCCTCGATCTTGGACGTAAGAATAGTTTGACAGGAGCTAATAGCTGCCATAACCTCCGGTATGCCAGGAGTTGTAAGGATAAGGGTCTCCTCGTGGGCAGTTTGAGATGCCATATTGTGAAGGCATACAGGAGAGTCCAGGGCACAGGAGATCGGAGTGGTCTCCACCGAGGCACCCGGTGGGAATCATAGCCGCTTACTCCTCTTTTGACTCCCAGAGGATTTAGAAGGCATCCAGATGTGCCAGGATCTTTCCGATCCACGCAGTCACTAGGTACAGATATATTAGCTGGATCACACTCCAGGAGAGCTCTAGGAACACGTCTGCTCAGTCCGCCATCTTGGCCACACCCCCCCTTTTGGTGGTATTTAATCACCACTGGTGTTTTTGTTTTGGTTTTTTTGCTAAACAAAAAAAAGACTAAAAATTGAGAGAAAAAAAACAAAAAAAAAAAAAACAAAAACATTTTTCATAGTTTGGTACAAAATTATGCAAACCCATAATTTTTCTCCTTCATTGATGTGTGCTGATGAGGCTGCACTGATGGGCTGCAATGATAGGAACGAATCCGGAGGCACTGATGAGGCTGAACTGAAGGGCACTGATAGGTGACACTGATGGGCACTGGTGAGGCACTGATTAGCAGTACTGATGGGCATTGTTTAGCAGCACTGGTGGTAAATGCTGGGACTGATGTCCCTTTTACAGAAGCCAGTTATCGGCTTTATTCTTTTCTCCTCATGCCATCAGTGTGAGAAAAAAAAAAAAAAAGCAGATAACTGGTTTCTGTTTACATAAGGTGAGCGGCTGTCAATGGCTGACAGCTGATCACGTGTTAAAGGGCCGCTGTGATTGGCTTTTAACCTCGATCTGTGATTAGCCGAGTCCAAAGGATTCGGCGATGACAGAGCATGCCAGGCACGTGGGCAGCGTCAGCATGTCCATGGACGCCCTCCTGCCATTTTTAAGCCCACGCTGTAGCTGTCTTTTGACTATAGCGTGTGGTGGGAACTGGTTAAAAAGAGAACTTGTCAAAAACACACAAAAGCATATATACATATGTATTTAACACACTCCTATTGAAGTCTATTAAGCCAGAAAAGCACTATGCTGCAGCCAAAAAATACACCTGCACCTCTTCAAAAATCACCCTGCACTATATTGCATTGATGTGAATGGGCAACATAGACTTCCATAGTCGTTCATTGAATCGCAATGACAGACGCACTAGCATGGAGGATGGCTTAACAGCCAATAGATTTTTTTTATTGTGTGTGTATATATTTTAACTAAACTAGAAGGTAAAATAAGCTGATTGAGAAAAGAGCATTATTTTAAAAAGGGTATAAAATACACACAGCACACATAAGTGTTCTAGGTCAATATCCCAAACAATTCATGGACAACTGCTTTATTTAGGAGAGACAAGTGTTACATTTGTAAATAAAGCCACTAAATCGACATAGTAAATGATGTAAAAAATAAAGGGGGGGGGGGGGTTAATATGCTCCACTCCACTATCCTCATTGGAATAAAACTACATATTCCACCAAGTGACACAAGCAGTCCATGCATATGACAACCATCTCAGATAATTTTATCCATGGTGACACCATGGCAACATGAGATGCAGTCTATGGAGACTTGTTTTCATGACAAGGTTATAGCATTAACAGAAACTCAAAGTAATTGCATACTAGGCTTGAAGAAAAAATCAGTAAAATATAAAACAACAAGTCTTCTTTAGTGCCTTATTTAAATAAAAGTAAGTGTATATTACAACACTTTATAACACTTTCAAAATGGTATTCTGTCATATAAGAATTTTTGTAAGTCGAGTAACTTCTTCAGTTTCAATATGAAAAAACAGACGATTTGTCCAAAATTCTCATCGTGTGTACCCAAGGGCTTAAAGAGAAACTGCATTCTGCTCACATAAGTGAGAGAGAGAGGTGCATGTCGTCATAAGCCTAGGCTAATGACCAGACAAGAAACAGAAAGTGGGCTGTATAAGGTATTTACTGGCAGAAAAAATTAATTTTACTACCCAAAGTTAAAACAAGGGCAGAAGATTTGATAGATGGAAAGTTGAAAAAAATGACTGAAGCTCCACTTTAGGACTACAGAAGCCAGATGACCAAAGACAACAAAGTGGTATATGCAGCAATAATGGCTTAGTGCCCACTCACACCAGTGGACTTTAGGTGCGGTGAAAAAATTCCACTTGTAGCATCTTCCATGTGGTATCAAAACACTCCTTACAAAGGGTTGAACAGCATAGTTACATAGTTAGTAAGGTTGAATAAAGACACCAGTCCATCCAGATCAACGTGAGTGAGTGTGGGTGCGTGTCTACAATTGTCACTATCCCTATACATTGTGTCTCATTAAGATGCTCATCTATTATTTTTATTTAAGGTACCCATATAGCGCCGTCAATTTATGCAGCGCTCCACACATATATTGCACACCGGTCCCTACCCTCAAGGAGCCCACAATCCAAGGTCCCCAACTCACATTCATATATTAGGGCCAATTTTGGACAGAAGCCAATTAACCTACCAGCATGTCTTTGGAGTGTGGGAGGAAACCCACGCAGGCACAGGGAGAACATGCAAACTCCGGGCAGATAGTGTCGTGGTTGGGATTCAAACCAGTGACCCTTTTTACTGCTAGGCGAGAGTGCTACACTACACCACTGTGCCGCCCAACAGCAACACCGTAAAAACCAGCAAGCATAACAGGCCTAAAAGTAAAGGTTTCACTAATAACTGTGATAAGCTCTGCTAGGCTACATTAAAAAAATATCTCAAAATGTTCCTAATGTTTTCTTTTTTGTTATAAAAGCTTTTTAAAAACTTTTGTCCAGCGCTTCTGCGTCTAAAGGGTAGAGTTGGCAGGGTTATCCTGTGCTTTCCGGAACAAAAACCATGCAAGTGGCTCAGCAAACAAATTAGCAGCATTTGTTGCGGCATTTCCACATAGCGGAGCATGTGTCTATAATTTACACCACACGATGCCAAATGTAAACTTACAGTAAACCCTGGATGTCTGAATGAGAAGAGCAGAGGAATTCTGTGACAATTCCCTATTTGGGGAACTTAAGGAAGCTTCAACACCGCACCAAAGGAAGTGGGGAAAAAAATAAATATATGCTTTTACCAGATTTTACAAGTAGGTAGTGATATTGTATTGCAATTGTTAGATTAACAGACACTGATAGAGGCTGTTACATACATTGCTGGATTAAATTGCTTATAGTTTAGAGCTGCACGATTCTGGCTAAAATGAGAATCACGATTTTTTTGCTTAGAAGATAGATTCTCTTGGCGTAACATCTTTCACATTAAAACAAAAAAAAAAAAAAAAATTGGGCTAACTTTACTGTTTCGTTTTTTTTTTTTTATTCATTGAAGTGTATTTTTTCCCCCAAAAATTGCATTCGAAAGACCGCTCGGCAAATACAGTGCGACATAAAATATTGCAGCAATTGCAATTTTATTCCCCAGGGGCTCTGCTAAAATAAATATAATAATGGGGGTTCCAAGTAATTTTCTAGCAAAAAATATTGATTTTAACTTAAGTGTCAGAAAAAGATTTAGACTTTAAGTGGTGAAACTTCTTGCATTTACACTTTGTTAAAAACTTGGCAGACTGCCTGGATTTTTTCTTTACACACAAGCTAATCCCTTTGATCTAAGAAGGAAGAGTTAGTTACAATGTTTCATGTTAAAAACTTGTCAGACTGCCCGGATGTTTTCTTTTGACAGCTGAGTGAGCAGAAAAGTCTCTCCACTTGTTATATGAAAGAATCGGCAAACTCTGCAGGAGAGATCATCAGTGGGGTTGAATCAAGATCACGATTTAACGATTAATTGTGCAGCTCTAATATAGTTCTACTTTAAGGCTCCGTTCACACCAAGGTGCTTGCTTTGATTAACAGAAACGCAGTGATTCTGCCTGCAATCCCAAAATGCTCTTCAAAACTGACAAATTGCAGCAGGTGCCACTCATTTTCAGCGGCACTTAAATGTGGGTGCGATTCTGCCATGATTGTTGCACAATAAATCAGGGTACAATCACAGCAAACTGCATCTCGTGAAGCTGATCACCCAAAAAGAAACTCGTGCTGCTTTTCGAGTGATAAGGTTTGCGTGATTGCATCGCAATTTATCGCACGAGAATAGCACTTGTGGTGCGATTTGTCAGTTTTGCAGTGTTTTGGGATTGTGGGCAGAATCAAGGCCATTCTGCCCATGATTGCAAATGCCTAGATGTGAACGGGGCCTAAGGAGTACACAAAAAATGTAAACAAAAAAAGTACCAAAAACTACAATTGTCTTAAGCCAGCCATAGACGGTTTGAATCCTGCTGAACCGTCCGAGATTCGATTCGGCAGGTAAAACCAGCCTGCTGGATTTTACATGCGATTATCACTGTTAAAGCCACTAGCAATAATCACTGGGCTCTCCCAGAGGGGATGGCTCGATTTGTGATGCAAATTCAGATGCACAGAATCGCATGACAATGGAAATAGCATTGTTTTCAATGGTGCCTGTTCACATCAATGCAGCACAACTGCAATCAGAGTTTGGCGAAGGGTTCTGTGCTACTTTGGTGTGATGCATTATGATTTTGTGTTGAATAGACTTGAATGGAAACGTTATCAAACTTGCATGCACATATATTGCTGATTTGATTTTTGCTGAACTACTCTCCTGCCCAAGACAGCAGCAGCAGTTCCAAGCCAAAAAAAAAACGCATCCAAAACCACATACCACTAAGATCAGATGACAATCGCAAAGCACTCACACATAAACCGCACAGTACTCGCACTGCATAATCACACCTGAAATTGTATGCAAAAGTCACCACACCAATATGATCCAGGCCTTTGGGTTTGTTTTAATGTTACCATTACCAGATGATGCATAAAGTCTACATCAGAAAAATACATATTCATTTCTACAGATAAAAGCAGACAAGAACTACAATCATCCTGGCAGGGAACAGCATCAACTCATTAGCAGTTACAAAAATTTACCCTGACAGAGACATCAGGTTTAAAATAGTTACCAAAGTTAAAAAAAAAAAAAAAAACACTTGTATTGTAAATCACAAAGTAAAAGATTCTGCAAATTTAAACAAACTTTCAGATGAAGTACATTAATCCAGTCTACCAAGCCCTCTGTTTCACAGCCTTCACACTTTGCTCCGCCCCCTTATTGCCTCAGCATACCCTCCACACTGCTATACCCGCCACACTCCTCAAAGCACAAGGTGCCCAAGGTTATACCCTCCATTTCCTGCTCTCATATCATTTAGGCCTCTTGCACACTGCTGCCTGAACACACTTTTTTTTTTTCACCATTTTTACCTGAATTCGGACCTGAAAACAAATCCAAAAGACGCACAAGACCCTTGTCCCGGAGCTGTGTGAACTGGCTCCATTGAGAGCCGGTCACACTGTCATGCGAATTGGATGTGGAGACCCGGCCTTAAACTGATCTAAATGAGGCCCGTTGTTTTCAAAATGTGCATGTATACACAGGCGCATAAACATGTGCTGCATATCGATCAGTTTAAAAAAAATAAAAATACAGAAATACTAGTTGCCAGTATTTTCTTATACTCACAAATGCATACAAATAGACATAAATGCCACAATTCCCGACTAAGTTGCATACTCACAAATACGCGGAAGTGATGTGCAGCACATATTCGCATATTTTCTAGCCTGGAATGTCCGATGCTCACGTATCAGAACAGTGTGCCTCACATGACTCTACTGCATATACTGCCAGCAAAAGGCACTTTTGTAGCATTTCTGCCACATTTTCAAGCTTTCCTAACACTTGCTAGCTCAGATAACGTACACTAATCCAGCCACTTATCCCTGGATCTAAAGTATCCAGCTATAAACCCACCCTGCATGTATAACTTCTGTAATGTCCTTCAAGGTGCAGCTTACTTCAAAAGCCAGTTATAAATAGGAGGGTTTCCATTCTTGTATAGCCTGCATGCACATTACAGTCAAAGGCTCTCCCACATCCTATGGGCAAAACTACTGCCAATGGCCATGCTTTCACAGTGGGTCCTTACACTTCTATGG
This sequence comes from Aquarana catesbeiana, assembly GCF_042186555.1. Classification (NCBI taxonomy): domain Eukaryota; kingdom Metazoa; phylum Chordata; class Amphibia; order Anura; family Ranidae; genus Aquarana; species Aquarana catesbeiana. The sequence continues at coordinate 243,094,450 of NC_133327.1, forward strand.
GACAACACCAACTTAGTCTAAAAGATGATTAATAGATAGCCCTATGAGAATCTATAAAGATTTACTGATCAAGTGCAGAGGAAAGGAAATGTCTAACTGCTAGGTGTGCACGTTGTGACACTCAACAGCTCTCAGTTTCAGGTGAGCATACATGACAAAGGAGGGAAGGATACTTTATTCAGCCACCTTGGCAGACCCATTTTATTTGCAAGTGCAATTCTCTTCTAAACGAACTAAATGCGATTTCCGTCACTTTGGAGGGATTTCCTCACACTCTCTTGTGGCTATGAGGCAGGACGTAAAGGAAAATCACACACAAAGAATTAATAAAACTCAGAGGGATTATAAGCCTCCCTCATTCTATGCAAAATGAAGACATTTTGACTTACCTCTAAAATTTCATATTGGAGTACAGTACAGAACACAGGCAGAGTTACACCATGGTATTGTGAGGGGAAAAAAGTATTTGATCCCCTACTGATTTTGTACGTTTTGCCCACTGACAGAAATGATCAGTCTATAATTTTAATGGTAGATGTAAAAACAGCGAGACAAACATCAAAAATCCAGAAAAAACACATTTAAAAAAGTTAAAAAATTGATTTGCCTTTTAACATGACTTGGTACTTGGTGGCAAAACCCTTGTTGGTCAGACGTTTCTTGTAGTTGGCCACTGGGTTTGAGGAGGGGGACCTTGCAGGATTTCAGTCCTTCATGGCGTCGTGTGTTACCAATTATTTCCTTAGTGACTATGGTTCCAGCTGCCTTGAGATCATTGACAAGATTCTCCCATGTAGTTCTGGGCTGATGCCTCACTGTTCTCATGATCACAAACTCCACGAGCTGAGATCTTGCACGGAGCCCCAGACAGAGGGAGATCGACAGTTATTTTGAGTTTCTTCCATTTGCGAATAATTGTACCAACTGTTGTCACCCTCTCACCAAGCTGCTTGGCAATGATCTTGTAGTCCATTCCAGCCTTGTGTAGATCTGCAATCTTGTCCCTGACATCCTTGGACAGCTCTTTTGTCTTGGCCATGGTGGAGAGATTGGAATCTGATTGATTGCTTCTGTGGACAGGTGTCTTTTATACAGGTAACAAGTTGAGATTAGGAGCGCTCCCTTTAAGAGAGTGCTCCTAATCTGAGCTAGTTACCTGTATAGAAGATACCTGGGAGCCAGAAATCTTGCTGATTGATAGGGGATCAAATACTTATTTCACTCATTAAAATGCAAATCAATTTTTTGAACTTTTTTGAAATGCGTTTTTCTGGATATTTTTGTTCTTCTGTCTCACTGTTAAAATAAACCTACAATTGAAATGTTAGACTGATCATTACTTTGTCAGTGGACAAACTTTAAAAAAAAAACAAATAAAACAAAAAAACAGCAGGGGATCAAATATACCCCCCCCCCCCCTGTATGTACCTTTAGGTGACTGGACAGTGGCAAAGCTTTAGAGAACAAACCCCATTAGGCACCTCTCCTATAACCCTACCCTCCTTCCATCAGTCCTCAGTTTGGAAGGCAAGCAATGGAGAGTAAACCAAGAAATGGAAGGGAGGGTAGCCTGTATCCTGTACTCCAAGATATGGAATTTACAGTTAAGCCTAAAATCCTTGCAACTTAACTGTACAATCCCGGACAGCGGTAGAATATTCATACATCGTGGGGCATCCCCAAGCAGTGGATCGGAAGTGTGGGCAACAATGAGATAAACAGAACTGTACCAACATGCCCACACATGTGTCAAAAGACCAAACCTTAGACAGCCGCTGCAAGAACCCTGTGACCAAAAGCTGCATCAGCATTAGACTGGACATCCACTTGGTAAAACACACAAATAGAAGACCCAGTGGTGCCTTTAACATAACTGGGCTACAGAGGCTTGGTACCAAAAATGCCCAATGAAAATGCCCACCATTCTGGTAGAATGGGCACATAAACACACAGGAGTCCGAGGATGTAAGCTCTTTCAATCAGATTTTGTATCTATCATGGAATGGTTGACTTTGAAGTGTCTCTTACGAGACCCAGAGTACAGGACAAAGTGTATCGGTCCGTTAGATTGGCGCAGTAGCTTTGAGTATACTCTAATAGCTCTGAGTACATCAAGGCAATGTAGAGATTTCCTTTGGATGCCTAGGAACAGTGCTTAAGGATTATGGGACAATATCCTCATTGAGGTGGAGTGCAGAGCCCACGTTTGGAATAAAGGAAGGTCTTGGGCATAAGACAACCTTGTAAAGCAGGGGTCTCAAACTGGCGGCCCTCCAGCTGTTCCTAAACTACAAGTCCCATGAGGCATTACAAGGCTGACAGTTACAAGCATGACTCCCAAAGGCAGATGCATGATGGGACTTGTAGTTTCGCAACAGCTGGAGGGCCGCCAGTTTGAGACCCCTGTTGTAAAGTATGGGGCAAAGGCTCTTTACAGGAAAGGTCTTCCAGTAACCAAAAAACTACTTTGCATGAGAGGTCCTCTAAGTGGATATCTGATAAGTTCAAAGGGTAGTTTCTTCAGGGCAGAGAACCCAGTTGAGAGCCCAGGAAAGCACATGGTGACACACGGGGGGGGGGGGGGGGCTTAATACGACATACACCACAAAGAGAGGTTTTCACTAAAAGGAGAGCACCTGGCCTGATTGTAGGGAAGTAAGGAGGGCCAGAAAGCAAGGTACAGAGCAATCACTGGGACTGAAGTGCCTGTGTTCACACCAAGCAAAAAAAAAAAAAAAAAAAAAAAAAAGTATTCCAGGTGCGATAATACCTTCCTGGGAGAGACACTCTTGCTTTTAAGCCCGGTAGGAAATATACTCAGAAACCCTTCTATCCTTAACACCTGGATTTCAAAAGTTATGTTATTAAAGCCAGGGACTGAAAAGCATGATGGAATAAAGGGTCTTGGGATATCAGTTCTGGTCTTCTGGGGAGATCATCTGCTAGGAGTCTGAGTAAGTCTGTGTACCAGGTTCTTCTTGGTCAGCTGATTGCATTTAGAATCACTGTTTTCTTCCCTTGATTTATTTTCTTGAGCAGACTAGGTAGGATTCACATTGGAGGGAAGGTGAAAATTAGCCTGAATGGACAACAGGGGATTTATCAAGGCATCTGAGGTTAAATCTAAAGGACCCATGGTTCTGTCAACAAACCAAGGTAGTTTGGCTAAGGTGTCCACATCCGGATTCACCCATTTTTGGCATATCACATTGAAGATATCTGAATGAGGGCCCATATCCCTTAATCCAGGCGATGGTCAAGATAATCCGCTGATGGGATGGGGACCACAGATCGCTGGTTAATGGATTTCTGGCCAAGAAATGATCTGGTTCACTTCCTTCAAGGCAGCCAGGCTACTGGTGCCCCCTTAATGGTTGATGTAGGCATCCACAACAGCACGGTCTGACTGAACCCTGATTGGGTGCCCCTTCAGAAAGGAGGTACTATCCTGCAAGGCCAACCTGACTTCTCTGAGCTCCAAGAGGTTGATGGGAAGCTTGGCTTCCTCAATGACAATGTTCCTTGGACTGTTAGGGATTGGAACACTCCACCTCAGACTGAGAGACTTGAGCCTGTTGTGATGACTTTTCAGTGATAAGGAAGAAAGGACTTCTCTCCACTGTTGGGGCTAGGTGGTGATCCACAAAGATAGTGAGCTGCTTACTTGGCTGAACAGGAGCATTGGCAAATCACAAGAAGCGACCTGCTTGTTACGGGTAAACAAGATATTTTGGTGGAGTGGGCAAATGGTACTCCTTCAAAAAAGAGGTTACCATTAAGCGTAGAACTCTCATGGATAATTTGGGATGCCGCTTGGATCACAATTATCAAGCATGTGGACAAGCACCTCTAGGGATTTTAATTCACCTGCTGGGAAGAGATGTTCCACCTAAAATACCAAAGATTATATGAACCATCTAGTTCTGAGGGTTTCAGATTACTTGATTAATCCCAGCAAGGAAATTATTACAACAAAAATACAAAGTCAAACAAATCTAAAAAGTCACCAATAAAAGCAAATTAGTATATAAAATAACCATGAATTTGTAAACAGCTGAGTGTTATTTCCTACAGTACCAGGCCTTCGCTTGTCTTTTCATATTTGAAATTGTGGACATTTGTCTATCTGACCTAATAAAATATTTGTAATGGCAGTTGATGTATTAAATATTGCTGCCCTTGAAGAAAACTTGCTTGAAGCAAAAAAAAAAAAATTAAAAAGTTGATAAAATGTAGAAAAAAAAACATAAAGAAATGGGATGAAGAGGAAGAGAACATGGCCAAATTATCCTAGGATCTGGTTTCTCAACAACCAGGACTCAGCTTTCCTTCCCCTACTAAAGCTTAAAAAAGTACTGGCTGTAGCTCTAACCCAACTTTAAAGTGGTGGTAAAAACTCTATGGAAAAAAAAAAAAAGAAGGGGAGGGGGGTTTCCCCCTGCAAGGAAATATCAACATGTGCTAGTATGTACACATACTAGCATACTATGAAAGACTTGCATTGAAACAAAGCCCTCCAGCAGTGCGCTGTCACCGCTTCGGAGGCTGGCATCTTTACCCGATCTTCTGGGTTTGCAGATTACAGGCCATCTGATGTCTCAGCCGTGGCACACAGCTCTGAAGGAACGGCACGGGTATGCCCTTGCCTCAGAGTGCATGCGCTGGTGACGTCACTAACTGCTACTCGCAAGAATATCTCCGAAATGGTGCTCATTTAGGAGATGTTCATTTTACCTACAAAATTTATTATAAGCCTACCTGTAGGTAAAAATAGGGAGTTTATCACTTTAAGCATTGTTGAAGCTTGCTGAAACATAACAAAAAAACAAGCACTTCCATTTACAATTTTATTCAGCTCTCCCAGACTTGAGCTCAATAATCCTTTAAAGGGTAACCCATCTTTCATGGGGAAAAAATATCAAAATTAAAAAAATACAATGCATGTACAATTGTTTTTGTGTCATAAGCCATAATGTAATTATTAAAAATTCCTTCCTGTTCAATCTGCAGTACCATAATTTTCTGTAAAATGCAATGCAACCTGGTGGCACTCTACACAGATGGTGTATAGTACACACTCCAAGAAATGTAATTTCCTGCAACAAAAACATTTTTGGTGCCATATTCTCAAAGGGAAATAAGGATGCAGGCCCTACCACTTTCCTCATTAGAGTCATGCAGCTGCAGTAGCTGGTCGACAATTATAAAACCACTCCCATAGAGATTCACTCTACCCATCTACACAAACAGCTATTTCTTCAGAATAATAAAAAGGTAGGAATCTGCAGAAAAAAAGTTTAACATCCCTGCAATGTACAGTGCCTTGCAAAAGTATTTACCCCCTTGGCTTTTTACCTATTTTGTTACATTACAGCCTTTAGTTCAACGTTTTTTAAATCTGAATTACAGTTGTATGCAAAAGTTTAGGAACCCCTGACAATTTCCATGATTGTCATTAATAAATATTTGGGCGTTTTGATCAGCAATTTCATTTTGATCTATCAAATAACTGAAGGACACAGTAATATTTCAGTAGTGAAATGAGGTTGATTGGATTAACAGAAAATGCGCAATATGCATCCAAACGAAATTAGACAGGTGCATAAATTTGGGCACCCTTGTCATTTTGTTGATGTGAATACCTGTAACTACTTAGCACTGATTAATTGAAACACACAAATTGGTTTGGTGAGCTCATTAAGCCATGAACTTCATAGCCAGGTGCGTCCAATCATGAGAAAAGGTATTTAAAGGTGGCCAATTGCAAGAAGCTGTTCTTTGACTCTCCTCTGAAGAGTGGCAACATGGGGGCCTCAAAACAACTCTCAAATGACCTGAAAACAAAGATTATTCTACATTATGGTTTAGGGGAAGGCTACAAAAAGTTATCGCAGAGATATAAGCTGTCAGTGTCCACTGTGAGGAACATAGAAGACCACAGGCACAGTTCTTGTTAAGGCCAGAAGTGGCAGGCCACATAAAATATTGGAGAGGCAAAGTCGAAGGATGGTGAGAACGGTCAAAAACAGCCCATGGACCACCTCCAAAGACCTACAACATTAACTTGCTGCAGATGGTGTCACTGTGCATCCTTCAACAATTCAGCGCACTTTGCACAGGGAGAATCTGTATGGGAGAGTGATGCAAAAGAAGCCTTTTCTGCACACACGCCACAAACTGAGTCGCTTGAGGTATGCAAACGCACATTTGGACAAGCCAGCTTCATTTTGGAATAAGGTGCTGTGGACTGATGAAACAAAGATTGAGTTATTTGATCATAACAAGGGCCGTTATGCATTGCGACAAAAGAACACAGCATTCCAAGAAAAACACTTGCTACCCACAGTAAAATTTGGTGGAGGTTCCATCATGCTGTGGGGCTGTGTGGCCAGTGCCGGTACTGGGAATCTGGTTGAAGTTGAGGGTCGCATGCATTCCACTCAATATCAGCAGATTATTGAGAAATATGTTGAGGAATTGGTCACAAAGTTGAAGTTACGTCGGGGCTGGATATTTCAACAAGACAACGACCCAAAACACTGCTCAAAATCTACTCGGGCATTTATGTACAGGAACAAGTACAATGTTCTGGAATGGCCATCCCAGTCCGCAGACCTGAATATCATTGAACATCTCTGGGGTGTTTTGAAGCGGGCTGTCCATGCTCGGCAACCAAACCTAACTTAACTGGAGATGTTTTGTAAGGAGGAATGGTCCAAAATACATTCATCCAGAATCCAGACACTCATTACAGGCTATAGGAAGCGTCTAGAGGCTGTTATTTCTGCTAAAGGAGGCTCTACTAAATATTGATGTGATTTTTCTGTTGGGGTGCCCAAATTTATGCACCTGTCTAATTCCGTTTTGATGCATATTGCGCATTTTCTGTTAATCCAATAAACCTAATTTCACTATTGAAATATTACGGTGTCCTTCAGTTATTTGATTTGATCAGCAATTTCATTTTGATCTAGCACCCAAATATTTATAAATGACAATCATGAAAATTGTCAAAGGTACCTAAACTTTTGCATACAACTGTATATGTGATGTGATGCGATGTATATGTGATGGATCAGAATATAATAGTCCAAGTTGGTGAAGTAAAATTAGAAAAATATATATACATAAAAATATTTTTGAGAAATAAAAAACTGATAATTGGCATGTGCGTATGTTTTTCACCCCCTTTGTTATGAAGCCTATAAAAAGCTCTGGTGCAACCAATTACCTTCAGAAGTCACAATTAGTGAAATGATGTCACATGTGTGCAATCTAAGTGTCACATGATCCGTCATTACATATACACACCTGTTTGAAAGGCCCCAGAGGCTGCAACACCTAAGCAAGGGGCACCACTAACAAAACACTGCCATGAAGACCAAGGAACTCTCCAAACAAGGGACAATGTTGTTAAGAAGTACAAGTCAGGGTTAGGTTATAAAAAAAATAACCAAATGTTTAATGATCCCTAGGAGCACCATCAAATCTATCATAACCAAATGGAAAGAACATGGCACAACAGGAGGCGGGGCGGGCTTTGTTTCAATGCACGGCTGAACAGAATGCATTACACAGCGGGAGACACATGCTGTTTTAGTAATGAAAGGTACGGCTGCAACTGGGCACAGTGAGACTGCAACTGGGCACTGTTTACCGGTAGCTGCTGCATTTTCCCACCCTCGGCTTATGCTCGAGTCAATATGTTTTCCCAGTTTTTTGTGGTAAAATTAGGTGCCTCGGCTTATATTCGGGTCGACTTATACTCAAGTATATGAGGTAAATGTGTTGGAATGGCCTAGTCAAAGCCCAGACCTCAATCCAATAAAAAATCTGCGGTCAGACTAAAAGATTGCTGTTCACAAGCACAAACCATCCAACTTGAAGGAGCTGGAGCAGTTTTGCAAAGAGGAATGGGCAAAAATCCCAGTGGTAAGATGTGGCAAGCTCGTAGAGACATATCCAAAGCGACTTGGAGCTGTGATAGCTGCAAAAGGTGGCTCTACAAAGTATTGACTTTAGGGGGGTGAATAGTTATGCACATTGACTTTTTCTGTTATTTTGTCCTATTTGTTGTTTGCTTCACAATAAAAAAAAAAATCATCTTCAAATGATGTATGTTCTGTAAATTAAATGATGCAAATCCTCAAACAATCCATGTTAATTCCAGGTTGTGAGGCAACAAAACATGAAAAATGCCAGGGTGGGGTGGGTGAATACTTTTGTGAGGCGCTGTACATAGATCACACAGAGGAGAATGTTTTTTTATTGTTTGTTTTTTTGCAACAAAGGTGGAGTTACACTTTAAGGTCATCAGGAAAGGTGTTCAGCGTTGCTTTTAAAGACTGCCAAAAACATTAGAATGCAGTCAGAAATGTAGGCATTGTTCCTGCCTACAACAAAGTTCAGCCAAGCTGTAATCAGCAACATACAGTAGAGGTTCCTTCTGCAGAACAAAGAACAGGTAATTTTCTAACACAGGTTACCTACTTTAAAAAGCTAAAGCCAGGTACGCACTACTCTGGTCAGGAATCGCTGTACTTGCTATGCGAGGTTAGTCCAGCGATCTCCCCCTGCTGAGCTGTTGTGTTCTGACAGGGGGACGCCCCCCCAACACTTCGATCAGTTGCTGGTTTTCCAGCATGCACATCCGACATACACATGGGCAGAATGTTGGCTGGTATACATAAAGTGTTAGAAAATAAACTTTATTAACTGAAAAGAACCCTTTAGACTAAAAATATGGGAGCCACTACTGTCGACTTGTTTTTGAAGATGTACATTCCAAAGCTGTAATTACTTCCTTCAGTGCTTAGCATATTATTAAATAGGTTCAAGCAAATGCATAATATGACAGGACACCTAATATACTTCTTATTCTGTCAGTTCCGTGGCTCATTAAGTAGAAAAGGTAGAACTGTGGTGACAGCAAAGCAGTGGCAGCTTCCATTCTTCTGTCCTTAAGATGTGGGTTTTCAATCACAAAAAATGTAATGTGCATCAGGATGAAGCAAAAATTGGCAAATAAAAATCCATTTGACTGGGGTATGCATGAACAGAGATTCATCATTCCTTGGCAACATCTGTGACAAGACCTTTTACACTGGGTAGAAAAATAAAGGGGGAAAAGAGGAGAGACAGGAGGGAATGGGGAAAAAAGAAGGGCGCATACAAAGGAGCAATATATAGGCAGTCTAAAAGTCCCTGAGACATCGAACCACATGCATCAATCCATAGCGACCAGACCTTTTTGAATTTTTTTGGACAATTCCTCCTCTCATAAGTCAATCTATATAATGGCAAGACAGCATTCACAGCAGCTATCCAGATATTAATCGTTGGTGGGGAATGTTGCTTCCAACTGAAGAGGATTTTCCTTCTAGCATAATACAAAGCATAGAAGAGAAACAATTTTAGAGGTCTAGTGGCTACAACGTCCTCTATACTTCCTAGTAGCGCCAAAGCTGGATCTTGCCCAAGGGACCAGTCACAGGGTTCAAGCTTTAATATTATAAACCCATCAGCATTGGATCATCATTCATGCTATAATGTAGGCATTATGAGGAAAACTCCAATGCACGAGCATTAAAAAAATTACTTTAGGTTCACTGTCCAAGAGCAGCAGTATTAACACATTTGCGCACTAGATGTTTTGAGCTGCCTGAACAACATTTTTTGGACACAGATGTGTTAGAAATACATTATTCAAATCAATTAGTCCAGTTTTCTGTCTCCTTGGAACCTCAGAAGCGCAATCCCATCTTATGTGTTCTCAACTCCACCCACAAGCTGTAGAAATTAGCAAGGGGGTCTCACGCTTTCATTTTTTTTTTTTTTATTTAGGTTATATTATGTAGAATGCCAGGAGTAGCAGTGATAAACTGTGGCAGAGAATATCAGAGTTGAAGACTCCAGCAACTAGAGTTTAAAGCGGCAAAACAGGTCAGCATCTATTTCCTAGACAGATGCTGGATCAGCGATAAAATAATTATGTAAATCCCGACTTTGTTACTGATAAAAAAGGGTACCATTTTAAAATACAGTTACGGGATAGTGTTAGGTTTCAATAATGCATTCACACAGCCTTAAAGATACTGAAAGGCGTACTTTAAAGTTTTTTCAAGGCTATGAGGGAATTATTAATATAGGTTTACATATCGGCAGTCTTTACATCAATTGCCATCACTGTGCTCTTTTAGCAGGGCCATTTGGTTGCACCAGAACAATATAAATACAAAACCACTGTCATTACTTCCCATCAATAAATAAATGTAACTGAAACTGGCACAAAGTTGCAATGTGTTCAAAGGCCTTTCATTCACGGAAATCTGCTGGTCCAATTACAATAGAGTATTATTTTCTCCTTTAAACTGACTGACTATCTGGAACGCTTGGAGAGCATTAAAAATGTATTACAACTTCATTTCCCTTTTCTATATTAATATTAAGGCACACGTCTCTAATGTCAGCTTCTGAAGCTTCTTTGTTTATATGGTAATACCATTTAACCTAACAAACCATAGAACAACATACAATTGGTACAAATCGAAATAAAAATATTGTACTAACCAAAATAATTCCAAATACCTAAAAAGATGAAGCCTTTTCACCCCACTTTCCTGTTAAACAGAGGCGGGGGGGAGAGACCACAAAAAACATGCAAGCATAAGAACACATGCATCGTTAAATTGATTCAATGGTGGATGGATGCTGGTAGAACAGACTTAAATATTTATATGGATAATTCCACAATTCTCTGCGCATCAGAAATCAGACAGGAGGAAGCTTTGCATGGTAAGCAAATATTCAATTGACTTGCACAAATCAACCTATCTTGACTGAAAGCTGGAGGTGGTGTTAAAGCAGCTTACAGAAGGAGGAAAGCAAAGTAAGGCCCTTAGCAATGATGCGCTTTCATTAGCAGACAGTTGATACTAGAACCTGTAAACTGCAATAGTGAAAAGTGGTGTAACCCTTCTAGGTATGCAAGAAAATACAACTAAAACAGAAGTATGATTATTAAGGCAGGTAAACAGGTTAAATATTTCTATGTGAATAGTGTATTTGGGTCCCAATGACTAGGTGAGGAATTTCAGAAATATACATAAATACGGCATTAAATTATATTTATAGAATAATCATTAGGACTCTACCTACTGTGCCTGCGAAAGTTACTTATTGGAAGTGTTGCTCTAAGTAGCCAAAGCATAGTGCATGAACGCTTTCCAAGGTTAAGTCTTTATAAAGCAATAATACAAAGCTGTATATCCACAAAAAACAATATTCTGTCACAATGGTGATGGACAACTCTGAGCATCAACAGTGTATTTAATTTGGTTATATAATAAATACTATGTTGCCTTTTGTCAGATGTTTGGAAATGCATTTACAATGCATTTTTAGAACATTTTGCCTATATATTAAAATGTAAGCACAAAAACACATTTTTAATAATTCCACTAATGGCAATTTAATCAATAAATCCTACACTTAAAAACTGGCCCTCGTTTGTGATCAATACTAACTTGAAATTAGATCTGCCCTCATACTGTGAATGTCATAGTTCTAAATAGCTGAACATGCACAAGCAATAGTTACAAATAAAAAGGACAGCGCATATAATAAACAAAATGAGGCTTTACCACATACTGCCAAGGTGCCTAAACACATAACTGTGCAACCAACTTGAAACGATTGAGACACACTGAGGTTTGGCAACAAGCGAACCCATGACTTAAATATTTTAAACTTTTTACAAGCACAACAATAGCTATGAGCTTTTAATCAATGCTAAACATTAAACCATTTTCATTTTTAAAAGGATGATCACATGGTGGACAAAAACCAAGAGAGCATTGCAAGGCTTTATCTTACTAATACATTCTGCTGAACAGATTGGAACACAATGCATTTATAAAATCAACAATTAGATCAAATTCTGAACCCAAATGCTGAACAAACAGGTGCATGCACAGCAGACAAAACAAAGCCCACACAAAACGCATTCCAGTATTAATATTTGATTTTCCTTTGTAGGTTCAGATGGTTCCAGCCCAAACCAGAATATTTAAAGAAACAGACATTTCCCAAACATTCAGTATTTAAACAAATCATTCCAACAAGTGGCAAGTTACCTGGGCGGAGCTGGCAGCTACTGAGATGCAGTCAATAAAGCTGTGTCTGCGAGTAAAAAAAGCCACTATTTGCTGCCATCGAGAAGGTTCTGGCTCAGCTCTAAGCTCGTCTGTAGAGCCCTTCTTTGCCCATGGCTTCAGTTTTGGGCCTACAGAGCTATGACTGGAGCTAGTATTGCCACCTCGATTGGAGCGGGAGTACAAGAGTGTGTTGTTTCCGAAAATGTAATTCATCTCTGCAGCTCTGCAGGTGGTTGCCAGGCAGTCTTACTCTTCTACCAGCTGCCGAGTGGTGAAGGATCAGCAAGAACTGCAGATAGAATTACAGCAGCATCACATCCAAATCAGAAAGCAAAAATCCTGGTCCCTTGCTGTGCTCATTGTTTCCCCTTGGAGTCTAGTCATGCAGAACACTATACCTGTTACATGTCTAAAAGGTATTGCTCATTGCTGCAGTAAACAGAAAAGGGAGAAAACGGCAATTCACACTGCATCTGCTTCCCATGATTTTCTTGCCTCTGAGGTCTGCAGGGATCAAAAGCTGCTCTTCTTTTGTTAGCTGATAACTAGGCAGACTGAAGCCAGGAAGTGAGGTCGATTAGCAGGTAGGATGCTAGAAGCATTTGACTGCAAAGACCCACTGGGGCTGCTTGATTTAATGTACTGGGTGGGGAAAAGGCTAAATTACCAAGTTTCAATCACCGCCTGTAGTAAAATCGAATGACATTTCTCACTGTTGACATAAATTATACATAGAAACAGAAGAAAAACAGTGAAAGTACACTCTAATTGATCTTCTTCATAGACAATTAGTTAAGTGTTTTCAATTAAATAGCAACTACAATACTCTGATGCTTCTTGTATGAAATAATATTCCCGGAAAAGTTACATTAGCATTGCCTATTTTCAGAATAGTTAAGTAAATAAGAAACTAATGGGAGGTGCATTTGAAGACTCTCTTACAGATAAAATACTACAATAAGTGAGGTAAGAACAAAATTCATGTGTAGCTGCATCTTTATTTTAATACAGTCTTTAAGACCCCTTTCACACTGGGGCGGTTTTCAGATGCTTTAGTGCTGGAAATAGGCTCTGTTAAGCACCTGAAATCCGCCTTGTGTTCATTCCAGTATGACTTTCCACACTGGGGTGGTGCGCTTGCAGGACGTTCCGAAAAGTCCTGCAAGCAGCATCTTTGGGGTGGGTTGGGAGCGCTGTATTTAGCACTCCCAAAAGCCCTGTCCATTGAAATGAATGGGCAGCGATTAGAAAGCGCCGCAAAACTGGAGTTTTTACCCCTTTTTTCAGGGTTAAAAGCGCCCCGCTAACGGCCGAAAAGTGGTGCAAAAGCGCCGCTTAAACAGCACTTTAGCACTAACGGCTGGCGCTTTCAGTGTGAAAGCAGTCTAATGCCCAGTACACACAGTCGGACTTTGGTCGGACATTCTGACAACAAAATCCTAGGATTGTTTCCGACGGATGTTGGCTCAAACTTGTCTTGCATACACACGGTCACACAAAGTTGTCGGAAAATCCGATCGTTCTGAACGCGGTGACGTAAATCACGTACGTCGGGACTATAAACGGGGCAGTGGCCAATAGCTTTCATCTCTTTATTTATTCTGAGCATGCCTGGCACTTTGTCCGTCGGATTTGTGTACACACGATCGGAATTTCCGACAACGGATTTTGTTGTCGGAAAATTTTATCTCCTGCTCTCCAACTTTGTGTGTCGGAAAATCCGATGGAAAATGTCCGATGGAGCCCACACACGGTCGGAATTTCCGACAACGCGCTCCGATCGGACATAAGAGTGCAAAAAAAAAAATCTGCAAACAAATCCCATTTTGAAAATTTTATGGTTTGGAATCGATTTGTATTGGGCAACATAAATATCTATTCCAGTGGGATGGATGGTTATGTTAAATCAGTAAAAATGAATGTAATCAAAAGTGTATAAGTACATATGCATGCATGCATACACACAAGAAAATGTACTTAGTGTCACAGATTACAAAGAAGAGTTTGCAGAATTTTCTTAGTCAGTTCCAAAAATGAGAGAATTTCAAAGATGAGCACCAGACCGGTATTAAAAAGACCATTATTTAATTCAGTTAGTGGTTTAAAAGTTTGCAAATTTTTTATTTTATCTAGAAATTATACTTGCCTAGGTGGATGCAGTATAAATTCGATGTTGCATCTGTCCCACACCAGCTCAAACACTGAGAACTGAGCGATCAAACACCGCTGATCGTTCAGTTCTCAGAGCTCTGTGAGCAGAGAGCTGGTGACTGTCAGTCATCGCTGTCTGCTCTGCCCATCCGCTCGCCCCCAAATCAACACGCAAAAATGTAACAAGTCTACATTTGCTGACCATCATTTCCTCTATTAGGGCTGCAGTTTCTGACAATTCTCTCAAGCATTGGATATATTGAACATTATGTGCAGCCCTTTGGAGATGTTAGCCCCCCTTTTAGGACATAAGTTGACAACCACTGGTTTACATGGATGAGACAAACCACTTAACACTGGCAGGGGTGATTAAAATGATCAGCATTTATTCATTCAAGTAAAACCTTGTGCTAATTTACAAATGTGAATCTAATACTTTACAGTTTCCCAAAAAACAGGGGTGCAAGGAAAGGATGAGGCTTTGCCATACACACAACATTAGATGTTGTGTATCGCAACAAGGAATTTAACTTGTCTGTAAATTCCATATCTTGGAGTACACTACAGGACACAGGCTAAGTATTAATAGAACCTGTGTTACAGGCTCCCACATTCAGGTGATTAGACACTGGAAAAGCTTTTGGAGTACGTGCCCCCTGGGCACCTCCCCTAAAACCGTGAGTCCTGCAAGCAAGCAAAGCAGAATAACCAAGGAATAGAACGGATGGTGGTTTGTGTCCTGTACTGCACTCCAAGATATGGAATTTACAGGTCAAAGTTCTTCTTAATCATACTGTACAGGACACAGGCTGAGTATTCATACACCTAGGACAATCTCCAGGCAATTAGTGAGAAGGGTGGGTAACAACTAGGCAAATTGAAATGCGCCAATAGGCATAAAAATAAAAAAAAAAGGAACAACAGATCTGCCTTAGCGTGCCGCTGCAAGAGGCTTGCCATTGAAGGTTGTACATGCAGAAGATTGAACGTCCATCAAGTAGAACTTTGTACAGAAGACCTGGTGGCAGCCTTTCGGAACTAGGCTAGAGGCCTGCTGCAGGAATGCCCAGGAAACTCCCACCGATCTGGTTGAGTGGATGTGTAAAAGTGAGAGTATAGTTTTTTTTTTTTTTTTTAAAAAGGAGTAAGATTTAAAGCGGAGTTCCACCCATTGAAAAATCAGCTACAAAAAGTGTAGCTGCTGACTTAATAATCAGACACTCACCTGTCCCACAGTCCAGCGATGTGGGCACATGAAGCCTCGCTCCTCTCCCCCCTCCTCTCTGTTGCAGTGACATTCTAACTGTGGGCACCCGGCTGTGGCTTCACAGCCACGCACTGTGAATTGCCGGGCAAACTTATGGTACGATTGCAGGGAGGTAGGGGGAGAGGTGAACTTTCTACCGGAACTGACTGCCTGTAAAAACTGGGTATCCTCCCCCCCCCCCCCCCCCTTGCAAAAAAAAGGACATTTATTTTATTTCAGGTACTAATATAGCTCCATCAATTTACGCAGAGCTTTACATATACATTATACATTCACATCAGTCCCTACCCTCAAGGAGCTCACAATCTAACGTCCCTAACTCACATTCATACATACTAGGGACCATTTAGACAGGATCCAATTAACCTACCAGCATGTCTTTGGAATGTGGGAGGAAACCGGAGTACCCGGAGGAAACCCACGCAGGCACAGGGAAGAACATGCATACTCCAGGCAGGTAGTGTCGTGGTTGGGATTTGAACCAGCGACCCTTCTTATTGCTAGGCGAAAGTGCTATTCACTACACCACTGTGCATGCCAAATGTGGCACGTCAGGGAGTCACAGCACTTAAAGCGGAAGTTCCATTTTTGGGTGGAGATCAGCTGCCTGGTCCAGACAGCAATGGTTGACTTGGAAATAGGGTGTCCCTTGCAAGGTCCAGAGGGCTGAACAATTAGCCCAGGTTCACACTGCTGCAGGTTTGAAATTGTGCGAGTTCAGCTGAACTCAAACGATTTCAAACCGGCAATGCAGTCCGACTTCGGAGCGATTTGAAAGTCATCTGCGCGGGTTCCTGCACAGATGCCTATTCAAATCGCCCCTCAAGTCCCCAAAAGTAGTACAGGAACTACTTATGGGAATCATGCGGCACAGCAAACTCGGCGCCGCACCGATTCGGACAATCCATTGCCGGCAATAGCCACCGGTTAGGCATGCGATTTGACACGTCAAATCGGCCCAGTGTGAACGTGGGCTCAGGGAGTCTTCTTGATAAACGCTGTTTCTTTGAGGTAGACGCTGAAGGTTTTGACTACGCCCAGGCAATGAAGAACAATTTTTTTTGGGTTGGTTTTCGAGCAGGGCACAGAAATGCAAGAACTAGCTCTTCATTGAGATGGAAGTCTGATACTAACTTAGGAAGCAAGGCTGATCTTGGGACTATCCTGATGCCAACTTAAACATCTGCCAGATGTGATGACCTGAAAGGCTGCCTTATGGGTCAGGTCATCTAAAGAAATATCCCTTGGGGGTTTAAAGGGTGGTTTCGGTAGGGAAGATGGAATCAAGCAGAGGTCCCAAGGAAGCACAAGTTGCAGGGGGGGTGGGATGATCAGAAAAATATATATTGCAAGGGAGAGCGAAGCTAGCATTTTTTGGAAAACATGGACAAGGCCAAAACATGTTCTTTTAGGGTGGTTAAAGCCTAACGCCACATTTAATGTTCCTTTAAATAGTTCACTTGGGTCAAGCTGCCCCAAACAGTTTACTGCCTCAGCTACATACAGTATACAGCACTGTGTTCTTGGAGTGGGACGGGAAGTCTGTCCTACTCCCAGAACAGGCACTGTATCCTGTATGTAGCAGAGACCACATACAGGTAATACAGTGTGCAATATATAGTTTGTTTGCACAAGCTTGGCCCAAACCAACTATTTAAAAAGGAGAAATTAAACGTGGAGTTTGCTCAGTTATCCATTCCGCTCTGAGAAGAAAGCCGTGACTGAGTCACGAGCTCTCTGCTCTGCCCCTCCAGCTCTCACAGGAGCACTGGGTTGGGGGGGGGGGGGGGGGGTAGTATCTAGCTCAGTCTCGCAGCGGCACAGCTGAAAGGCTGAGCCAGCTGCCAGTCCAGGCATCTAGCTGGATCGAGAACGTAAAGTCGGTATCTTTCCCTAGCCTGGACAAGTGAGGGCAGCCGACAGGCAGGCTTTAGCCTGTCGGATGAAAAATGTTCATAGGAGTTCAGAACTAACTGCACTCCTGTGATCTAAAGGAGAAGTATAGCCAAAAAAGACCTGGGTGGGCTTCAACAGCCATGTCATTAAAGTTAGTGACTGAGAAGCAGAATGGAACACATCCTTGAGACAGCAGGTCTGGGCTGTTAGGAAGAGTCCGGGGTCATCTTCTAGTAGTTTGAGTATGTCTGTGTACCAGGTTCTTCTGGGCCAATTCAGTGCAATGAGAAGCAGTGGTTTCTTCTCTTGCTCCATTTGTAGATCAGATAAGTTAGAATACACAATGGAGGGAGGGGAGACTAGCCTGAACTAAGACCTTGGGTAAATCAAAGCATCCAGTGCCTGTACGAAAGGATTTTAAGACCTGGCTACAAACACAGGTAGTCTGCTGTTAAATCTTAAGGGAAGACTATCCACCATTTTTGACATATCAGGTTGAAAACGTCAGATTAAAGGACCCACTCTCCCCTTTATACAAGTGGTAGCTGAGAATCCGTTTTCCCATTTGTCCATGCCTGGTATGTAGATTGCAAGGATCGCTGGACAGTGCGTTTATGTCCAATAGATGAATAGTTTATGTCCAATAGATGCTTCCTTCAAGGCCGCATGACTCCTAATGCTTGCTGCAGGCCATAGCTATAGCATTTTCTGAATGCACCCTGAAAAGGGTGAATATTTAGAAGGGGGGTCCAGTGTCACAGAGACATTTTGATTGCCCGGAACTTCAAGATGTCGAAGGGGAGCTTGGTTCCACTGATGACCATGTTTTCCTGGACTGTGAGAGACTGGAACTGTTCTCCCCAGCCTGAAAGACTGGCATCTGCTGTTATCACTTTCCGGTAATAAGGAAGGATGGACTTCTCAAGGCTGGGCAAAATATCCACCAAGCTACAAAGTTTCTTGCTTTGATGGATAAGAGGAAGTGTAAGTTGAAAGAAGGCATGCTTGTTCCAGATCAACAGAATGTTGTGCTGGAGCAGCCATGAATGAAATTGAGCAAATGGAACAAGCTCAAAAGAAGGCTACCATGAGGCCTAAAACCCTTAAGGGAAATCTCACAGAGGGATGTCTCATTCTCCTTAATTCCCAAGTGTGAGTTCTGAAAGGAAATTTTCTTCCCTGGAGAGCAGATTTTTGCAAATTGATGGAAACACTAGGTGCTCTGCATCTAGAAGAGGTAGAGGCTCCCGATCGGAGGGAGGTTTTGGAATCTTCCACTGTGGAAGAAGAAAAGTTTCTCTTGTGACATTGTTAATGAATTTCTCACGTGCCTCACCATAGTGATGTCCGCCTTGATAGGGCATGCATATGTGGCATCTTCTTCAATCAGCTTCAGCTATTCAAGCTTTTAGTCATAGGATTCGGTGCTTGTTAACAGAGATTAGAGCCATTCTGAAATGTTTTTCATTTTGCTTTGTTCTATGGTATCCACGCAAAAAATCAATACAGAAGGTAAGAGTCAGAAGTTATGTTTAACAACAGAGTAAGAACAGGCCTTCTCTATATGAAGTGGCATGTTTGGGGTGCGAACCAGAAACTCAGTGCTGGTAGGCAGAAATGCTAACCCATTAGCCACTGTTCTGCCACTTTTATCCCTCCAGTCATGGAGTGATAACAGCTTCTACTCCTGGATTCCCAGGGTGGCACAGATGGCTCATTATACTGCAGCAGGTTGGCTCTCCTGGGCGAATCGCTGTTGGTGTACAGCAGCCGCTTTAAGAGCTCTGGGGGGCCCGCCGCGTCACACCAGAGCAGATGCACGTGGCTGGTGGTCATGATGTTTGCCGGTCGCCGCGATCGCTCCTCAGACGGGGATCTGTCAATGTAAACAGACAGATCCCCGTTTGTTCAGGGAATTAGAGAGATCTGCTGTTCCTAGTAATCAGGAACAGCAATCTCTCTCTACTCCCAGTCAGTCCCCCCCAATTAGTAGTAAATAAAATAATAAAAATGCTATAAATATATCCCCTATTTCGTAGATGCTATAACTTTTGCGTAAACCAATATATGCTTATTGCGATTTTTTTTACCAAAAATATGTAGAAGAATACATATTGGCCTAAACTGATGAAGACTTTTTTTTTATTTTTGGATATTTATTATAGCAAAAAGTTAATATTGGGTTTTCTTCAAAATTGACGCTCTTTTTGGTTTATAGCGCAAAAAATAAAAACCGCAGAGGTGATCATATACCACCAAAAGAAAGCTCTATTTGTGGTGGTGGTGGTGGTGGGGGGGGGGGGGGGGGGGGGCGACGACATCAATTTTGTTTGGGTAGAGCATCGTGCGACCGTGCAATTGTCAGTTAAAGCGACGCAGTGCCGTATTGCAAAAAATAGCCTGGTCAGGAAGGGGGCAAATCCTTCCGGGGCTGAAGTGGTTAAAACCAGTTTAAGATTTTGCAGGTCTTTGTACATCAGAGACTCATGTTTGGAAAAACAGACATCTGCATACAACAGAAGCCAGCATGTCCACCATTGCAAGCATACTTCGTGAAGCTTCTGCTTCAGTTTTTTTTAAAAAAAAGGAGAAAAATCCTCTACAGCCTCCTCTTAAGCTGGGTTTGCAAGAATCGAAAATCGGCCAATTCAGCAGGCAGTAGACAAATGTCGATCCATGTGTAACCCTCCGTTAAGCCCCATACATATGGGCAGAATGTCTCCAGACATTTTGCCCGTGTGTATGTCAGTCTGCCCGGCTTCGGTCAGATGCGCATGCTGGAAAACCAGCATCCGAGCAACTCCCAATCAGTGCTCTCAGTCAATGGCATAGAGCGCTGATCGGAGTGCTCTGGCGGGGGGCCCCGTCCACCTGTCAGAACACAACAGACCAGCGGGGGAGATCGCTGGACTAACCTTGCATGGTTTGTACAGCGGCTCTGACCGCAGCTGACAGAGTTTATTTGTTTAACCCATGGGATTAAATGGAAAAAACTATTATACAGAATTTATATAGCGCCAGCAGTTTGTGCAGCGCTTTACAACATGGGGCCAGACAGTACAGTTACAATACAAATCAATACAGGAGGGATTTGAGGGCCCTGCTCGCTAGAGCTTACAATCTAGAAGGAAGGGTCTCATGGAACAAAATTTAATAACTAGGGGATGATCAGAGGAAGAAAATGAAAAGCGGAGTTATACTTACCAGTAACTCCTTTTCTATGAGTCTTCGAGGACAGCCTAGGGCTCCTCCTACCAGGACAGGAAACACGTTAACCCCCACTATATAAAAGGGCAGTTCTCCAGGCCCCATGTCCGTATTCTCGCGAACCGTAGGACGTCCCTGTAAAACATATGCATAATACACATAACTTCAAGCTGTCCTGGAAGACTCTCAGAAAAGAAGTTACCAGCAAATCTAACTCAGCTTTTCTCCAACCGTCTTCCATGACAGCCCATGAGACTATGAGCCAGAACTTGCCAGCCTAGGGAGGGACAACTGCCTGAAGGATCTTACGACCAAACGCCTGCTCCGGAGCAGATGGGAGATCCAGGCGATAATGTTTAATGAAGGTCAAAAAACTGGTCCATGTGTCAGCCTTGCAAATTTGTTCTGGTGAGGGTCCAGCCCAAGACACAGACAAGGCTCTTGTTGAGTGCGCAATGACAAAAAGTGGAGTAACTTCCCTAATTTTGTAAGTTTCAGAAATAGCTTGCTTTATCCATCAAGCCAAGATGACTTTAGATGCACTCTTTCCCTTATGTGCTCCTGAAAAGAGGACAAACAAGGCGTCTGTTTTTTTTTTAAAGGTCTTGGTGACATCAAGGTAGATGAGAAGAATTCTTCTCACGTCTAAAAAACTACATTTTCTTTCTTGGTCGCCCATTGGCGAACTACAAAAGTTGGCATTACAATGTCCTGGGATCTGTTTTCAAAACAACCTGATCCTCAAAAATTGTGAGGAAAGACCCCTCACTGATAGGGCATGTAACCCACTTACCCTACAAGCTGAGGTAATTGCCACCAGAAAAAATGTTTCTAAAGGTAAGTAACTTAACTGAAATATCCTCTAGGGCAGTGATGGCGAACCTTGGCACCTCAGATGTTTTGGAACTACATTTCCCATGATGCTCATGCACTCTGCAGTGTAGTGGAGCATCATGGGAAATGTAGTTCCAAAACATCTGGGGTGCCAAGGTTCACCATCACTGCTCTAGGGGCTCAAAAGGGAATTCTACCAGAGTTTGAAGCACCAGAGACAGGTCCCAGGTTGGACAACTTCTAACCAATAC
The DNA here is from genome assembly GCF_042186555.1 of Aquarana catesbeiana. NCBI lineage: Eukaryota > Metazoa > Chordata > Amphibia > Anura > Ranidae > Aquarana > Aquarana catesbeiana. The sequence goes on from NC_133327.1 coordinate 243,116,211, forward strand.
TGACCTGGACCTAGAAATGGATTTGAAGAATCTAACTATAGTGGAATTTCGCAAGAGAGAAAATTGGAGAAAAACACCTATAGCTGCCGCCTGTACCTTTAAGGTACTAACTGAAAGACCTTTGTCGACACCCTCTTGAAACAATTCAAAAATTGAAGGAACATCATGAGTTAATCTTTGATTTGCAGATAACCATGAGTTAAAATTTCTTCCAAACCTTGGAATATATGGCTCTAGTGACTGATTTTCTGCAATTTAACAGGGTCTTGACTACTTTGTCAGAGAACCCCTGGGAGCTTAGTATCTTTTCTTCAGATACCAGGCGGCCAAACTTAAGGAAACCACTTATGGGTGCGACACTGGACCCTGCGATAAGAAGTCCTCTCTTTGAAAGACTCAGTGGAGGCTCTGAGACCAAAGTCTGTAACAGGGAAAACTATGGCCTTTTGGGCCAGAAAGGGGCTATTAGGATAAGATCTGTTTCTTCTAGAAGAAACTTCCAGAATTAGCCTGACTGGCAGGAAGGCCCAACAGAGGCCGAATGGCCATGGATTCACCAGAGCATCGATCCCCAATGATCGATCCGCTGGGTTTGGAGATCAGAACTTCTCTGTCTTGCGATTGTTCTGATCTGCGAACAGTTTCGCTTCGGGACATACCCATCTGTCAGTGAGACCCGCTAAGATTTCGGTATGAAGGGACCATATGTCTCGACATACCCGGTAGCAGCTGAGATAATCTGCCAGACAGTTGTGTGTCCCCTTCAGTTGCACTGCTGTAATTGAGGCTAGATTCCCTTCTGCCCATGATATTATTTTCTGGGCGATAGATTGAAGTATCCGACTCCTCGTACCTCCCTGTTTGTTGAGGTACGCAACCGTAGCGATATTATCGGATAGAATCTGGAGATTGTGACCCCAAATTTCCATCTGAAATGCCTGCAAGGTTCTCTGAACTGCTAGAAGCTCTCTCTGATTCGATGAAGCTCTTTCTTCCCTTGAGGACCATTCATGGTAGACCTCTTGTTAGGTGCAGGTGTGTCCTCCACCACCACAAGCCTCTTTTTACCCTGGAGGGTAACAAGACCCTCGATTCCAGGGAACTTGCATCTCTGTCCCAGTTCCTTAGTAGAAACAGCTGTAATGGGCGTTGATAAACACTGCGGGAGGGCAAGAGGTCATCAGACCCACTGCTCTTGAAACCTCTCTTAACAAGAGTGACTGATTGGTCTGCAAGGCTGAAATTGTTTGCATCATTTTTGAGATCTTTTCCTGCGGGAGAAAAACTTTTTGGTCTACTGAGCAAAATTAGTACCCCAGATATGTCTGGGCCAGAATAAAGGAAGACTTCTTTTGTTTGCTAACCAGCCTATTTGAGATTGAAGGAGATTGAAGGAAGTCCTGTACAGTCTGGAGATCTTCTAATAACTTTTAGTATGACTCTGCCACCACTAGGAGGTTGTCCAGGTAAGGGATAATAGTTATTGCCTTTATCCTTAGCGGTGCCAGCGCCTCCCCCAACACCTTTGTAAAAATGCATGGGGCTGAGGACAGACCAAAGGGGAGGGCATGAAACTGAAAGTGCCGAATCTTTGTTCCTATCTTGACCACTAGTCTCAAGAATCTTTGAAAGGCTGGATGGATAGGGATTTGCAGATAGGTATCCCTCAAATCCAAAGTGGCCATGAAGTAGTTTGGGTAAAGCAGGTTTTTGATTGAGAACACTGTCTGCATACGAAAGTGCTGGTACCTGATCGAACGGTGAGGTTCAGGATAAGCTGATATTTTCCTGACGGTTTTCTGATGACAAATATATGGGAATAAAATCTCTTGCCCTGATTCGACCAGGAAACCGGGATCAGGACCTTTTGACCTAACAAGTCTTCAATTTGGAGACCCAGGGCCCTCGCATTTACCCGATCTTGGGGAAGGGAAGGTGACCAATAATCGCTCTGGTGGCTGGCAAGAAGATTCCAACCTGTACCCATTGGTCACTAGGTCCAGGATGAATGGACTTGAGGTGACTGCTGCCCACTGTTGGAGAAAAGCCCTCAATCTTCCTCCCACTGGAAAACACGAGTCACTGTGGCTTGGTGGGTTGTTGAGGAAGGTTAAACAAGATGTCCCCTCTACCTCTGCCCTTGAGCCCTGTCCAATGTTGTTTGGACCTATTGTCCCTTTCTCTAGGACCTTGCTGTCTACTTTGGCTAGGAAAATTTTCTCTGGCCGTCGGCTTTTTCTTATTCTCTGGAAAGGCCTTTTTTCTATCGGCCGTGCGTTCCAGCTCCTCTTGCAGACCTAGGCCAAAAGAGATGATCACTGTTAACCACTTGCTGACCGCCGCTGTACGTCCAAAGTTTGGCGTCAGATATCGTTGTTTGTTATGGCAGCAGCTAGCTGCCATAACCCCGGTATCCCCGTTTTCGTGCGGCGGTCGGCTTTCAGATAAAAGTGGTCTCTGCGGCGGATTCGCCATGAGATCACTTATCGGTGGCGGGAGAGGGCGCCCCCCCCTCCCGCCGCGATCCGGTGCCCTCCGCCGCTTACCGTAGCCGTCGGTAGTGGTGGAGGCGATCGCTCCTGTCTCCCTACTGTGCCTGGAGACGAGTGAGGCTAAGATGGCGCCCACTCGTCTCTATGACACTGCTGGGCGGAAGCAACGTCAAAACGTCACTTCCGCCCATACGTCTTAAAAGGCACATTTTTTTCCATGTCATTTTTTTAAATGACTTTTTTTTTTATGCATTTTAGTGTAAATATGAGATCTGAGGTCTTTTTGACCCCAGATCTCATATTTAAGAGGTCCTGTCATGCTTTTTTCTATTACAAGGGATGTTTACATTCCTTGTAATAGGAATAAAAGTGACAATTTTTTTTTTAAACAAACAGTGTAAAAATAAATAAAATCATGTAAAATAAATAATAAAAAGAAAATTTTTTTTAAACCCCCCCCCCCCCCGTCCCGACGAGCTCGCGCACATAAGCGAATGCACACGTGAGTAGCGCCCGCATATGAAAACTGTGCTCAAACCACACGTGAGGTATCGCCTCAATCGTTAGAGCGAGAGCAATAATTCTAGCCCTAGACCTCCTCTGTAATGCAAAACATGCAACCTGTAGAATTTTTTAAACGTTGCCTGTGGAGATTTGAGTGTAAAAGTTTGACGCCATTCCACCAGCGGGCGCAATTTTGAAGCGTGACATGTTGGGTATCAATTTACTCGGCGTAACATTATCTTTCACAATATAAAAAAAAAATTGGGCTAACTTTACTGTTGTCTTATTTATTTATTCAAAAAAGTGAATTTTTTTCCCAAAAAAAAAACGCGCTTGTAAGACCGCTTCGCAAATACGGTGTGAAAAAAAGTATTGCAATGACCGCCATTTTATTCTCTAGGGTGTTAGAAAAAAACAATATATAACGTTTGGGGGTTCCAAGTAATTTTCTAGCAAAAAAAACTTTACACTTTTAAACAGGTAAACACCTAAATTCCAAAACGAGGCTGGTCCTTAAGTGGTTAAGGAAAGACCACATAGGCGCAACTTTGAGGCAGCGTCACCTGACCACATTTTAAACCATTGGCTTCTATTGGCTGAATTCACTAAGGCTGAGGTCCTAGCTATCATTCTTACCGACTCTGTGGAAGAATCAGCCAAAAACCCCACTGCACGAAAGAGGAGAGGGAACGTTTTCAGAGTTTTTTGAAACTTTTGAAAGAGGTTAGTCTAACTTAGGATTTTTGTTCCATTGCTGCCCTGTGTCCTCTTCAAATGCAAAACCTTTTTAGGTTACCGGAAAAGAAAGGTTTTCTCTGGATTTTCCTACTCCAGCTTGATAGTATCAAGAAGGGAACAATGCACGGGAAAAACTCTAGCCTTTTTCTTATGCAAACCCTTGTACATAAAGTCATGTTTAGACAATTGTACCTTCTCTTCTATATCAAGTGTCGTATAGATAGCCTTTAATAAATCATCTACATCTTCCAATGATAACTTGTACCTCGAGCCCCTTGCGGATTCTCTATCCCTGGGCCCTGTATCTGACCCTGATTCTTCCAGAGAACGGGCAGATCTGGCTTCAGCCGCAGAGTCTTCATTCTCCGCACTCTGCGGTGGAGCGCTAGGAACGGCTAAAGTCCTAACTTGAGATGGACCCTCTGAGGGGACTTGAATCTTGTCAATTAGAGTTTTAAATAAGCTAAACGTAGACTTAAGCTCATCTCTAACAGAAGTCAGCATTTTTTGACAGGAGACAACCGGGTCATCCTTAACTAGGCTGTCTACACAGGTGCAGCAAACTGCTTTGCTCCATGAGTAGCTCAATGTTTCTGCAAACCGCACATTTCCTTTTTGGTGGCTGCGCTTGGGCCTTGTCCTGAGTCTTGGCCTGCAAGAGAACAAAATGACCCCAATAAATTTTACGCCACAAACACTCCATAACACCCCGTGCAGGAGAAAAGGAAGATGTGCAACCTTCACCTAGTCCCTACTGGTTACAAGGATGAGAACACTCACAGAATGTGCAAGCAAGTAAAATACACTGCAGGCTTACCTGTGAGGTGCTAGTGATAGAGCCTGCTTCCGCGGCCTGCGCAGGTATCGCAGAGGGGTCCATTCCGCCTCTGCTGGGTTTCACTGTTTTTAAAACAACCAGCCTTCCAGCATCCCTGTTCATGCCGTTCAGAGACTGGAACTAGCGTCTCTGGCGCCCGCTGATGACGTCACACGCCCCAGAATTCCCCCCTCCGGGTACTTCCTGTGGGCCAGCTTGGAACGCACGTTCTGCCCCTCCACTGCACACTCCAGCAAGGCTGTTTAGCAGGGAAAACTAGCCGACTACCGCGGCTCCCGGGCAGGAGCTCAGACAAACACAGCAGTGCTGCCATTCTCCATGCACTGATAAGCAGGGACAGCAGCCACAAACCTACTTTCCCGGTGGATGTACTGGGACCTAAGAAGAAGGTACCACCCCATCGCCACAGGAGCCATGCTCATGAGACTTAGGGGAACCAGTTCAAGGAAACATGTTACACCCCCCCCCCCCCCCGTCCGGAGGAAACGCTAATACTGACATGGGGCCAGGAGGACCGCCCTTTTATCTGGTGAGGGTTAACGAATTTCCTGTCCTGGTAGGAGGAGCCCTAGGTCTAATGGGCTGTCCTGGAAGATGCTTAGAGAAAAGTTGTTAGGATAGTCTTCTCTGAAGAGAAGGGTTTTCAGGGATCGTCTAAAAGCTAATAGAGTAGGAGATAATCGGACAGATAATCAGACAGTGTAAGGAGCTCCATAGGATTGGAGAGGCTCTGGAAAAGTCCTGGAGGAGAGCATAGGAGGAGATGATGAGGCAGCGAGAGAGCGGAGGGTCTTGAGAAGAACGAAGAGAACGATTAGGTTGGTATTTTGAGACTAGGTTGTGGATGGCTTTGTAAGTAATAGTTTGTACCTTTAGACAGTAGCCAATTGTCTGAATACAATGTCTCGTGCGAAAGAGACTGGAGGAAATGGGATGCCTGCATCCACGTTGCTTGATAATTCCCTTCGGTGTTCATCATTTCAAGGCCAGGCATATTGTGCTCCGACTCAAGTAGAGGGAGTGGAGCTGGAGAAGAAGCCTAGTGGTTTGGGACCTTGGACAGTGATGGCTGTATTAAAGTCATTAGTTGTCCAAGAAATTGCGACATGGTTGCAGAAAGATATGCTTTTGTCAGGTAGGCTAGAATCAGATGTTGAGATTGGTGTTAAAATCTGGTCATGCTCTGGCTTTAAGGAAACAATGTCACTCTAAGGTTGAATGTTGTGCAGGCCTTCATCAGAGTGAATGATCACCTGAGGTTTCGTCATGGCTTCCTTGTTTTTTTTCCATAGCTACAGGTGAGAATTTTCTCCTGTGGGGTACTCACAAAGTAGGGTGCGGAACATAGGGTAATCGCATCCGGAAGAAAAAACAAACAACAAGGTGTAGACCATCCTATAGCGAAGTCCTCATGGTGAAAGGGCGGAGGAAGTCCCTGAGTACCTTATAAAGAAGTAACCTGAAAAAAAGCTCTTAGTGGTTGAGTTTTAGCGCCAAGTTTGAAAAGTTTACTATGAAGTAAATACATTCCAAACAATCTCAAGTTTTTAACCATAACTGTCAGAAATACAGGGTAACCCTATATTATCTACCCACAAAGCTGGTCGCTAAATATTTTGAGCTTTGGTGGGCAAATCTTCGAAGGGTTCTTCAGGGTCTGGCTTCCATAATGATGGACCACGGCTCTGGAACAGTAAAAAACCCTGCGCAGACTACATCCATTACACCAGTACCAGGATGAGAGTCTGTGCATGTTCATGCTTCACGCAACCCCCGCCATCAACCTCCTCTTCTATGGGCAGCTGTACACAGTAGCTGCCAGTCCAGAAAGTAATTACACAGGCTCTGCTCGCTGTACAGCCCCTGTGCACGAGTCCTTAAAGCAGTTTTACATGTTCAGCATTTTTTAGTTTGAACATGTGGAGCCTAATAAACTAAACATTCCCCAGTAAACCATTTGTTAATATTTTTATCCCAGCACTTGCAGCTCACAACTTTTAATGCTTTTGGCTCCTGCCCTCAGCGCTGCTTCTTTGAACTTCCGGTCTTTACAGGAAAGAGTTAAGTCTTGAGCCAGTCTGCTAGTTTGGAGAAGGGTAAAGGGGAGGAAGTACAAGGAAGCGCCTTGCCATCCTAATCTATGGGGATGTGTGTTTCTGTTGAGGAGCACAGTGCAGGGAGCCACAACTCTAGTCGCTGCATATATGGGTGGCTCCCTAGGACACTGCACCCTGAAGACGCCTCCCTGAAGTAGGAAACTTAGAGCAGAAGTCATGGCACCAGCTTAAACTGAACATGGACAAGGATTAAAAGATGAAAAGGCTGCATACTTAGTAAGTGATTAAATCAGCTGCTTAATAAACAAAGGGTTTAATATCACTTTAAGGATCTGCAAAGCTTTGCTTACCAGCAATTAGGCTAAACTAGACTTATACACAAAATGCTAAGTGTAAAGCCCAACATGCATCATTTATAAATCTTCACCTCGAAACAGCAAGATAAGACAGAAATGCTAAGATCAATAGGTATTTGCCAGTTGAGTACTACTTATGGCACGCTCAATACATTTAATTTTTAAAAAGGTTTAAAAGCAAAGACATTAATTCTTTTTCAAGGCCTATGGTGTGGGATGCAATCAAGCAAAACAAACTCAGAGAGATATAGGAAAAAAAAATAATAATGGAGTGCTTCCATAGAACTAAATTGACTGAGGGAAAAAAAAAAAAAAAAAAGTTTTGATTATGCAGAATGTGGAATGAAGTGGATTAATGATTGCCATATATGCCAAACCTACCTAAAATGATTTTTTTTTTATTTTTATTTTTTTTAGAGTACGCCTTCCTGGGAGAAGTGTGTGTGCTACCTTCTAAAAATCCAAAGTTGCCTGTCTGTTAGGCTGACCCAGACTTGCATTGAGATAAAAAGCCTTTTCTGTGCATGTGATGGATCAGAACAAAATAGTCTAAGTTGGTGAAGTAAAATTGCAAAAATATATACATAAAACTATTTTTCATAAATAAAAAAACTGATAATTGGCATGTGCGTATGTATTCACCCCCTTTGAAGCCCATTAAAAGCTCTGGTGCAACCAATTACCTTCAGATGTCACATAATTAGTGAAATGATGTCCACCTGTGTGCAATCTAATTGTCACATGACCTGTCATTACATATACACACCTTTTTGAAAGGCCCCAGAGGCTGCAACACCTAAGCAAGGGGCACCACTAACCAAACACTGCCATGAAGACCAAGGAACTCTCCAAACAAGTAAGGGACAATGTTGTTGAGTCAGGGTTAGGTTATAAAAAAAATATCCAAATCTTTGATGATCCTTAGGAGTACCATCAAATCTATCATAACCAAATGGAAAGAACATGGCACAACAGCAAACCTGCCAAGAGACTAGAGGTCGACCGATATGGCTTTTTCTCTGGCTGATGTCGATATTTAGAAATCGTGGTGGCCGATGGCCGATATGTAATGCCGATTTTTTTGGGCCGATATGTTAGGCCGATTTTTTCTTTTTTCCCTTCATCTCATAAAATCTAACAGTTAGACCCCTTTCACACTGGGGCGTTTTTCAGGCACTTTTGGGCTTAAAATAGCGCCTGTAAAGTGCCTGTAAAACGGCTCCCCTGCAGTCTCAGTGTGAAAGCCCGAGTGCTTTCACACTGAGGCGATGCGCTGGCAGGATGTTAAGAAAAAAGTCCTGCAAGCGGCATCTTTGGAGCGGTGTATACTGCTCCTCCACCACTCCTGCCCATTGAAATGAATGCGCACCGCTGCCGAAGCGCCTGCAAAGCGTTTCGGCAGCGGGCGCATTTAATCCCTTCCTCGGCTGCTAGCTGGGTTATAAGCGCCCTGCTAGCAGCCGAGTTGCGCCGCTAAAATGACGGTAAAGCGCCGCTAAAACTAGCAGCGTTTTACTGTCAACGCATGCCTGCTCCAGTGTGAAAGCAGCCTTAAATGATACAGAAAATTTTTTACATTTAAACATTTATTAAAACAAACCTCCAATCAGTTCACTTGTATGTAGAATTTAGATAAAAAAAAAAATAAACTATATCTTAAATATTAAATACACAAAAACAGGTAATCAAATCTTTTGGATGAAAAAAAATGGGCTAACTTTACTGCTTAGTTTTTTTTTTTAATTTATTAGTGTATTTTTTCAAAAAATATTGCGTTTGAAAGACCGTTGCGCAAATACCGTGTGACATAAAATATTGCAACAACCTCTATTTTATTCCCTAGGGTCTCTGCTAAAAAAAATATATACAGTATATAATGTTTGGGGGCTCTAAGTGATTTTCTAGCAGAAAATACAGGATTTTTACTTGTAAGCAACAAGTGTCAGAAAAGATTTAGTCTTTAAAAGGTTAAACTGAGAGCTTCTAAACATGGAGCTCAGTTCATTCATAAGTGTAAACATTGTATCCTTCAGGTTCTTTTATCAGATTTGGCAGGCTGCCCAGAGGAGGGGAGAAGTCTCTTCACAGAAGTTTTCAAGCAACTTGTATTGACTTCTATTACAGAAGTCATTTGCAAGTCCGCTGATATCGGCCTTTTTATCAGCACAATCGGCTAATGCCGATTAAGTAAAAAACACCAAATATTGGCTGATATATCGGTCGACCTCTACAAGAGACGGCCGCACACCAGAACTCACGGACAGGGCAAGGATGGCATTAATCAGAGAGGCAGCACAGAGACCTAAGGTAACCCTGGAGGAGCTGCAGAGTTCCACAGCAGAGACTGAAGTATCTGTACATAGGACGACAATAAGCCGTACTCTCCACAGAGTAGGGCTTTATGGCAGAGTGGCCAGAAGAAAGCCATTACTTTCAGCAAGAAACACAATGGTGCATTTTGAGTTTGCGAAAGGCATGTGGAGGACTCACAAAATGTATGGAGGAAGGTGCTCTGGTCTGATGAGACTAAAATTGAACTTTTTGGCCATCAAAGAAAACACTGTCTGGCGCAAACACATCACCCAAAGAACACCATCCCCACATTGAAACATGGTGGCGGCAGCATCATTCTGTGGGGATGTTTTTCAGCAGTCAGGACTGGGAAACTGATCATAGTTGAGGGAAAGATGGATGGTGCGAAATACAGGGATATGCTTGAGCAAAACCTGTACCACTCTGTGTGTGATTTGAGGCTAGGACGGAGGTTCACCTTCCAGCAGGACAATGATCCCAAACACACTGCTAAAGCAACACTTGAGTTGTGTAAAGGGAAACATGTAAATGTGTTGGAATGGCCTAGTCAAAGCCCAGACCTCAATCCAATAGAAAATCTGGGGTCAGACTTAGATTGCTGTTCACAAGCGCAAACCATCCAACTTGAAGGAGCCGGAGCAGTTTTGCAAGGAGGAATGGGAACAAATCCCAGTGGTAAGGTCAGAGACATATCCAAAGCGACTTGGAGCTGTGATAGCCGCAAAAGGTGGCTCTACAAATTATTGACTTTAGAGGGGTGAATATAGTTATGCACATTTACTTTTTCTGTTATTTTCTCCTATTTGTCGTTTGCTTCACAATAAAAAAAACAACAAAAAAAAAACAACATATTCAAAGTTGTGAGCATAAATTAGTTCTGTAAATTAAATGATGCAAATCCTCAAACAACCCATGTTAATTCCAGGTTGTGAGGCAACAACACACGAAAAATGTCAAGGGGGTGAATACTTTTGCAAGGCACTGTAACAAAACTGAAAAATGCATGTTAAATGCCCATCAATGTACTTTTTTTTTTTTTTATTGATGCATGGTTTGAAAGGACCAAATTGCACGGCTGTTGGTGTGCACTGGCATGAACAGTGTCCATGTGTCAACACTGACACTTCACATTGTTTACCTTTTCTTTGGTTCAAATTATATTTAAACATCAAAGCCATGATTTTTGGAATAAATAACTTCCTTAACCACTTCAATACCCCAGCACTTACCCCATTCCTGCCAATCTTCAGCTTTCAGCGCTGTCACTTTTTAAATGACAAATTGCGCGGTCGTGCTACACTGTACCCAAACAAGATTTTTATCATTTTGTTCCTACAAAGAGAGCTTTCTTTTGGCATTTGATCACCTCTGCGGTTTTTATTTTTTGCTAAACAAATAAAAAAATACTGAAAATTTTGGGGAAAAAAAAAAAAAAAAAAAGGTTTCTTTGTTTCTGTTATAAAATTTTGTAAAAAAGTAAGTTTTCTCCATCTCTGATGGACACTGATAAGCTGCACTGACAGGCACCAATAAGGCGGCATCGATGAGGTGGCACCGAGATGGCACTGATACGCATTTTTAATGGGCACCGATTGGAAGCTGCCTGGTGGTCTAGGGTGGCATACCTGGTGGCCATCCCTGGTGGTCCTGGATGGCATCTGCAGGGGGGCTGCGCTGATAATCAGCACAGAACCCTCTGTCAGGAGAGCCACCGATCAGCTCTCCTCTACTCGCGTCTGTCAGACGCAAGTGCGGAAAAGCCAATAAACGGCTCTTCCTGTTTACATTGTGATCAGCCACGATTGGACACGGCTGATCACGTGGTAAGAGGCTCTTTACCGAGATTGGTGAAACGCTGTGTCAGACTGACACGCCGCACCACCAATCGCTGCGCGCCCCCCCAGGGCGCGTGATCGTGGCTTATGACGTCCAGTCAGGATGACTGAACCACCGACTGGCCATCATTTTGCTATAGGCCAGGCGGGAAGTGGTTATAGTGGCTTTAAAGGCAGAAGGTTTTATCTTAAAGGTGGAGTTCCACCAAGAAATGGAACTTCCACTGATCCGGTTCCTCCCCTCCTCCGGTGTCACATTTGGCACCTTTCGGGGGGGAGCAGATACCTGTCTAAACCAGGTATTTGCTCCCACTTCCGGCGAAATAGCGCTCCAGAATCCGCGTCAAACTACGCCATGTCCGGCCCCTCCTCTGTCCCCCTTGCTGTCTTCTGGGAGACACACATCCAAGAAGACAGCAGGGACCATTCAGAACATGCAGCGTGACTCATGCATGTGCATTAAAAACCAGGCTGTGAATCCACAAGGCTTCACTCCCCGATTCCCTTACTGAAGATGCCGGCGCCTCCACCCGGTCGGCTTCGGGTGAGGACATCGCAGGTGGCCTGGACAAGTAAGTGTCCTTATTTTAAAAGTCAGCAGCTGCAGTATTTGTAGCTGCTGACTTAAATTTTTTTTTTTTTGCAGGCGAAACTCCGCTTTAATGCATTCTATGCATTAAGAAAAGAAAAAGCCTTCTCTGTGCAGCAGCCCACCTAATACTTACCTGAGCCTCAGGACTCTGCCTCCCGATTGGCTGAGACACAGCAGTGGCTCCCTCTGCTGTTAAAGTTAGTTTGCCAATCAGAGGGGGCAGGGCCGACCCGCAGCTCCGTGTCTGAATGGACACACACAGCTGTGGCTCGGCTCAGGTGCCCCCATAGCAAGCTGCTTGCTGTGGGGGCACTCAAGAGGGAAGGGCCAGGAGCACTGAATAGGGACCGAGAAGAGGAAGATCTGGGCTGCTCTCTGCAAAACCATTTCACAGAGCAGGTAAGTATAACATGTTTGTTATTTTCATACAAAAAAAAATTAAAAATTAGACTTTACATTCACTTTAAGGTGCTTCAAAAATGCCTTCACGGACCGTCCTAGCTACTTTAAGTCTCGATGACACCTGTGCAATTTTACTTAAGTTATAAAGTACTGTGCAAAAGTTTTAGGTAGGTGTGAAGAAATGCTATAACGTAAGAATACGTTCAAAAATTTATAGCAACCAGAAGAAAAAAAATCTAAAATCAAACAGTAATTAAGACCCCTTTCACACTGGGGCCGCCCGTGCGTTAGGCTGTATACAGCGCTCCCAAACATGCTGCCTGCAGGACATTTTCTAACATCCTGCAAGCGCACCGCCCCAGTGTGAAAGCACTCGAGCTTTCACATTCGGGCGGCATGGGATGCAGTTTTCAGGCATCATTTCTAGCGCTAAAACGCCTAAAAACTGCCGCAGTGTGAAAGGGGTTTAACAGAAACAACTGTGCAGGAGGCATAAAACTGGGTGAGGAAGACCGAGCACAGCAACAAGACACAAGGTAGTGATACAGCATCAGCAAGGTCTCTCCCAGGCAAAGATTTCAAAGCAGACTGGTGTTTGAAGATGTACTACTGTTCAAGATTTTTTAAAGTACAAAAACAGGCAATACTGAGGACTGTAGATTCAGTGTTTAAAAGTCTTAATAATAAGCTTCAGTTTCTCTAAAAAAAAAAAAAAAAAAAAATTTAAAATCAACAGCTACAAATACTGTAGCTGCTGACTTCTAATACAAGGACACATACATGGGGAGGGGTCCATTGCTGTCCTCACCTGGCTTTGGGTCCCTGGTGCCGGCATCTTAACTAAGGGAAATGGGCTGTCCGAGATTTCCACCCGGATATCTGGCAAAACCAAAAGAACTGAGTGCAAAATGTTATACGGGGGGGGGGGGTGTTAAACAAGAACCACCCTTTTTAGATGAAGTTCCACTTCGGAAGATGTTCAGCAGTGCCATCAGCACAGAACTGACAGAAACCAGTGGGACCCAGGTACAGCCATATACTGTCCGGAAACGTCAGGCCAGAAGTGGAACTGGGTTAATGAAAAATGTCAGCAGGTGCTCTGGACTGATAAGTCAAAGTTACTGTAATATGGTTTTTACAGGAGGCAGTTTGTTTGCGAAGGGCTGGAGAACGGTACAATAAATGAGTCTGCAGGCAACAGTGAAGTATGGTGGAGATTCCTTGCAAGTTTTGGGTTGCATTTCTACAAATGGAGTCTTAAGATTTAGTCAGGATCAATGGTGTCCTCAATGCTGGAAAATACAGGCAGATATTTATCCATCATGCCACATCATCAGGGAGGCGTTTGATTGGCCTCAAATTTATTCTGCAGCAGGACAACCAGCCAAATATACAGCCAATGTCATTAGGACTATCTTTGACAAGGAGTCCTGGAAGTAGTGGTTTGGCCCCCACAGAGCCCTGATCTTAACATCGAGTCTGTCCGGGATTACATGGAGAAAGAAGAATGTGTGGCAGCTTAGTTCTACAGATGAACTGTGGTTAGTTCTCCAAGATGTTTGGAACAACCTACTGGCCGAGTTCCTTCAAAAACATTGTGCAAGTGTTCCTGAAAGAATTGATACTGTTTGGAAGGCAAAGGGTGACCACACCAAATGTTTATTTGACTTGGGTTTCTCTTCTGTTGATTTACTTTCCATTTTGTTAGTTTACAGCATTTCTTCACAGCTGCCAAAACTTCTACACAGTAGTGCAACTATGATCAAGTAAAAAGTAAAAGTATCAGGAGGAACTTGCGCATACAGTACCTACAGTAGTTTCAAAGCCATGCCATTAGGCCCAAATACAGGCGCACACTGGAGAGTAAGGTTTCCAGACTTTAACCATTTGCCTACTGGGCACTTAAACCCCCCTCCTGCCCAGACCAATTTTCAGCTTTCCGTTGCTCTCACATTTTGAATGACAATTACTCAGTCATGTAATACTGTACCCAAATGAATTTTCTGTCGTTTTTTTCATTCAAATAGAGCTTTCTTTTAGTAGTATTTGATCACCTCTGGGTTTGTTTATTTTTTGCGCTATAAATGAAAAAAGACCGAAAATTTTGAAGAAAAGTTTCTGTGATAAAATTTTGCAAATTATTAATTTTTCTTCATAAATTTTGGCCACAATTTATACTGCTACATATCTTTGGTAAAAATAACCCAAATTAGTGGATATTATTTGGTCTTTGTGAAAGTTATAGAGTTTACAAGCTGTGGTGCAAATCATAAAAAACTGATCTCACCAGATGTACTGTGGCATTTCCCATTTCTTGCGACCCTAACAAGCCATGAAAGTACAAATACCCCCCAAATGACCCATTTTTTTGAAGATAGACATTCCAAGGTATTTAGTAAGATGCATGGTGAGGTTTTTCATGTCATTTTTTCCCACAATTCTTTGCAAAATGAAGATTTTTTTTTTCCCCACAAAATTGTGATTGTAATAGGTTATTTCTCTCACATGGCATGTGTATACCACAAATAACACCCCAAAATACATTCTGCTACTCCTAAATATGGGGATACCACATGTGTGGGACTTTTTCACAGCCTAGCCACATAGAGAGGCCCAACATGCAGGGAGCACCATCAGGTGTTCTAGGAGCATAAATTACACATCTTACTTGTTGACTACCTATTACACTTTTGAAGGCCCTGGAGCACCAGGACAATGACACGTGACACTGATGTGGCACTGGGGACAGGTAGCACTAATACGTGGAACTGGGGACAGGTGGCACTGATAGGTACTGTGGGCAATGTGTTTTATATAGTGTTCACTCACAGATCTGCAGCACAGGTCGCTCTCCCGCCTCACACGCGGTCTGTGTGAGGAGGGAGAGCTGGCAATGATAGATGATCTCATATGTTTACACTTGAGAACATCTCTCATTGGACACGCTGATCGAGTGCTAAATGGCCGCTGTGTCCAAGGGACACGGTCAGATTTTCCCCGGTGCGCGGGGAAGGAGTAAACAGGAAGACAAATAGGAAGACATCCAGGGATGCCCTCCCGGCAATTGAGAGCCGCACTGTAGCCGTCTTTCAGCTATAGCGCGGGCGCCTAGTGGTTAACATACTTACAAGACAAAGTACATACCTAGACACAAATATTATTTATATATACATACTATACCCTCACATTTTTGTAAATATTTTATTACATCTTTTAACGTGACAACACTGAAGAAATGACACTTTGCTACAATGTAAATTAGTGAGTGGACAGCTTGCATAACAGTGTAAAATTTTCTGTCCCCTCAAAATAACACACAGCCATTGTCTAAACCCCTGGCAACCAATGTGAGTGCACCCCTAAGTGAAAATGTCCAAACTGGGCCCAATTTGTCATTTTCCCTCCCCGGTGTCATGTGACTCATTAGACCCCTTTCACACTGGGGCGGTTTGCAGGCGGTATTGCACTAAAAATACCGCCTGCAAACCGCCCCTAAACAGCCTCCGCTGTTTGTTCAGTGTGAAAGCCCGTGGGCTTTCACACTGAAGTGCTGCGCTGGCAGGACGGTGAAAAAAGTCCTGCAAACCGCTTCTTTGGAGCGGTGAAGGAGCGGTGTATTCACCGCTCCTAAACCGCTCCTGCCCATTGAAATCAATGGGACAGCGCGGCTATACCGCAGCAATACCGTGGCTATAGCCGCGCTGTACGAGGGATTTTAACCCTTTTTCGGCCGCCAGCGGGGGTTAAAACCGCACCGCTAGGGGCCGAATACCGCTGCAAGAACGAAGGTACAGCAGCGCTAAAAATAGCGCTGTTGTACCGCCGACGCCCCCACCGCCCCAGTGTGAAAGGGGCCTTAGTGTTACAAGGTCTCAGGTGTGAATGGGGAGCAGGTGTGTGAAATTTCGTGTTATCACTCTCACACTGGTCACTGGAAGTTCAACCTGGCACCTCATGGCAAAGAACTCTCAGGATCTGAAAAAAAGAATTGCTGCTCTACATAAAGATGGCCTAGGCTATAAGAAAATTGCCAAGACCCTGAAACTGAGCTGCACCACGGTGGCCAAGACCATACAGTGGTTTAACAGGACAGGTTCCACTGCCATGGTCGACCAAAGAAGTTGTGTGCATGTGCTCAGCATCATATCCAGAGAATGCCTTTGGGAAATATATGTATGAGTGCTGCCAGAGATTGAAGGGGTTGGTCAGCCTGTCAGTGCTCAGACCATATGCTGCACACTGCATAAAATTGGTCTGCATGGCTGTTGTCCCAGAAGAAAGCCTCTTCTAAAGATGATGCACAAGAAAGCCAGCAAACAGTTTGCTGAAGACAAGCAGACTAAGCACACGGACTACTGGAACCATGTCCTGTGGTCTGATTGACACCAAGATAAACTTATTTGGTTCAGATGGTGTCAAGCGTGTGTGACAGCAACCAGGTGATGAGTACAAAGACAAGTGTGTTTTGCCTACAGTCAAGCATGGTGGTGGGAATGTCATGGTCTGGGGCTGCATGAGGGCTGCCAGCACTGGGGAACTACAGTTCATTGAGGGAACCATGAATGTCAACATGAACTGTGACATACTGAAGCAGAGCATGATCCCCTCCCTTCGGAGACTTGGCCGCAGGGCAGTATTCTAACATAACAACCCCAAACACACCTCCAAGACGACCACTGCCTTGATAAAGAAGCTGAGGGTAAAGGCGATGGACTGGCCAAGCATTTGTCCAGAACTAAACTTTATTGAGCATCTGTGGGCATCCTCAAAAGGAAGGTGGAGGAGCGCAAGGTCTCTAACATCCACCAGCTCTGTGATGTCGTCATGGAAGAGTCTAAGAGGACTCCAGTGCCAACCTGTGAAGCTCTGGTGAACTCCATGCCCAAGAGGGTTAAGGCAGTGCTGGAAAATAATGGTGGCCACACAAAATATTGACACTTTGGGCCCAATTTGGACATTTTCACTTAGGGGTATACTCACTTTTGTGAGATACTGTATACACATACACAAAATATATATATATATATATATATATATATATACATATACACACACACACACACACACACACACACGAGAAATATATTTTTAAAAGGTGCTATTGACATGAAATTTTCACCACGTCGGTAACAATGCATACAAAGGAATCAAAACAAATAAGTTCAGAAATTAAGTTATGTGTAATAAAATGGAATGACACAGGGAAAAAGTATTGGCCACATGAAGAAAGGAGGTGCAAAAAGGCATGGAAAGCCAATAAACCAGCTGAAATCTATCAGTAATTAGAAAGCAAGCCTGCCCCTTGTCAGTGTAAATTAATATTCGCTGGTTCAGTCTCAACTGATGGCCTATAAAAAAGTGTCGCACAAGAAACCTCTCACGATGGGTAGAAGCAAAGTCGTCTCTCAAGACCTTCACAACCTTATTATTGCAAAACATAGTAATGGCATTGGTTATAGAAGGATTTCTAAACTTCTGAATGTTCCAGTGAGCACTGTTGGGGCCATAATCTGGAAATGGAAAGAACATAATTTCACCATAAACCAGCCCTGACCAGGTGCTCCTCGCAATATTTCTGACAGAGGCGTGAAAAGAATCAGAGTTGTTTCAAGAGCCAAGGACCACTTGTGGAGAGCTTCAGAAAGACCTGAAATTAGCAGGTACACTTTTTTTTTTTTTTTACGACAATAAATTATGCACTCAACTGCCATGGCCTGTATGCACACTCACCACACAAGATGCCATTGCTGAAGAAAAAGCATGTTAAATTTGTTTTAAGTTTGCTGCACAACATTTAGACAAGCCTGTGAAATATTGGGATTATATAGTCTGGTCAAATGAGACCAAAATGGAACTCTTTGGATGCCATAATACACAGCATGTTTGGAGGTCAAATTGCACTGCACATCACCCCAAAAAACACCATACCAACAGTGAAGTATGGAGGTGGAAACATCATTGTGTGGGGCTGTTTTTTAGCACAAGGTACTGACAAACTTCATGTCATTTAAGGAAGGATGAATGGAAAAATGTACCAAGACATTCTTTATAAATATCTGCTGCCATCTACCAGGATGATGAAGATGAAACGAGGGGTGGACATTTCAGCAAGACAACAATCCCAAACACAAAGCCAAGGAAACTCTGAATTGGTTTCAAAGAAAGAAAATAAAGCTGCTAGAATGGCCCAGCCAATCATCTGACTTGAATCCAATAGAAAATCATTGGAAAGAACTAAAGATCAGAGTTCATAGAGGAGGCGCACGGAACCTTCAAGATTTGAAGACTGTTTGTGTGGAAGAGTGGGCCAAAAACATAACTGAGCAATGCATGCGACTTAGTTTCTCCATACAGGAGGCGTCTTGAAGCTGTCATTATCAACAAAGGATTTTGTACAAAGTATTACATTTCAGTTAGCGAGTTCAATACTTTTTCCCCGTGTCATTCTATTTTCTTATACATAACTTCATTTGTTATGACCTTATCACTGAACTTATTTGTTTTGGTTTCTTAGTATGTATGGATTGCATGGGTTGTTACCAACATGTGGTGAAAATTTCATGTTAATGGCACCTTTAGAAATATATTTACCTGGAAAAATGGTGAATTGTTCAATACTTATTTTACCCGCTATACATACATGCATAAACACCATTTCAGATCCCTATGAAGTGAAAAAAGTGAAGCCATAAACCAAACCATAAAATTATTGTATTGTAGTTTACAGTAACAGAGGAGGAAAACAATGTTTAAAAGACATGACCAGGCTTTCTTTGCATAGAAGGTGATGAAATTAAATATTAAAAAGCTACAGAACATCATAAATAATTCAGAACACTGCTGAATAAAAAAAAAAAAAAAAAACCCAACACACACACAGCAAATCTGTGCAATTATGAAAACACAGAGCTTTTTCACACTGCCAGCGGGTCGCGTTAGCGGTAAACTGCTGCTAGTTTTAGCGGCGCTTTTTGGCCGCTAGCAGGGCGAATTAAACCCCCACTAGCGGCCGAAGGGTTAAATGTGCCCAAAAAGTGGTGCTTCAGCAGCGGTGCCCATTCATTTCAATGGGCAGGGGCGGTGTATACACCGCTCCAAGATGCTGCTTGCAGGACTTTTTCCAACGTCCTGCAAGCGGACCGTTCCAGTGTGAAAGCACTCAGGCTCTCACACTGGGGCTGCAGGAGAGTTGTTTTTCAGACACTATTTTTAGCCCTTTAGAGCCTAAAAAATGGCTTCAGTGTGAAAGGGTTCTGAGACATGACAACAAACTGTGCTACCTATCCTTTTGATGTCTAAAACCACCCATTTCTTTTTTTACACATTCTAAAACAAATTCTTTCCTAATCAGATCTACAGTCCAATGCAATGGAGCAGGAAACCCAAAATTTGTCATTATGTTCAGGTAGTTTAACCTCCCTGGCGGTATGATTATTTCGGATTTTAGGTGCTGAAAGCGGTACCATTATTTTGCATGGAAATTTGGCGTTTTATATTGTAGGTCTGTAATTCTTAACAATAACACACTTAAATCTGTCCAAACCAGAGTCTAGTAGATATCCCGGGTATGATAAAGTTTGAAACACAAAAACATAAATTATAATATAATAAATAAAAATAAATAATTAAAAAAAATTTAAAAAAATAGTAATAAAATAAATTTCCCCACAATTCACTATCGCTCAATTCTGCAAGTGTTCTAATTTACTATCGCTGTTTTCTAGCTGGTCTAAAGCCACTATTGACGTAAAGGGACACTTTTTGGTTGCTATGGACAATCTCCAGTTTCCAGGCAGAAAGAACAGTGTATATCATGTAAAACTGCATGCAGGGCATGGGCCAGAGCACTGGGGACAAAAGGGATGTGAAATCATTTCATACAGTACTGTAATCTGTAAGATTACAGTACTGTATGTGTTATGATTTTGACAGTTTTTTGAATTTGCCGCCAGGCTCCGCCCCCGTGCGTCGCGACGCTCGCAGGGAACGGAGCCTGGCACGGAGAGGCTTCGGAGGAGGACGGAGCCCTCGGACACTGCGGGGGACATCGCAGGATCCCGGGGACAAGGTATGTAACGCCGTCCCAGGATCCTGCAATGCGATCCCGAGTGTGGCTCGGGGTTACCGCTAATGGTACTGAATTTTAACCCCGAGCCACACTCGGGAATACCGCCAGGGAGGCTACGGCAGTTTATAGCTAGATCTTAAATATGCTACTGCAACATTTTATATTCCTGTTATGGGTTTGTTGTACCATGTACTTGTGTTAAAGCAGAGCTCCAGTGTCCAAGTGAAAATGAAAAGTCAGCAGCTACAAAAACTGTAGCTTTTGACTTAACAGCCACTCACCTGTCCCACGATCCAGCGGTGTACTCACCACAGCCGTTTTCTCCCTCAGTGATGCCAGCATCTGCACAGCCAGGTGCCCACTGCAAATGTGCGAACGGCGCTGTGCCCTGTGACTGGTCCCAAAGTCTTCAGGGATGAGTCGTGTCTCAGAAGACTTGGGGGGGGGCTGGTTGGGAAGGTGAGCTTCAACTTCTCATCGCTAAAGATCGAAGTGGGAGCGGGTACCCAGCACAAAATCAGCTACCCACTCCCATCACCCACCCCCCCACCAAAAAAAGCTCCATTTCACAAACAGGAGCTGGGGAAGAGGCCTTAAAGTGGAACTTCCACTTTTGGGTGGAGTTTCGCTTTAAGTATTCTGTTCTCTTTGAATTGCTTCCTTTGTTTGAAATACCTGGTGATCCCGCAAGTCCCTCTGTTTTCTTATTTCAAACTGACCATGCTAGGCATGAGAGCACATCTCAGCATGGTCGGTTTTCTGGCTGTGCTGGGAGAACAGGTTACCCATCCTCCATGAGCAGACTTATGCTGACACCCCCCCCCCCCCCCCCCCTCCTCCTTGAACACCCATTCACTGAGAAAAGGAGTACACTGCTTTTTCCCCACCCCCACCTCAAAGTCCCTTATGCAGCTGAGAACAGAGATTGCATGATCATTTATGAAAAAAGAAAAAATGTATTAAATAGTTTTTTTGTTTTTTTTAATGTACACAGAAAAGTTTTGCCTTCAATTTTAGGTAAGGTAAAAACTCACATATATTACAATGTATTACCATCTTTCCCCTCTTACACTAGTCATTTTTTGTGAATGAGTAGGGGTACTATGTAAACTACCTCCCCTGGCAAAATACCCCCCACCCCCACATGTTGAGGGCATGTGACCTGATATGGTTCAGGAGGGGAGTGGGCGCATGCTCATCTGTTCCCTGGCCAGCCAGGCTGCATGCTCGGTGGATAGGCTATGGGGGGGGGGGGGGGGCACCTTTTTTTCTTTTCTTTTTTTGACATGAGGTGTCCTTCAAAATTCATATCTGACCCAAAGGGCATGGTATTAATTGGGAGGGGGTGGGATAGGTTGGAGAGACAACTTTTTTACATTCTGCAGTCAGCAGGCGATTGAACAGTATTGAGCATCTCAAGTACTCATTACCTTACGTCTACAAAGACTTTAGTAAGCATGTTCAAAAATTAAGCTGACAATACAAAAAGGATCAAATTTATTTCCGAATTGGCTGAAATTCTAACAGTGGGTGGCCCTACCACCTCAAAAGAAAAAAAAAAAAAGAAAAAAAAAAAAAAACTGGTCGAAGGAGCCAGGGGTGAATACGGTCGGCCGAATAGCACCTGTAGGCAATAAGCTGCAGGGTTTGGGTATTTGATAGCCGACGCTAGCGGCTGTCAGGCTACAATAGCCTGGCCGGGGAGTTTTGTCCATCTACTTAGTTTATGTGAATGACAGATTTCTTTCATTCAGCCTGCCAGCTAAATTAAATAAATCTGTTAGTGTATAGCCTGCTTAAGTTGCATTACTTGCTTTTATTAGGTTGTGTATTGCCAAACTTAATCCATTTATTTGCAAAGACAGTATGAGAAAATGCATTATTTTCATTGTAAGCAGCAACATATAGCTGCAAAGACAGAGCTCTGCTGCCATCTGCTGTTAGCTTTGTATACACAATGGAAATAAATTATTAAGCTGAGATGCGAAAAGGCACATGTGACCTGCTAGTATTTAAAGAGGTTGCATTGCCAAATTGTATCATAATAAAGCAAAGAAACATACCCAGGTTATTCAACAAAATGCTGCATGTATGATGTTCCTACACATACCTGCTTAAGGCTCCCAACCTTTCTGGCATGAACAAATCACAGGCCCGTTTGAAAGATAAAGCTCAACACTTTTAAAAAAAAAAAAAAAAAAATTAGTAAAGCTTTCTGCTAAGCCTCATCCCATCATACATGCCTACTGGTCAATCATCACGTGCCATACGAATGAGCCTGAGAAGTATTCAAATCAGGAAGGTTGCTGCAGTTTAAGGTCTCTTGCACACTGCTTCTCAAGAATGCCTGCCTTTTTTTTTTTCCTCTCTCTGCCTCTAAACGCCTCTCCGCGTTAGCCTATGCATCATTGCACATGTGCCACATCTCTTGCACATTTTAAAGAGAAGCGTTTGGGCAGTAAAAATTTGCAAATGCACATAAACATGTGCATTTGCACATTAATACATTCTAATGGCCAGAATAAATGATTATTCTAGCCAATAGACTGCATGAACGCCAAACGCACATAAACACGTGCAAACACCCACAAATTTGCATGCAAAAACTGCATTTTTCTCCTAGGTGTCCTTTGGAGTACAGTGTGCATGGAGCCCAAATGTCTTACCTCCTAATGACTTAACCTTTTGAGAAAATATATGAAAAATGCATAAGTAAAATTAACTGTGCAGGTTTACCTGTACAGTAGTTGTAGACGCTACAGTTGTTTTTTTTCACCTTACTTAAATGGTTAAAAACCTTTAAGGTGCAGCCCCCCTCCCTCCCAAATACTTACCTGAACCTGATCTCGGTCCATTGCTGTGCCCAAGAGCATAAGGAGCCATTGGGTTCTGTTGCTCTCAATCAAATCCATTGACGAGGAAGCAGGGGGCGGGGCCAAGCCGCATGGTGTGTGTCAATAGATGAACACAGTGCGGCTCGGGATCCAGGCTGCAAAAACACCCCCCTCAGTAAGTGGCTTGCTAGGGGGATACGAGAAGGAAGGAGAAACCAGGAGCACCAGTGGGGGACCCCAGAAAAGAAGGATCAGGGCTGCTCTATGCAAAACCATTAATGACTTGTTTGTTATTTTAGAATACAAAATAAAAATCTTTGGAATCACTTTAAATTGCTTGTAAAATCTCAGACAAAATTTGAAAATCGCACATCCTTCTATATTGTGTACTTGTCTCTCTCCAGAGCTCTAAATGTGTTATTTCTCCCTGCTGCCTTGTTCTGTTATCAGTCACTTCTGGCAGCTTTTCCCAACACCAGCAATTACAAAAAGGTGACAGGGAGGTAGCTTCAGCACACTGCCTGTGCTTGTTTTCCATGTACTGTGTGAAAGGGGGTTTGTCTCCCTCCCTCCCCCCCAAAACAGGGCTCAGAGCTGTGGGCTCAGTAAAGACAGCAGAAGCCCGCCCCCTGCCCCTAGAGCAATGAAAAAAATCCTTTCAACCCAATACTAGACACTTCACTGGGTTTATGTACAGGTTTATAACAAACGTCATAACTTTTCAAAATAAATACTTTTATTGGCCACTTTGTTAGGTACAATGAGCCAATATTCATAAGAGGTATACATGGTAAGCAATTCCCAAAAACATTCTTCACTCCTGGCCTGAACCATGGACACAAAACACCATAGATTTAAATGGAATATGCAAAATTCTGATCACCCCAGCAGTACATCCCAACAGAAATCAGGGCAAGAGTTTTTCTGAATCCTCAAATGCCATTATTTTGGTGTTCCCATGTCCACCTTAGCCTTATTTTCTTGTTATTAGTGGAAAGCCATGAAACCTGCAAATAGTCTTCCTGCTGCAACCACTCTTGTTGAAGGCTTAAATGTATTTGTGTTAAAAAGGTACCTTTCCTGCATGCTACTGCTGTAAAAAATGCTCATCAGAACCGTTGACGATATCCGGCCAGCTAAAATTGACTTAAGCATGGGGGCTGCCATTGTAAGCACTTATGAAAAGGAGTCACGTGGCTATCTGGCTTTAATACTATTGAGTCAAATATCAGGATAAATATGCTTTGTCCAAAAACTGACAAAAACGTATGATCTCTATACTTCTAGCAGGTCACAGGCTCAAAGCATTGAAGCTAAAGTATCAGCATGACAACTTGGGAACTAACCTTCTCAAAGTAGTAGTCGGTAACAATCTTCATACCTTTCCTCGTGAGAGAATCACTTTAAAAACGAGTCTGAATTATTCTGGTCCTAGTTTTTAACAAAATGTTAATGTTAAATACTGCCACTTTATCCTATTTGCTGCAATTTCGATCATTCCTAGTAAGTCAGTATTGTATGATCCAATCACCTCATCAGGCCTGAGGACTATAAAAAACAAAAAACCACACACCAACCACCCTAAAGCGTTAGCCACCTCACATGTAATGAAATTTGTCCCAGGTTCAGCAGGCAGCTGGACACTGGAGAAATGGTCACTGTAAGGATACCCAGTTCTCCTCTTTGAACATTTGGAGCTGCAATGGTTACCAGCTTCAAGTCTTCAGGCAGAACAGCAATAAGGCTATGTTCACACTGTAGCAGGTCCTGCATGCCATGTTTGCAGAGGCACGGCAGCCCATTAATTTGAATGAGCTGCTGTACCTCCGTAAAAATGCAGGGAAAAATTCCCTGACCCTTTTTTAAAAACACCGCCAAATGCTGCAGCGGCACAGCACATTCTCAAGCACCCGAAAACATGCCACGTTTTCTGATGCGTGGGAAGGACCATTGGGAAATAAAGGCACTCCAGTGCATCTGCAGAAGAGGAGCACATTTTGCCTGCAGGTCAAGGAACACAAGCATCTGGGCCAACACATACACCCCCTCTTACTTCACTGAGTAAAGTTCTTTCATTGATTACACTGCTTGAAATAATCTGAATGGTACCCCGCTCGCAGAACACAATAGCACTGTGGGAAAGATTCCCCCTTCAACACTGACTCTTGAGGGAATCAAGCGTTTTCTTTCCTGCAACCTGTGGTTGCAAAAAGAATGGCTTGCCTAATCAATAAAAGAACATCTCAATGGAGGAGATAGCTGCACTGCATAAAAACTGAAGGGGTTAACCACTGCAGTGCCAGAAGTTCAGTGACAGGAAGAGGACAGACATCCCTGTAGTGAAGTTCTCAATAATCCAGCTGCCTGCACAATGTGGGACATCCTTTATTACAGGTAAGGGATGTGTAGGGTTGTTTTCTAGCTAAACTTGAGCTTTAATGCAAATTGTCCATACGGTTTGACCAAATATCATCTGTATACTTTAACTAAGTCTGAATGACAAGTAGTATAAGGCAATCAGTAAAAAGAAAGAAACAGAGGCTGCCATTAAGCACACCAAAGTGAGAACTCCTGATATACTTGTCTGTAGTCAGTGACTCAGAATGCACTTAAAAGCAGAACTTCCACTTATCTGATTCCTCTCCTCTAGCACAATAGCTCGTTTGATCCACCGGGCGATTGTGTTCTTTGAAGCTTGGAACCCCAATTTTTTTTACCAGAATGCAAAATGAACAGAGCATTCGATTTTCTAATGCCTTCGGACAATTCCAAATAATGCAAGACACAGGCCCTCACAGCCAGTTGGTGGAATTCTGCTTCTTTTGGATTGGTTGGAGACGCACAGAAAGAAGGCAGAACGATCTCTTGAGTCCTGTGGAATTTAGAAACCATCTTAGGCAAGAACCCCGAGTCTGTACGTATTATAAGTCTGTCCTCAAATATTTGCAGAAAAGGCTCTTTAATGGAAAGCGCTTGCAGCTTGCTAATATGCCAGGCTGTGGAGAAAAAAAAAAAAAAAAAAAAAAAAAAAAAAAAAAAAGGAAGAGCCCACTTTGACAGCTCTCCCTCTTGCAAACGTTTTATCCAACCTTGCAATACTAAAATCAACAAACCCTACTTTGGCAGAATCTTGAACTGAATAGGTGTACTCCTAGCTAACCCCTTAAAGAACCTGCTGACTAGCAAGTCTAATGCCAGGGGTTGCTCCAAAAAAAAAAAAAGGCAAGGCTGAAAGGCGAAACCTGTAGTTTCAATGTACTAATGGCCTGTCCTTGGTCCGCGCCGTCTTGTAAAAACTGAGATGGCTAGAAAACCTTCAGACACCTTTTTGGTGTCTAACCAAGAACAGAAAACTTTCCAAAATTTAACATTCTTTCTACTGGAAAGAATTATATTCACCACCCTGTTCGAGAGCCCCTTTATACTTCAGGAGGCTTTTAGGCTCTGTATTTTTGGCAACAGGACTGGGCCCCGAGAAAGCAGATCCTCTCTTTCGGGCAGCATGAGGGGAGGTATAACTGTGTGGAATACCAAGGCCTCTATGGCCAATACGGGACCACCAGAATTAATGTGGTCCGTTCTTGAACAAACTTTCTCAGGACTCGGGGAATAAGTGAACGTGGGAAAGGCATAGCATAGGTGAAATGCCCACTTTTGGGCCAAGGCTTCTATCCCCTTGGCCCCCACTTCTCTTTCCAATGAGAAGTATACTGGAACCTTGGCATTTGACTTGTTGGCGAACAGATGCACCTCTGGAAGGCCCCATTTTTCTGCCACTAGCTGGAAGACTTCCTTGTTCAGCGACCATTCTGCTTCGCACACTTGGTGTCAACTCTAAGTCTTCCAGATGATGGTCCACTCCCTTTAGGTGGACTGCGGATATTGACCCCAGGTTGATCTCTGCCCAAAAAAAATAAATAAATATGGCGCTCGCAATCTTGATTAAGGACGGACATTGTGTCTCTCCCTGATTGTTTATATAAAAGAGACCATCACCACACTGTGAGAGGATTTGTATGTGGCGACTGTTCAGCGAATGCCCTCAGCGCCTCCCAGATCGCCAGTAACTCCCTCCAGTTGGCTGATCTTTGGGACCAAGTTTTTTCCCAGCGCCCTTGGGCTACTCTTGACCCCCAGTGGGCCCCCCATCCCAAGGCACTGGTGTCCATGGTGATACGGACGAACATTAGAAGAGACCACTGTAGACCCCGCACAAGGTTTCCTTCGTCCTTCCATCACCACAGAGACCGCTTGGCCGTCAGGGATAGGCAGAAGGTCATCTCCAGTGATTCCTGTGTCCCGTCCCAGCTGCTTAGGATATTGGTCTGGAGACACCTGAAATGGGCCCTTGCCCATGGTACTGCTGGGATTGTTGCTGCCAGAAGACAGACCCGACAACGCTGAACGGATGGATACCGCCAGATTGTTCTGAAAAAAGGTTGCTGTCGCCTTTACCTTTTTTACTTTCTCCTCCGAGATAGATCTTCTGTGTTACAGAGTTCATCTAGAACCCCAGGTACTGCAAAGCCTGCGCCGGGGTTAGGTTTGATTTTTCCCTGTTTATTAACCACCCCAGCTCTTCCAGAAAGGAAATGGCCACCCGCAGGTCCCCTTGTAATTGGAGAGCGGAGGGGGCAAAAAATAAAAGGTCGTCCAAGTATGGGATGACAGATCCCTTTTAGGAGCAGAGGGGTCAGTGCCTTCGCCAGGACCTTCATAAAAATCCTGGGGGGTGAGGACAGGCCAAATGGCAGGGCCTTGAATTGGAGATATCGGACCTTCTTTTCCCACTTGATTGCCACCCTCAAAAACTTTTGAGATTCTTTGTGGATCGGGATGTGTAAATAAGCATCCCTCAGATCAAGGGAACCATAAAGCAATTTGGGGGAAGAATGGAATTTGCCGTAAAAATGGTTTCCATCCGAAACCTCTTGCAGACCACCTATCTGTTTAGTGTCTTAAAGTTCAATATCAAACGAAATTTGCCCAACGGTTTCCGGACCACGAAAACGTGTGAATAGAAACCCCGATTTATTTCTTGCTGTGGCACCAGAATGAGACTTGCTGGTCTATCAGGTAGCCAATTTGGGACAACAAGGCTGTCGCCTTCTGAAGATCCCTGGGAGGGGAGTTTACGAATGTCCTTGCGGGCGGAGTGTCCTTGAACTGAATTTGGTAGCCTTCCCTGATTATTCTAGGTATGAATCCATTAGGGGGTAATCATTTTTTCCATTGTGGGAGGAACTGTCACTCCACATAAGTTAAAGACCATTTACAGCAAATAGTGAACACTGACATGCTTTAAGAGCATGCAGGTCCTCTTTGTGAAGGCACAGTGCCCTAACAAAGGCCCCGACCAAAGGAACTGCTTGTCCACGAAGCATGCATCTATGATTGCCATTTTTAATAAAAGAGCTCTCTCTTACATTGACTGCTGGCCTACTTCTCACAGAGTATCTTATGTTTTTGATGCCTATGCTCCTGGAAATCAGGTGGCAAGAGGTCTGTGTGCAGGACAAATATATCTTTCAGCTGGAAGGTGGGGAGACAGGCATTCTACAATACAATATCAAATGGAAGAACACTGACAGAGCCTGCAATGCTAAAATGGAGGTGAGGTGAGATATGAGACAAAGGTCTCTAGAGAGATGTATAAAGAAGCTCTTCTCTTGCAGGGGACTTCAGCTTTAGTTTTACGAGACTGCCAGTACCTTAGTGAAGGTTAACGTGGTTGTAAAGGCTGAAGGTTTTTTACCTTCATGCATTTTATGCATGAAGATAAAAACCCTTCAGTATGTAGCTCCCCCCTCAGCCCTCCTAATTCTATCTCGATCCAGTGATGTGCACAAGACCCGCTGCTGTCATTCATAGCCAGTGCTCTGTCTCTCATGGACACAGAGAGCTGGCTCAGGAGTGAGCATGCACAAGTGCCTCCACAGAAAGAGGCTTGTTATGGGGGCACTTGGCAAGGGGGAGGAGCCCAGAGCACTAGTAGAGGACCAGAGAAGTGGAAAATCGGGGGGGGGGGGGGGGTTGCTCTGTGCAAAAACCATTGCACTGAGCAGGTAAGTACAGTTATTATAGTTTTTTTTTTTAAATAAGGGTTTTTTTTCCCCTTTACAAATAACAACTTCAGATAGATCCACTTCACCATGATCAGCATGTTGCGAGATATGATACAATGAATCTGCATGGTAATCATGCATTA
Organism: Aquarana catesbeiana; assembly: GCF_042186555.1. NCBI lineage: Eukaryota > Metazoa > Chordata > Amphibia > Anura > Ranidae > Aquarana > Aquarana catesbeiana. Next base: position 243,145,448 of record NC_133327.1, read on the forward strand.
ACTGGCTTTATCAGAGTTCAGTCTGCAAAAGTAGCCTACATATTTCTAAAGGTTACAAATATAATATATATTCTTATGTATTTACATTGACTGACTAAAGTGAAAAATGAGCCAGGCATAATCATAGCACAGCTGAAACAAACACATAGCACACAAAACACTTAGCACTACAAGTTTGCTAAGGACAAGAGAAAGATAAAAAGATAGAAACAATTCCTGCCTGCCTGTGGCAAAGCTTTTACAGCATTCTAGGAAACTAAAAAAAAAAAAAAAAAATACATGGGAGACAACAAAAAATATTTTAGCTGCACTCAAGTGAGTAAAGGAGAACACTAATATACTGAACGTGCGTAATAAAATGCCTCAGGTCTTAACAAATGAAAACTTCAAAAGGGACATATTTTTTCCCCCTCTGCAACATAAAGACAAAATGTACTAAAAAGCATGTGGGAGCTGGGCAAACTGCCACAGAAGATATTCCGTATTCCTAAAATCTCAGCATCAACCTTATAGCTAACCATCAGAGAATAAAATTACATCTTGGGAATTAGATTAAAAGCCTGAACCAGACTAACGTACATTAACAGAATTTAAAGCAGAACTTTACTCTCGGAATCAACATTAGCATTTTTAATCCTCCTCTATTCATAAATAGACAGGAAGGTAGATTATATTCACTTTCATCTGGAAGAGGGGCTTGCCCACCTTAAGCACACCCTAAGTGCCTGACCTTGCAAAAGTGTACTGGCAAATCATGTATATTGTACTGGCCATGCACAAGATTTTATAGGAAGGCCTCACAGTACAGCAGATTGATTTCAAGACCAGAAGTACATGAATCATCTGCCCTTACTCAAGATTGCTGTGGCTAGAAATGATGGGGGGTGTTTTTCAAAGTATTTAACACAAAGCATGGAGACACAAAAAGATGGGCAAAAATTAGAGGTTTTTGCTTGTGGCGCTCAGATACATTTAAGTCCTGCTTTAACCACTTGTGCCAAGGCGGGTTCTGAGACTTTTCACATAGATGTTAAATGTCTGAATTTTCTTTACTAGATAATTACATAGACCACCTATCATCATATTTTCTGAAAGCAAAGGCCCTGCAGAAAAATGTTGGTTATCGCAATTTTTTTTTTTTTTATGTCACACGATATTTGTGCGGCAAATCAAATGCAAATTATTTTTAGAAAAAACACTTTAATTTTAGTGCACATAAAACAATAGAATACCCAATTGTTTGGTAAAATATGAAAGATGACACTGTGTAAATCGATACCCAACATGGCGAGCTTTAAAAATTGTGCACGTCCGTGGAATAGCGACAATCTACAGTACTGCCACTGTCAAAAGTTTAAAAGCCTTTAAAGGGTAACCAGTTTACAGTTAAACAAGAGGTCCGGTGCTAGAATTATTGCTCTCACTCTAACATTTGTGACAAAATCTCACATGGGATATATATGCATGCAGGACCCACATATGCGTTCACATTTTGCACGTGTACAGGGGGATGGGGTCCTCTATATGATTTTTTATTTTTTTGTCTCTAAAAAAGATGAACAACATTCCTTATGACAGCATGGACAGCGACAGGTACTCTTTACTGAGAGATCTGGATTAGACCCCAAATTTATTTCCTCTGCCCTCAAAAGCATCTGACCAAACCGAGAATGATTTGGTCAGATGCTTTACAAGCCAGTAAAGGCTTATAAACGAACAAAATACTCGTTGCTTCCAGTTTCATACACCAAAGATTATCGGGGAATGGAAGGTCCTCCATTCCTATGGCGTGCTGCCCTGACCACCGGTTTTATTCTCAGGCTATCCAGTGAAACAGGAGAGCTGGGGAAGTCAGTGGATCACTTTAACATTATATAGAGCATCCCACCGCTCTTAAACTAAAACAAAAAACAAACAAACAGGGTCATAAGTGCAGCTGCGGCCATGACCCTGGTAGAAGCACTGAAACCCAAGGATATACGAGTACGTCCATTTGAGGGAAGACTACGTTTAACGTTTCACAAAAAATGAAAAAATGTGACCCACACTACACCCTCCCCACTGCAATTAGATGCCACTGCCTATGCAGCCAGCGCAGTGATCGGGGTTAAAAAAAGCCTTACTCTTCTACCCGTTCTTTCCTTAGGACTTTTGTCTGAGATGGATCAGAGCAATTGTGAATGGTCATGTGCTGGCACGTGATCACTTTGACCAAATGGAAATCGCTCTAATCCATTTCTAAGGAAAGAAGAGGAAAAAGAGAGGCTCCCAAATCCCCAGACCGCTGCCCTAGCTGCTTGGGCAGTGACCAGTAATCACCCACGGAGGAAAGTGCAGTATTAATTTTTCAAGCCAAACGCCAGGGATGATATCATTTTGCATATTTACACTGGGCCAGCTTGGTCCAATTTAAGTATGCATACATGATAACTTATCAGCCTTGGCGCAAACCATAAAATTATCGACCATGGTGTCATATCTAATTCAATCGGGGAAAGCTTTGCATTCATTAAGAAATATGCAAGTATGGCGGTCACGCAGAGCGATCAACCCCCCCGTGGTTACAATGCAGAAGGGCAACCACTTGGACCTCATATACAGAAGATATTTGCTATTACCATAGTAGCTCAGGCTACTAAAGCAATTCACAGCTTCCACAGAGTCGCATCAGCTATCACATATACATACTTACAATGGGCTAAGCAATATTTCATTGCTGGAATTCAGTCGTAAACAAAAGGTCCTAACAAATAATTTATGTCCAAGAAAGCGCTCCAATTGAGCGCTTTCTTATGCAGAAACACAAAATACACATATCCTCTACAGATGCATTACATATAGTTTAATTTAAATGTGATTTAACATAAATTCTATCAGCAACGAGGAACCAACAGAAGCATTTACCTTAAGTGGAGAAATATGAGAGTGTGATACAAGCCCATGGACATTCTCTATCTGGGAGATGTTTTTCTCAGAAACCTGAACCAATTCTGGACTTCTGATATCACTCAAGATGTGTGGAGAACTGGGCTCTTGGGAGGGTAGATCATCATCTGGGTATCGATATTTCTAAAGCAAATAAAAGAAGAAGAAGAAGAATGCATGGTTACCACTGGATAGTTTATTCAGTTTGAACTTACATCAAAATACAAAGCCTAAACGTAGGCAGAAAGTGGCAGACAAATAGAAAAACATTTCACCTTGTCTGGAAATGCACTAACCAAAACTCAAACAAGTAAATACTTTAAGGGCCTATTCACACATGCAGTAAAATAAATTACAATTCTTGAATGAAAATGCATTTTTAAACTAAAAATATCATTCTTTTCCAATGTGGCTGTTTTACATCTATGTGCTGCAGTTTAGTGTGTTTTAAAAAAGTAACAGTATGGATCTATTCACACCTGCATGTACCTACGTGCATTACTACGTGAGCTGCAATGGACACCAAGTTAGTAAGGGTGGTTCCCAGCTCGTAGGAACTCCCGATCTCTCTCTCCTCTCAGAACTGGGATGTGTGCGTTTACTCGCACACACACACGTCCCTGTTCTGCCTCTCATGCCAGCGATTGCTTGTGGCCGGCAGTCATGAGCATTCTCTCCCCCCCCCCCACCGCTGTGGCGCACGTGCCTGCTATCCCGCTTAAAAGGGACCAGCCTACAGCTAGGATGGTTCGCGGGATAGTGCCAACCTTACGCCGTGTGACGGCGGCTGGTCGGCAAGTGGATAAGCAATGGGCTTATAGCCCTTCCATCAGTACCCGGGATGCTGCGGTGACCTCTCACTGTAGAAAAAGGCTACCCCAGTCTCACTCTGAAGGCCTCTGGTAATTAGCTGTGGGAAACAGAGAATGAGTGGATGCTGGTGGATCCAGTCTCCCTGTGGTAGCAGTGTAGGTGCTGTGATGTGCTGCGCTGCCCCCGAGTGTCTTCGCTCCCAGTCTCAAGCTCAGATCTCCACTGGTGTGGTCTCCTGCTGGCAAGCAAAAATTCAGGCAGAGTTGATCTCTCTCCAACTCCCTCAGGGCCCAGAGGAAGAACTTTCCTGGACAGTTTAATAAAAATCACCTCTCACCACTCCAACTGCACAGTGTCTATTGGGATCTGTACTGTAAGGAGTCAATTGGACACACATGGCTGCCTTCTCAAACTACAACTCCCAGGCCTCTTAGTGCTCTGCATAGAAGTCTATTAGCTTGCTTGGCTTTTGTGAACATGAGTAAAGGTTGGCGTCAAGTAGATCAGCTAAAACATACAGTCCGTTATTGATAACGGTGATAAAAACAATAGGGTGTCAACACGCATTGGCCCTCAGGGTCATGATTAAGGCCCGAGCCCTGAAATGCATTGGCTTTTTGTCACCATTATCAATGAAGGACTGCATGTTTTAGCAGATCTCCACTGGCACCAGCCTTTACTTATGTTTATTGAAGATTGGAGGTCAGAGACCTTTGAGGCTGGTAACTGAGCTATAGAAGCAGAGAATGGAGGTGCAGGAGGTGGTAGCTCTACAGAATTGTTCCTGCTTGGCTCTAGCACTTCCTCTGCTAGCCGGAGAAGATCATCATCAGTATCTCAGAAGAGGGAGGGAAGAATAAAAGGCAATGTCGCCTTCTCCATATTGCTGTAGCCCAGCACCTGGCTACAGCTGTATATGTGTATTGTGGGGTGGATGAATGGAAATAAATACTGAATATATAGCACATTACACAATATCGAAACACGTATCAATGGCATGTAGAAGTCCTTACTATAACTGTAAAGTCCTTGCTATAACTGTAAATACTTTGTCTCCTTGGCAATTTTTTACAAAATGCACCCCTGTGATTCTCACTACTTGTATAATAAAATTAGGATACTGTTTGTAAGCATAATCCTTCGAGTATAAATTTGCCATTACTCACAGGTTCCCATAACAATGGCAGCATTGGTGGAATTTCCCACCCCATTGTTGTGGCAACCTGTTAAAACACCACAGAACTTCCTGTCTTGAAATACCGCAAGATTTCATTAGGAGTCCCTAGGACTTCTGGGATAGATGACACCAATATCCTAAGAGACCTAATGACGAAATTGCCTAGGTGGCCGGGACAGGAAGTGCAGACTGCATAGAGAAAAATAAAGATTGAAAAAAAATATTGTCATTACAGACTGTTCTGGGGGTGGGCATTATTTTGCAAGGATAATGAAAAAATGGGTGGAACTCCACTTTAAGCTTGTTTTATATTTTCACTGTTGCCATCCAAGTAACCTATGAGAAAGAATCTCAGTCCAAGTAGTAAATGCTGACTCTTGATAGCCTATCAATAAAGGCGGCATTGTCCTTCTAGAAGAAACTGTCAGTGGGAGTGTCCCTCATCACATTTTCCTCACTTCAATACTTCAAGTTGCGACCCCCCCTCCGCCCCCAAATTTGAACAAATTTGACCGTACTTTGAGTATCTTTTGCTTTTTCTTTCTTCCTCTGGGTCAACTGTGGGTGCAGGACTATGTATATGGAGGTTTTCTATTTTTATCTACTTGTGGAACAACATTTTTTCAACCTATGTAATCAAGTTCCACCCACCACCAAAATACCTTGTTTTAGAGCTTAGACGAAGTAGAGTTGTTATGCCCAGCACCACTGCCCCTGCTGCCATGTGATGGTGCTGGAGCCTAGCGATTGGCCACTAGGACTGAGCACTATATGGGAGGAGGCAAAATACTACCCCACATACAGAAGCATAGCACAGGGCTGCCACAGAAGGGGCTTGAAAGAGGAGTATATGGTAGTCTGACTATACACAGATCCTCATTAATATAGAAAATGAGATAGAATACTAAGCCCATTTTAAATCTGTTTAAGCACTTGCCGCCCGCCGGCTGTCATATGACAGCCAGGCGGCGCGGCTCTCGTTCTGGGAGGGCGTCATATGATGCCCTCGCCTTCCCTACCCACCAGGGGGGGCGCGTGCCGCTGATGGCAATCACGCACGCCCGCCATGTCACTGGGCACCCGATGCGCGTGCCCGGCGGCCGCGATGGCCGCCGGGCACACGCGATTGCCCGGTAACACGGCAGGATGTGGATCTGTATGTCCTGTCAGAGAGGAGAGGAGACCGATCTGTGTTCTCAGTACAGAACACAGATCGGTCTCCTCCCCTTGTGAGTCCGATCCCCCTTCAGTTAGAAACATTCCCTAGGAACACAGTTAACCCCTCGATCACCTCCTAGTGTTAACCCCTTCCCTGCCAGTCACATTTACACAGTAATCAGTGCATTTTTATAGCACGGATCGCTGTATAAATGTGAATGGTCCCAAAAATGTGTCCAATGTGTCTGCTGCAATATCGCAGTCACAATAAAAATCGCAGATCGCTGCCATGACTAGTAAAAAAAAAAAAATAATAATAATAATAATAAAAATGCTATAAATCTATCCCCTATTTTGTAGACGCTATAACTTTTGCGCAAACCAATCAATATACGCTTATATTTTTACCAAAAATATGTAGAAGAATAAGTATCGGCCTAAACAAATTTGTTTTAAAAAAAAAAAAAAAAAAAATGGATATTTATTATAACAAAAAGAAATAGTGTTTTTTTCAAACTTGTCCCTCTTCTTTTGTTTATAGCGCAAAAAATAAAAACCGCAGATGTGATCAAATACCACCAAAATAATGCTCTATTTGTGGGGAAAAAATAACAAAAATTTCATTTGGGTACAGTGTTGCATGACCGCGCAATTAAGTGTGACAGCGCTGAAAGCTGAAAAATGGCTTGGGCAGGAAGGGGATGTATTGAGATGGTTAAACAGTAAAAATCCAAATCATATACATTTTAATTTCAGTTTGTGACTGAAGTTTGGAAAAGGTAAAGGGGTAAAAACTACTCCTCTGTATAAGGATTTCAAGCTTCAATTGAAAACATTCACTTTTCTTCAATGAACATTAATTTTTCCGGGATACATCACACCTCCATGAATGATTCAGCAAGTCTATTTCTAAAAATGACCACAGAGTGACAGTTTTCTAAACAATAGGTGCCAAGTTTAGAAAAAATAATATCTACATAATTTTGCAGCATTAGCATTTCCTACGTGGAGCAAGACAAGGAGATTCGGACAACGAAACCAAACATGGCCTGCATAGCTACAGGGAAGATTTTGGGACATATTTATGTTATGTCAGCACAATGTCAGAGCCTCACTAGTAATTACACCAAGTTCCTGAAACAATGTCAAGATTGAGAGCATCTCTGTATTGCAGACTTTTCAGCTATTAAACGAAAACGATTAGGGCATAACAATGGCCTCTCTATCTAATGAGCATAGGCAAGAACTGGCCTTAAAGTGTCACTATAGGCAGTTTGTGTTTTTTTGTTTAACCAATTACATGCTACTAAAACATTTCTTTTTTTTTTTTTTTTTTTTTTTTTTTAATTCCGTGCGCATGATTGGGCACATAAAGTAAACATATCTTTGCCTAATTAGCAACATTCACCAGGTCTCTAATCCTTTGGCCTGTGTAAACAGTGCAAACCGTAACCTTTTGCAAAGCATTTGCAGAGCTTTCAGCAAGCTTTATTGAAGCTTTTTGAAAGTATGGGAAACCATTTTTTTTTTTTAAATCATAAACTGATCCGATGTCTCATGTGTCCCCCACCAGCTCTAACACTAAAAATGAAGCGATGTAACACCACCTATCGCTCGGTTCTCACACCTCCCTGAGCAAAGAGCTGTACCATTCAGCTCCAGTTTGAAAATGTTTAACACAGATCCTAATGGGAGTGCAGATTGCCACTTGTTTAAAACAAGCTGCTAGCAGGCTTCAACGTTACATGAAGCGCATTGAAAGCCTGCTAGCAGCTTGTTTAAAGCGACAATCAGAATTCCCTTTAACATCTGTGTATAACATTTCCAAACAGGAGCTGAAGGGCACTAGAGAGAGCTTGAAGCTTGCCAAATACTTTGCAAAAGCTTGCTAAAAGTTTAATAAAAGCTTGCTGTTCACACTGCTCGTGTACAAGCTAAAAGCCCAGGTGAAACAGGCCTTGCATTTACCCAGTGAAGTGACTGGCCTTAAGCAAAACACAGAACAAATCCTCCTATATAAGTTGTACTGTATCTGAAGACCTCTCTCCTCTACAGCCTCCTAAAACACACAGTACTGGCAGCAGGGCTGGTGCAACAATTTTTTGACTCCCTAGGAGAAACTTAATTTTTCCACCCTTTGGCTCCACCTGGACTCCACCCCTTTGCCCTGCCCATGTATACCACGCCTTTTTAATGAAGCGCCTATCAAATGCAGCCCCACCAGCGCCCATCAAATGCCACCTCACCAACACCTATCAATGAATGTTTGCTTGCTTCCATTTATTCAGAAGTCGAGATACAGACACAGGCTGCCGCTGCGCCTCTGACACTGTGTGAACGGGGCGGCGGCTGCCTGCTGATGCTGAGACTTAGTTGCTTGCTGCAGAGAGAAGAGAGTAAAGACACCAGTGGCCAGGCGCCCTAGGCGGCTGCCTAGTTTGCTTAGTAGTAGCACCGGCCCCGACTGGCAGTTTGTCATGTGGCACTGGTCTGTTGGCTGAAGGCAGATTGAGTTATTCAATTGATTTCCTATTTTTAGCAGCAAAACCAGCGATATTAGTCAGACAGAATGAACATTTTGTCAAGTGATCATTCGGTTCTCGCCATATCATTGGGACAGCAAAAAGCACTGACTTCCATGTTCCTCTAAATCAGGGCTCAACAAACCCCAAGCGCCTAGTCGCCATGGCAATTATAAATCACGTCCTGGCAACTGGGCTACACTGCAGCAGGGGTCTTGTCTAGATTCAGGCTCCCCATGAGGATCCCAGGCCTCGTTTTAATCTCTGATCTTGCAAAGTATATTTCGCTTACTTTAAGAAGCCCAGTCACGGTGCATCTGAGACTTAAAGCGATAAGGTTTTTTTTTGGTTTAAAAATAACAAACATGTCATACTTACCTGCTCTGTGCAATGGTTTTGCACAGAGCAGCCCAGATCCTCTTAACGGGTCCTATGCCGGCACTACTGGCCCCTCCCTCCTGCCAAGTGCCCCCACAGCAAGCAGCTTGTTTTGGGGGCACCTGAGCCAAGCCACTGCTCAGTGTGTCCATTCAGACAATGAGCCATGGCTCGGCCCTGCCCCCTCCCCCCGCTGCAGTTTCAGCCAATGAGGGAGAGTCTTGGATGGCTGAAACTCTAGTGGAACATCGATGGATCGAGGTGGGGCTCAGGTAAGTAATAGGGAGGCTGTTGCACACAGGTTTTTTTTATCTTAATGCATAGAATGCATTAAGGTAAAAAACCTTCAGCCTTTAGAACTACTAAGCATGTATACACTTCAAATGTAGAAGAAAATATCACGGTTGTTCTGGCATTGGCAAGACATTTCTGCTGTTACCAATCTTCCTATAGCAAGTCTATAACTAGATTACTTGTAATGTGAATTAAGAGACCTCTTCCATACTCCACAAACTGCCATAATGTTGAGTTGAAATGGTCTGCAATGATACTGGGCATATGGGACAATATTCCGAAACCAGCTGGCAATGAAGGCCAATAAGACATCCTCCCATTTTTGTAAATGGGGGATGGGATCTGCATCATTGGGTAGAGGGCTTGCTACAGAGCTTGGTAGATTTGAGGTTCCATCGTATGCGCCTGACCTAAAAGCAGGCTGCAAAAGCCAAATAATGGGAATGGGAAATAAAAATGGTGCCAAGCCTAAATAGATAGCAATCCTCTCGCCACCCCACAAAGATTTCCCAGCACACTTACCAGCTAAGAACAAAAAAAAAAAAAAAAAAAAGGAAGGAAGCAGAGCAGCACACCTAGCAATCACTTAAACAGCAATAGTCCTTACTCACTGAAGCCATCTTCAGTTCTGCAGATCTCCCCCAGGCAAATAGGCAAGGAGTAAAGCAAGCCATATATTCTACAATTTTCTTTCTTTCCACCTGTAGAATTGCTTGATTGCCCCATCAGCACAGTAAGTGTTGATGGGGGAATCTTTCCTCAGCACTATTGTGTTCTGCCGGCGGGTAGCCATCCCCGCTGTGAGTATTTACATGCAAAAAAGCCAACAGGCCCTGCTGAACCAGCCGAGGTTCAATCCATCTATGGTCGGCTTTAGAGACTAGCCCTGTGTAGCTATCTTCTGCCTTCAGGGAGGATGGGCAAAAGAGATCCGTCTCCATTGGGGAGAATTACTCAGATTTTCTTCCCTCGTGACAGATATTAAAAAAAAACATTAGTGAGGCAAGTTTTTACTGCTTTGGGACTCCTGTCCCATCAACATCTGTACTCTTCTTGTTTGTCCTGATAGGGGAAAACTCCTAGGTGTAGACAAAAAAGAAAAAACCTGACAGAAGTTTTGACCAATCAAAAAAATGTTTTTTCTGAAGTTGGACTAATTTTATCATCCAGGTTACATATTACTCACTTTGTGGCAGATCAGTGTCCTCTCTCACATGTGGTATATAGCATAACTATCAAATAATAATGTTCATTCTCTCTACTAAAAGGAGAACATTGATCACACTTTACTAATAAAAATTTAATAAACTTAATGACTCAAATAATGTCTGTAATGCCTGTTCTTGACATTCAGTAATTGCCACGAGAGACGGAGACTTTCAAGTATATTTTTTACAGAATGTATATGGAGTGTCATCTCATAAGGCAGAAATAGCTGCCATTAAAATTACAAAAAGATGCATAAAATGTACTTTTGAGGAAGTGAAAATGAAAAAAAAAAAAAAAAAAGAAGGTGGAAAAAAGTTTCAACAACAGCTTTGAGGGGACCTAAATGGATAAGTTCACCTTATGAAAAAAATAAATGCTAATTTTTACACCTGTATTTATTTTTTTCTAAGCAGCCCGTGGAGCACCACGATCAGCAGATGGTGCAATGCCAGGCTCTTGCAGACACCAGACAGCTGTCTGCCCGTACCTCTGATACAGGCAGGCAGTTACTCGATGGCAGGAAGATCAATGAACTACCAAAGCATTCACCAGCGCCCTCACTCTTCAAGAACCACAAGCTGTCAGCAGAAATGGACGACGGTACTTGTAGTATATTCATTCACAGGAAACTGAATGAATGATGCGGCCATGTAGGCGGGACCCCCCACTGTTGCACTATTTTCAAATTGTGACAGCGGGCGCAGGGAGAGAATTCCCTGCCCGTTGTCATGGGGAAAGGGAGCGCATGTGGAACAGGTTACATCCTAAACACGGATTTAAAGCGGTGCTCCGCCCAAAGGGGGAAGCACTACTGGTCTGCCTCCTCCCCCTCCACTGCCACATTTGGCACCGGCTGTGAAGCAGCAAGGCTTCACTGCCGGTTTCCCTTAGTGAAAATGGCGGTGTCAGTACCCAATTGAAAAATCGGCTTGGGTGAAGTCACAGCTGGATTCCTGGACAGGTAAGTGTCCTAATATTAAAAGTCAGAAGCTACAGTATTTGTAGCTGCAGACTTAATTTTTTCTGCCAGAGCCTGGAGCTCCTCTTTAACATGTTCAGAAAGGAAAGCGTAGTCTTTAAACATAGGCACAAAGAACAGTTCATACAAATACATTTTTTTTTTTTTTTTTTTTTTGTAGAATATTAAAACACATTATGGGGCAAGGATCCACAATGCCAAGGAACATACATCTAATTAATAAAGCATACAGAATTATTTTCACAAAACAATCAACAGGGCACACAATATTCCCTTATACTGTTAAACGCATATGCTGAATATACGTAACCAAGTTACATAAAAAATAATTAGTTGGATCAGAATGGATAGATTGACCATCAAGTAGAATATCACATAATGTACAGTTCTAGTTGCCATTCTCTGTATCCTTCACAGAGTGAAAACAGCCAAAAGCAATGACAACAGTAAAACTAGGTCCTTGACACTACATTACATGTCATTGGTTATCTTACCGAACAACAAAAAATGACCCACATCTTTTGTTTCGACTCAGGCATAGCCAAAAGCATACATAGCGCATGAAATTATTTAGCAACACTGAATAAATCAGATTCGCAACAGAAGGTATAAGAAAAAAAATCTAAACGAATCCTTGACCATAAGGTATTGTGTTATTTACATATAAAGTGCCTTGAAAAAGTATTCATACCCCTTGAAATGTTCCACATTTTGTTATGTTACAATCAAAAACGTAAACATATTTTATTGGGATTTTATGGGATAGACCAACACAAGTGGTACATAATTGTGAAGTGAAAGGAAAATGATAAATGGTTTCCAACATTTTTTACAAATAAATATGTGAAAAGTGTGGCGTGCATTTGTATTCAGCCCCCCTGAGTCAATACTTTGTAGAACCACCTTTCACTGCAATTACAGTGCAAGTCTTTTTTAGTATGTCTCTACCAGCTTTGCACATCTACAGTGAAATTTTTGGCCATGGTTCCTTGTAAAAAAAAGCTTCAGTCAGATTGGAAGTAGAGCGTCTGAACAATTTTCAAGTCTTTCCACAGATTCTCAATTGGATTCAGGTCTGGACTTTGACTGGGCCATTCTAACACATGAATATGCTTTGATCTAAACCATTCCATTATTGCTCTGGCTGTATGTTTAGGGTCGTTGTCCTGCTGGAAGGTGAACCTCTGCCCCAGTCAAGTTTTTTGCAGACTCTTAAAGCTTTTCTGCTATGATTGCCCTGTATTTGGCTCCATCCATCTTCCAATCAACTCTGACCTGCTTCCCTGTCCCTAATGAAGAAAAGCATCCCTACAACATGATGCTGCCACCACCATGTTCCACAGTGGGGATGGGGTGTTCATGGTGAAGTGTAGTGTTAGTTTTCCACCATACATAGCATTTTGCTTTTAGGTCAAAAAGTTAAAATTTTGGTCTCATCTGACCAGAGCACCTTCCACATGTTTGCTGTGTCCCCCACATGGCTTCTTGCAAACGGGACTTCTTATGGCTTTCTTTTTGCCACTTTTCCAATAAAGGCCAGATTTGTGGAGCGCAGGACTAATAATTGTCTTGGACAGATTCGCCCACCTGAGCTGTGCATCTCTGCAGCTCCTCCAGAGCTACCCCGGGCCTCATGGCTGCTTCTCTGATTAAAGCCCCTTTCACACTGGTACGACTTGTCCTACGACTTGGGACTGCAAAGTCGTATTACAAGTCGTTCCCCATGATTTCCAACGACTACCATTCATATTAGTATGACTTCAAAGTAGTCCCTGCACTACTTTGATCCTACTTCAGCCCACTGAATATCACTGAAGTCGGATCGTCGTATTAACGGATCCGACTTTGGCATGAGACTTGTGCTCTGATGATCTTCAAAGGGAACTCCACTCCACTCTTATCCCAGCACACAGCCCAGCAGGTCAGGAAAGGTGGGGACATGGGGCATGATGGCCGGCGATGTCATAAGGGGTGAGCCTCCGGTGACCCCACCCCATGCCAATATAAGTAGTGGCACACCGTGCACCCAGCATTAGAGCGGGAGAGAGCGTTGAGTCAACATCAGAAGAACAGAGGGAGAAGGCAGCGGAGAAGACCCAGCAAAAGAGCGAGAAGATAGCAAAGACCTGGCAGAGGCAGAAGACAGCGGACAGAGGGAGAAGAACTGGAGAGGACTAGAAGACATCAGCGGAGAAGACCCAGAGGAGAACCGGCAGAGGCAGAAGACATTAGCGGAGGAGGCAGAAGAGCCAAAAAAGGGGAGAAGTCGGAAGAGACCCCGGAGCTGCTTAATAAATTATTTTAAAAACAGTGTACTGTGTTTTATTTTTGACCCTTTTCTTTTAGGTGAATGGATAGGGGTACAACGTATCCGATTCTCATTAACATAGTGTGGGTGGCTGGGATCCCCTTGTTAAAGGGAGCTTCCAGATTCCGATAAGCCACCTGCCCGCAGACCCCAAAAACCAACGGCCAAGGTTGTCGGGAAGAGGCCCATGTCCTCAACATAGGGACAAGGTGCTTTGAGGTGGGGGGCGCAGGGCCCCCCTGCCCCAAAGCACCCACCACCCCATGTTGAGGGCATGCACCTTGGTACGGTTCAATAGAGGGGGGGCGCTCGCTTGTCCCCACCCCTTTTCCTGACCTGCCGGGCGGTGTGCTCGGATAAGGGTCTGGTATGGATTTTGGGGGGACCCAGAAAATTCATACAAGACAGCGTCTAGTATTGTTGGGGATCAAAGTCAGACTTCAGTCGGATCAAAGTCGAACTTCAAGTCGCAGGGCAAAGTCGGATCCAGTGTCGTACGACTGTCTTGTCAAAAGCGCGACTTTGAAGTCGCACAAGTGTTAAAGGGGCCTAATGCTCTCTTTGCCCAGCTTGTCAGTGTTGGTTGATGGTCATGTCTTGGTAAGTTTGCAGTTTTGCCATACTCTTTCATTTTTGGATGATGGATTGAACAGTGCTCCATGAGATGTTCAAAGCTTGGGATATTTTTTTTTATAACCTAACCCTGCTTTAACCACTTCAGCCCCGGAAGGTTTTACCTCTTAATGACCAGGCCATTTTTGGTGATACGGTACTGCGTTACTTTAACAGACAATTGCAGTTGTACCAAAACAAAATTGATGTCCTTTTTTCCCCACAAATAGAGCTTTCTTTTGGTGTAGTTGATCACCTCTTTAGTTTTTATTTTTGCTCTATAAACAAAAAGAGTGACAATTTTGAAAAAGAAAAATAAATAATATTTTTTACTTTCTGCTATAAAACATACTCAATAATACCAAAACCCAAAATCGAATTTCTTCATCAATTTAGGCCAGTATGTATTCTGCTACATATTTTTAGTAAATCCCAAGCAACATATATTGCTTGGTTTGCGCAAAAGTTAGAGTCTACAAACTATGAGATGTTTTATGGTATTTTTATTTTTACTAGTAATGGCGGCGATCAGCGATTTTTAGTGGGACTGTGACATTGGGGAAAATCGGACACTAAGTGACACTTTTTGGGGACCAGTGTAAAAAAAATTGCACTGTCACTATATAAATGACACTAGCAGGGAAGGGGTTATCAGGGGGCTATCAAAGGGTTAAGTGTGTTCCCTGGGTGTGCCTTCTGTGTGGGGGATGGACTGACTGCAGGAAGAGAGACATCTGTGTTCCTGATTAGCAGGAACATAAGATCGTTCTCACGGTCTGACAGAATGACGTACTGTCTCTCCGAACGATCATGGATGGCCGGCGGCCATCGCAGCTGCCGAACCCGCTGATTGGCATTTGCTGTGTCCAATCACAGCAGGTTTCTGGCAGCGTGCGTGCCCCAGACCTGAAAGTCGTGAATGTACAGGTACGTGATTTCGTGCAGCCGGGCCACCCTGCCACAGTATATGTGCGGTGGGCAGTCTGGAAGTAGTTAAACTTCTCCACAACTTTATCCCTGACCTGTCTGGTGTGTTCCTTGGCCCTCATGATGCTGGTTGTTCACTAAGGTTCTGTAACAAACCTCTGGGGGGTTCACAGAACAGCCGTATTTATACTGAGAATAAATTACACACAGGTGTAATTAGGCGACTTCTGAAGGCAGTTTGTTCCACTAGATTTTAGTTAGGAGTATCAGAGTAAGGCTGGGTTCACACTGGTCCGACAAACGCTCCGACATTGGGAGCTCATGTCGCATGACGTGTGAAATTTAATGTTTCCCTATGGGAGCCGTCCTAACTGGTCCGACACAAGTCGTTCCGACTTTAGAAATGCTCCCTGTACTACTTTGGTCCGACTTTGATCCTACTTCAGCCTATTGACTATCATTGAAGTCGGATCAAAGTCGGATTGCCGTCTTGCATGATCCGACTTCGGCACGCGACTTGTGCTCAGATGTTCTTGAGGGGGAACTCCGCGTCAAATTTTAAATAAAAAACCGGCATGGGTTCCCCCTCCAAGAGCATACCAGGCCCTTGGGTCTGGTATGGACCTTGAGGGGAACCCCCTACGCCGATAAAAACGGCGTGGGGGTCCCCCCCAATCCATACCAGACCCTTATCCAAGCACGCAGCCCGGCCGGACAGGAATGGGGGTGGGGACGAGCGAGCGCCCCCCCCCCTCCTGAACCGTACCAGGCCGCATGCCCTCAACATGGGGGGTTGGTGCCTTGGGGGAGGGGGCGCGCTGCGGCCCCCCACCCCAAAGCACCTTGTCCCCATGTTGATGAGGACAAGGGCCTCTTCCCGACAACCCTGGCCGTTGGTTGTCGGGGTCTGCGGGCGGAGGGCTTATTGGAATCCAGGAGCCCCCTTTAATAAGGGGGCCCCCAGATCCCGGCCCCCCACCCTATGTGAATGAGTATGGGGTACATGGTACCCCTACCCATTCACCTAGGGAAGTGTCAATAAAAAAAACCACAGTACACAGGTTTCAAAATTAATTTATTGGGCAGCTCCGGTATCTTCTTCCGACTTCTCCCGGTGTTCCGCCTCTTCTCCCGGGCTATCTTCTTCCAGCTCTATTGCCAGCGAGGGGCCCGGTCTGCTGCCGCTGTCTTGTCGCCGCTGTCTCGCCGCTTCATCTCTTCTTCCGATGTTGACACGACGCTCTCTCCGGCTGGAATGCTCTCTGTGCGCTCTGCTCTGACTTATATAGGCGGTGACCCCGCCCCCTTATGCCGTCACAGTCCCTGGGCATGCTGGGACTGTGACGGCATAAGGGGGCGGGGTCACCGCCTATATAAGTCAGAGCAGAGCGCACAGAGAGCATTCCAGCCGGAGAGAGCGTCGTGTCAACATCGGAAGAAGAGATGAAGAGAAGAAGCGGCGAGACAGCGGCGACAAGACAGCGGCGACAAGACAGCGGCAGCAGACCGGGCCCCTCGCTGGCAATAGAGCTGGAAGAAGATAGCGGCGGGGCCCGGGAGAAGAGGCGGAACACCGGGAGAAGTCGGAAGAAGATACCGGAGCTGCCCAATAAATTAATTTTGAAACCTGTGTACTGTGGTTTTTTTTATTGACACTTCCCTAGGTGAATGGGTAGGGGTACCATGTACCCCATACTCATTCACATAGGGTGGGGGGCCGGGATCTGGGGGCCCCCTTATTAAAGGGGGCTCCTGGATTCCGATAAGCCCTCCGCCCGCAGACCCCGACAACCAACGGCCAGGGTTGTCGGGAAGAGGCCCTTGTCCTCATCAACATGGGGACAAGGTGCTTTGGGGTGGGGGGCCGCAGCGCGCCCCCTCCCCCAAGGCACCAACCCCCCATGTTGAGGGCATGCGGCCTGGTACGGTTCAGGAGGGGGGGGGTCGTCGACACCCCCATTCCTGTCCGGCCGGGCTGCGTGCTCGGATAAGGGTCTGGTATGGATTGGGGGGGACCCCCACGCCGTTTTTATCGGCGTAGGGGGTTCCCCTCAAGGTCCATACCAGACCCAAGGGCCTGGTATGCCCCTGGAGGGGGAACCCATGCCGGTTTTTCATTTAAAATTTGGCGCGGAGTTCCCCCTAAATATTCATACCAAACACAGTGCCGGGCATTGGCGGGGATCCAAGTCGGATCCCCGTTCATTGAAAATCGGACACATGCCGGCTTCATGTCGCAGGGCAAAGTCGGATCCAAAGTAGGACGGCTGTCGTGTCGCACCAGTGTGAACCCAGCCTAAAAGGGGGGCTGAATACAAATTGCACGCCACACTTTTCAGACATTTAAATTGTAAAAAATTTAGGAAAACCATTTATCAATTTCCTTCCACTTCACAATTATGTGCCACTTTATGTTGGTCTATCACAGGGATCTTCAAACTACAGCCCTCCAGCTGTTGCGGAACTACACATCCTATGTGGCATTGCAAAAACTGACAATCACAGACATGACTAGGCATGATGGGAATAGTTCCTGAACAAATGGAGGGCCATAGTTTGAAGACCCCCTGGTCTATCACATAAAAACCCAAAAAAGACATTAAAGTTTTTGGTTGTAATATGACAAAATGTGGAAAATGTGAAGGGGTGTGAATACTTTTTCTTAATCTAAAATAGCTATACAAGCATTTACTGTTCAAGCTTTCCACCTCCTATTTTGTCCAATTTCAGGCAGACATTTTCATTTTTCACATCACCACATGATAATGTCCAATCTGTAATCAAGTGCTAAATATAAACCTTAATTGGTCACATAAAAGAACTTATCATGAAAACATTGGACCCATCCTAAGTGAATCAGTTGTTTTTACTATGTGGTGGACAAAAAATCCTTTAAAATACAGCAGCTGCTATGGCAAGACCGGCTTAATATGGACACCTGGTGGGAGTTTCCACAAAAAAATACAACATGCAACTGTTCAAGTTGTTCCAGAGCTCTTACAACCAAAGGAAACCTGCAATGGTTTACTTTATTGTGGGTTTAAAATAAATACTCTGTATTAATGATGTATTAATTTTCCCAATGATGTATTTAAATGGTCAGATATCTCACCAAAATACAGCAAGACATCCATCAAGCCCCAAACCAACATTTGATATTGCTAAAAATGCGTAAAAATGCAGCACACAGTCAACATTTCATCAGCATTTCCTTATAACAAAAAGGAGAGGATCAGCACCCATCCAGATTTTCAAACATTAATATTTGTGTTAATAAAATTGAAAGCTGAAATATTTCATTACTGAAAGGCTGACATGGTCCAATGCTTGAATAGGACTGTTCCCTTGCAATCGAAAGAGGCAAGAGATGGCAAGTTATTAATCTGTACCAACAAAAAGTCTTTCATTTAAATTTCTGTTAAAAATGAATGTTTACGTAACAGGTCATCTCATACTGGTTTTAAAATGGCAACTTGATTAGAAAGAAAGAATTAGCATCATGTTTTTTTTTTTTTCTTTTTTAATACACACAAAATGGCTAAACAATAAACACTTGAATTTGCTCAATAAATCTTCCTGACGGTCTTGAACTACTTTTTAACAAAGTATGTTTGTTCCTGGTACTGGAGAATCTTATTACATTATGTATTTGTCTAATTCCTTTGAATTGACCACAATTCTAACAATGGGTGGCCCTGCCAGCTTGGCAAAAGTTGATTACTTAATCTATTTTGGTTGAAGGAGCCAGCCAAACAGCTGCAGGCACTGTTCAGGTATTCCAAGAGCTGGCAGAATACAAATAGCCTGGCAGAGGGCATCCATCTATGCAGTTTGTGGATATACGAATCTAATCTTTTTTGGTGAAGACACAGGCAGAATAGAATGAAAGAAAAGCATTAGTGATGGCCAGTTTTAGACTAGTGTTAATACTACATATTTCTACCACAACACAACATTTGAACCAAAGGGTCTTTCACATGTGTACTGAAAGGAGGCCAATTGTGGATATTTGGCATATATCTGCAAGCCTCAACAAACTAATGCACTCCAGTAATGTTTAACCCTCTCCTAATTGAACATATAAAGGGCAAAATCACAAGGCAGTTCTTGGCCATATACCACCAAAATCGGTGCATGGCTGTGGAGGGTATGGCCAGGTGTTTTGATCATTGCAAACAGGAAGCCTCTGCAAATCAATGACCGGCTGAGAGGCTTCCACATGTATTGACACATGGAGTGATTCTGAGGTAGGGACAGATGAGCAGCACTGGATGCAAACCAGTCTGCAAACAGGGTGAACATCTGCCTCCGACTACATGTATTCGCTCAAGACTGAACTCACACTGGATTTGCAGGAAAATAGTGCAGAGACTTTTTTTTTCCCCCGAACTGGAATCGGATTGCATGTGTGTCCTCAACCATGCAATCCGATTCCTGTGCGAGTTCACAGTTCGCACTGCGATCTGTGAACAGATCTGGAGATGTCATTAACATTGTACGGACACCCGCAGCAGTTCGCAGAGGGCAGTGTGAACTGCCTGCGGGAGATGCGATGTGGGAACCGGCGCTGTAATCAAGCTGGTTCCCGCATCGCTACAGTGTGAACCTAGGCTGACAATTCATTATCAGCCTATCATTGATTTGTACAGGTAGAAAAGAACAAGTAGACATGGACAGCCGCACACCGGAATGGATAAATCTGTCATTTTATTCAAAATACAGGATCACGGGGTACATAAAACACGACTGTGGAGTGATACAAGAATAGCTGACACGTTTCGCACTGACACCAAGTGCTTACTCATAGCCTTGTACAGGCTTCCTGTCCACAGCTTATCAGAAACACTCAGAACCAACCTCAGAAACAAGTCAAGTGGATGTGAATGTGCTCTAAATAACTTGATACCAAACTTAAAAAACAAAGTGGTGGCTAAAGAGAGTGGGGAAATCCTCCAAAACAGGGAGAAAATACAGCAATAAAATCTAGAGATGCACCGAAATTTCAGTGGCCAGAACATATCGGCAAAGGTGCTAATAATGGTGCAGAAAACGCACTCGGTTTTACTGCATTTATGGTGTTTTTCATAGGTCATGTGACTCAAAAACCACATCAGAAATGCAACACGAGTTAGTCATTGATGCGTTCTTGCTGTGTTTTCAATGCATTTCAACGGGGAGATCCACAAAACGGAAGCTCAACACACCAGTGTGAAGACATAAGAATTTAAAGGGATGCATTTTCTTTGAGCTTTGATGGAGCTAAAAAGGTGCAAATAATGGCCAATAAATTCAAAATATTAAATTAAAAAGTCGAATATAAAATACAATTATGTGTAAAAATATATAGGTTTTTTAAAAACTGCAATTTTTGGTTTTCGTCCAAGTGCGACTTGAATTTTTGGCTTCTGCACTAAAATTTCATTCAGTGCACTTCTAGTAAAACCAAAACATTTTTTAACCTGTCCAGAACACCTGTGCTGCCATGCATCAGGAGAATACTACAGGTATTTATTTGTGCATCAATATGCATTTTTGGCCCCACAGACTTCAATGGCAGTGCAAAAAATAAAGGAAATAAAGTAAGACACAAGCTCTCATTACATACTACAGTCATCCTGCTATGCATGGAAAGCAAGCAGAAACCACATCAAAACAGACAGCAACACATCCCAGAGGCAGACAAAAAAAAAAAAAAAAAAAAAAAAAAAAAAAAAAAAACACTGATCAGCCTTTGCCATACAGACATGAGTAATAAACACACATCCATTCGAAATAAACATTGAGTTAGGCATATATCAAACAGTTTAAAATTATTTTAAGACAAGAACATAACCAAACAGTTACAATTCTCAGCACCAAATTGTGTAGGTAAAAAAGAAAAAAAAATCAATATCAAAGTCTTCACATCAATACAAGGTGACAAATATCTGTCAAGAAGAAACAAACCCAAAATAAAAATACACAAGAGGTAAATGAACTTAAAGCTACTAAAACTATTTGCATCACATCACTAGCTTATCAAAAATATAACCGTATACTTACCTTACATCCAAAAATTAAAGAGATGGTACTGCTATTACATGCCACCTTGCAGTGGCAAAGCATTGGAGAGAAGCAATCCAGGTTTTTGATACTGGAAGATATCTTTTCGGAGCCAGGACATCTTAACCTATCTGTTAGCAGGGTTCCAGGACAAGGTCTTTGAAAGTGTTTAACTGGTTTAGACATTTAAATAAAAAAAAAATAAATAAAAAAAATCTAAAACATAGTTCTCTCCTGTTTCTCAAAGGAATGAGAACTCAAGCAGCTGCTAAATGAGGAAAGGCAAACTATGATACTGCTTATTGCTGCTGTTTTAGCATTTCCACAAACGCGCTCATAAAAAGAAGCAACTGAAGCAGCAGGGACATCCAGAGGCTCCAAGCTGCTCCAAAGGAGGGGCAACTAGCTTACCACAAGAAATTCAGAAGATGAAATCAGCAACAGAATATATTAACTGATGTAGAAACTAGCACTTTTCTCAATATCTTAACTGGCAAATATTAATGAATTCCTATGAGGTACAACAAGCACATATATAAAACTGATGAAAAACCAAAGAACTGACAAATAAAGGTTATTTCTAGTCAATGATTTTTAGACATTTGTAAATTTGCCTAAAAAAAGGTATACAAATTAACAAATTGCCTTCATTTGCTACCTTTTGACCTATTGAGTAAACTTAAAGCAGTATTAACGCCTTAGTGACGGCCTGTAAAACAAATGGTAATGCCTGAACACAATTTAACACTGACGTGTAGGGCTGAAACAACTAATCGATTAATCGACAACAAATCGATTATGAAATTAATCGATTACTATTTTCATAATCGATTAATCGGCCAATAACATAATGGGGTTAAAAAAATAATACAAGCCCTTTATAGTCCAAAAAGAGCAAATAATCGCGACTGTAAATATTACTTTCACAGTTCTACAGTAAAAAAAAAATGAACCCCTTATAGTAGCGATTATTTGCTTTTTTTGTACTATAGGGCTCATTTTAGTTTCTTTTAACCCCATTATGTTACTAAACGTCTTAGACCTGGTTCACATCTATGTGTGTTTTTTGGTGCTTTTTGCAGAAACACACTACAGTTCATTTACATGGTTTCCTATGGGACACGTTCACATCTATGCTTTTTTTCAGCCACTGCGTATTTGGAAAGGGTCAAGGACTTTTTTTTTTTAACGCAAAACGGTGCTTTTAGATTCAATATACTTCGATGGAGAAGCTGCAGAAAATCATGTAATGTGTTTTTGCAGCAATTTGTATTTTTTAATCTGCCGAACAACAAATTGGCCAAAAAACAGTATTTCTCGTCTAATAGTGTATACAGTATATCTCCTCTAATAGTGTATATACAGTATATCTCTTTTGTCTGTTATTCTCAGAGTGGATTCAATATTTTGCTCCCTAACCATATAGTTGGTTGTTTATATTTACTACTGCATAGAGATATTTAGGAATAAATTGCCTTTTTTTTAAACTTTACATATTAAGTAAATTATACACCACACTTTTTTTTTTTTGGTTATTAACCGATTAATCGAAACAATAATCGGCCAACTAATCGATTATGAAAATAATCGTTAGTTGCAGCTCTACTGACGTGTTAGTAAAACTGTACATCCAGGTGGATTATTATACACAATTTATATAGCCCCAACAGTTTGCGCAGCACTTTACAATGTAGAGGGGGGACAGCACCATTACAGTACAGAAAGGACAGGAGGGCTCTGCTCATGGAGCTTACATTCAAAAAAAAAAAAAAAAAAAAAGGGGGGGGGGTGTTACAAAAGGTAATAGCTGCGGGGGGGGGGGGGGTGATTTGATGGGGGTGGCTCGGGTACAGTTCTTAGGTGGGTGTGGGATAGTGTTCCCTGAATAAGAGTTTTCAGGGATCTCCTAAAGGTGGACAGGGTAGGGGCTGATCGGACATACCGAGGCAGGGAGTTCCAGAGGATGGGAGAGGCTCTAGTGAAGTCCTGTAGGCAAGTGTGGGAAGAGGTAACAAGGGAGCTAGAAAGCAGGAGGTCCTGGGAAGAGGGGATGATTTGGGCAATATCCGCAGATGAGGTTGGTGATGTAGCTGGGGACGATGTTGTGGATGGCCTTGTATGTTGCGGTTAGTATTTTGAATTTTATACGGTGGGGTAGTGGAAGCCAGTGAAGGGATTGGCAGAGAGGGGCAGTAGTCACGTATCAGTTAGTGTACGAGTATAGCAGCAGCATTTATAATAGACTGAAGGGCGATAGCCTGTGTAAGGGTAGGCCATTAAGGAGAGAGTTGCAGTAGTCGAGGCGGGAAATAACCAAGGAGTGAATAAGTTGCTTTGTGGTGTCGTTAGTCAGGAAGGGGTGAATTCTGGAGATGTTGCGGAGGTTAAGGCGGCAGGATTTAGCCAGTGATTGGATGTGGGGGCTGAAGGAGAGGTCAGAGTCAAGGATTACACCCAGAACCCTGGCATGTGTGGAGGGACCAATGGTTGTGCTGTTGATCCTAATGGTAAAAGTCATGGGGAGGGGACCGGGAAGGAGGAAATTTAACAAGCTCAGTTTTAGAAAGATTGAGTTTGAGAAAGTGGTGCGACATCCACACCGATATGTCATTCAGTAAGTTTGTGATCTGTGAGGAGATCGAGGGGGTGAGTTGAGGAGTAGAGAGATAGATCTGGGTGTCGACAGCATAAGGGTGGTTTTAGAAGCCATGGGAGGTTATCAACTGGCCCAAGGAAGAGTTAGAGAGAACAGGAAGGGCCCAAGGACAGAGCCTTGGGGTACCCCAACAGAAAGAGGAGCGGAGGAGATGGAGTTGTAAGAGACACAAAGTGCGCCGAGATAGGTAGTTGGAGAATCAGGATAAAGCAGAATCACGGAGGCCAAGATAGTGGCTTTTGCTGAGGAGGAGCAGGTGGTCATCTGTGTCAAAGGCAGCAGAGAGGTCCAAGAGTATGAGTATGGCATACTGGCCATTGGTTTTAGCAGTTAGTAGGTCGTTGGTGAGTTTTAGCAGAATAATGTGGGCGGAAGCCCACATACTTTTTTTCAGGACAAAAAATTGGACATTCTTTTGATGGTAAACGGTAACAGATATCTCCGGATTCGTTTTTTGTTTTGTTTGTTTTTTTTATCATCAAAAGAAAAATTGGTCCAAAATACATTTTTGTTTTTTTAAATTTAGCTGTGTATTTCTTGCTATGACCATGACCTACCACCAGAGAACAACCCAAAATAAATTCTCCTGCTCCTGGCCATAGCAGTAGAACAGCTACCTTATAGGTTGGGCCATCAGACTAGTAACTGTGGTCATATACAACCCTGGGCGAGCATGGGAACATGCCCAAAAAAGTCCTATAGAGACTAAGTCACGATATACATTAGTAATCAATTTTCATCAGTTAAGTCATAGGTCAAAAATACATGACTGTTAAGGCTACTTTCACACTGAGGCGCTTTACAGGCGCTATAACGCTAAAAATAGTGCCTGCAAAAGCACCTTGAAAGAGCCTCTCCTCTCACTCCGATGTGAAAGCCCAAGGGCTTTCACACTGGAGCAGTGCACTGGCAGGACGGTAAAAAAAAAGCCCTGCAAGCCACATGTAGCACATGTATACACCGCTCCTAAAACGCCCCTGCCCATTGAAATCAATGGGCAGCGCCGCCGGACCGCCAGCAAAGCGCCGTTGCAGCAGCACTTTGCGGGCGGTTTTAACCCTTTTTAAGCACCCTGCTAGCGGCCGATAACCTCCGCAAAAACGACCGTAAGTCACCTCCAACGCCCCAGTGTGAAAGTAGCCTAAAGGTAAGGATGCATACCAAAATAAGTCTCCAGTATCTGGACAGTAGCCCTTTAAAAGTAGCACCAGCATCAAACAGGCGGTGGGAAAGATGGAACACAGCTGATTTAAGGTCTATTATATAAATATATACACATGATGGGTCTTCCAAAAGGTTGGCAACAAACAGGTTTGCAATGTAACATCTAAAATTAAATATAGACAGCAAAAAGGTATATATATATATATATATATATATATATATATATATATATATATATATATATATATATATATATATTACAGTATTAACAGCCAATGCTGGCATGCAATGCACTCAATAGTCACTAGTCACTCACAACCTCAATACTCAGTGAAGGAGAGGGATGCTTCGGTTTAACTGTAGGAGGTCACTGTAACCCAAAAATCACGTGAGTAAACCACTAGTAACATTCTTAATAGCATGAGAATGAACCAGGAGGTCAGTCCAGAGTCTAAAAATAAATAAATAAAAAAAAAAAAAAAAAAAAAAAAAAAGGAGGTTGAGCACCCAGGCGCAGGTCCCTTTGAGAACGAGGCAGCACACAGGGTCCAACAGATGCGGCATCGGTCATTTAAGCAGGTATACCAAGGCACCATGCAAGGGATGTGTGTGGGCTCAATAGCCAGGGAAGCTGTAGAGCCAAATATAATCCCAGGATAATTTTTTTTTTTTTTTTTTTTTGAAACCAGCCATCCATGTTCCAACCGCACCACTGGTGTAAAGCAGCATTATAGGCCAGCTCCTCTTTAATGAAGCAGGATCTAAGAGGCCTGGCCTACTCCAAGGATTTTGGAAAGTTAAAGTTAAAACTACAGGGAATGGTGTTTAGGTGTGCTTAGAGCAGACCTGGGTAAAGTACGGCCCTAGGGCCACATCCAGCTTTAGTTGTCCCTATCCAGCCTTTGATGCCTCCACTGTCACCACGCTTCTGAGTCAGTCAGCTTCTTCACTGAAGCTCTGGGACAAAGGGACATCTCTAGACCTGGAAAGCACTCTGCAGATATTTTCCCCAGTACATGAAGGTCTGTAAAATGCTACAATACAGAGCCCAGTGCCTGAAGGCAACATCCAGGCTAGCGGAATCCGGGTACAGCACTCCCAAATGAGGCTTAGAAAAAGCACATCCAAAAAGTTACCATGCAAAGACCAGCTCAAGCAACAATGTAGTGAGGAATCTTGATTGAAACTGAAAAAATCCAAAGAAATAAAATTGAAAAAAAAATATATAAAATTTAAAAAGCAAAAGGCTTTTCTCTTAACAGAGCTAAAGAAAAATTCCATTCCTCTTAGGACCATAGCAAAAAACAAACACATGTGGAGGGGTATTAACAGGGTTGATTTACAATTTTTCTGCTTGCCAGTGTGGAATCCTCCACATACAATTCTGTTCTATGGTGCCAAAAGTTTTTCTCTAATCGTCTCCCAGGGCAGCATCTGAGCGATAGGCTTCTCCCACCTGTAACAGGAAACAAAATTGTCCACCATTATAAAGTGTATCTGTCATACCTACGTACCTCAGTTATTTGCCTTTACTCCGGACCCACATAAGAGCTGCACCAATTTGTTGTTTTCTTCAAAGTCCCTGTGCTTGTTGCAGGGGACTCCATGGCCGGCATTCTATCTGGTCCTGTGGGGACTGGGCAGTGTCAGGTCAGGGGCATCACTAGATCCAGGTCGGCTCCTTTGCCTAAGGTTTCACCCCCAACGGAGATCTGCAACCATCCCCCCCAGTTGATAGGCACTGCACCGCTTATCCCCAGTCACCCCCCTCGGATGGCCGAGCAGGCTCCACGCTGTAGCAGCGTGAACGAGAGTAGCAAGATGGCGCTGGGGCCGGAAACGCTGAATCATTTCCGGCCTCCATGTCACGACTTCCTGTTAGCGGTCATCTTGGTGGAGGCAAGGGTGTCCTCCGGACGACAGCCGCGCCCGGCAGGTGACTTCACTTCCTGTTTCACTTTGCGGAAAATAATGGAAATTGCCAACAAAAACAAAAGCAAGCTCTGAGCACACTAGGGGAGTGGCAAAATGATGCAGGTATGTGTCCACTAACCTGCATGGTGTCAGCTGGGGTAGGGCTGGAGCAAGGCCAGGGAGCAGATAAAAGGGCACTAGGCAGTGCCTCCTTGCGGCTGACCATGTCGGACACTTCACCAACCTGCCCTGCAGATCCTGTGAATCAGGAAAGCTCCAAGGTAAGCCAGAGCACTCCAGGGTCACCTCGATCTTTACCTTACCTCAAACATCACACGTTTGGGTACAGCAACTGCCCATCTCACCAAGGTTTCCCTTGTGCTTATTTGCAGGCAAAGGCCTCAGAAGAGAAAAAGGGCAAAGACCAGCAGCAAGGCATGTCACAGGTTTCCTGCAGATTGGAAAAAACACTCTGCCAGAAATGCATTAACAAAAAAAGAATCTCAAAGCTTCCTTAAAGCGGGGTTCCCATTAAAAAAAAATAATAATAAATTTAAAAGTCAGCAGCTACAAATACTGCAGCTGCTGACTTTTAATCGGACACTTAACTGTCCCAGGGTCCAGCGATGCGGGGGATCAAAGCCCTCCGCTCAGCGGCGCCGACATTTTAACTGTGTGCGCCCGGCTGTGGTGTGGCTTCACAGCCGGGCACCCACTGCGCATGCACGAGCCGCACCATGCGCCGTCACTGGCCCACAATCATCTGGGACCGGTCACGTGTCCCAGATGATTAACAAGAGGGAGGGTGGAGAGGTGATCTCCCTTCCTGCGCCGAGGGAAGTGACATCAGAAGCCCAGGCACCGAAGGAGGCAGACTACGAGGGACCCCCTAGCAACAGGCATTTAGAGGTGAGAAAAAAAAAATTTTCTCCAAAATTTTTTTTTACGCACATTACTAAATTTTATTTTTGGGGTGGAACTCCACTTTAAGGGTATGCTTAAGTCCATCAAGGAGATAAAAGGCACTATTGGACCACTGCGCTCGGCCATAGAAAAGCTGGAAGTCCCAGCAAGCACCAACCAGGCCAGTGCCCTGTCTACTATCAGGGTATCCCTCCCCTCTTGCAGTGGGGAGGAGGCAGACCAAACTGAGCAGGAAGTGGGTTTGGATGACCCAGATTTAGAGTCGGAAGATTGCCTATGCTCAAATTCAGACGAGGAAGGAGCAGTGTCCTTCTATTCAGAAAACACTGAAAATCTACTGCAGGCCATTGCAGACATCCTGGGCATCAAGGAACAAATAAGCGCAGAACTCTCCTTGCATGACAAAATGTACAAGGGCCTACAACCTAAAAAAAGGAGAACATTCCTGGTACACCAGACCTTGAAAGACCATCAAAAAGGAATGGCAAGAGCCAGAAAAGAAGCTCTTGACACCGGTCGCAGTTAAGCGCAGGTACCCCTTCGCAGAGGTAGACACACAAACCTATGCAAAATGTGGATGCCTCCCTCTCCAGGACCGTGAACAAGTCCAACCTAGCCTTTGAGGACTCAGGGACACTCAATGACCCCATGGATAAGAAAATAGAAGCACTGCTAAAAAAGCATGGGAAGCAGGAGCAGCAAACCTAAATCCATAAATCGCATCTACATGCACTGTTCGTACTTTATTAGTCTGGCTAACTCAGCTGCAAGAATTGCTGGAAGGGGATATGCCGAGGGAAGGGTTATTTAAGACCATCCCCACACTAACCAGAGCAGCAGCCTTTATAGCAGACGCCTCAGCGGAAGCGGTGAGAGTTTCATCTATCACAGCCCTAATTAACTCAGCCAGGAGAGCCCTGTGGCTGAAGTCATGGCGTCCTCCATTTCAGCCATCACCTGGGCGCAACTACACATCAGGCCTCTACAAAAATCACCTTCTGGCCTAGTGGGATGGCAGCCCGTAGTCCCTGGAATCAGTCAAGAAATTGCTTCGGTGATGGCTCAATCATCTTTGCTAGGCCAAAGGTCGCAAACCAACCCAGTGCGGATGACAGGGGAAATGGAACTCCCCCTGGTCTCGAGCCTCCTCAAACATGAGGAAGCTTAAAGCTGTAGAGAAAGCCCCAAGGTCATTTCAAGAAGCTATTATGGGCAAGAACGTCAAGTCCAGTTAGACAACCCCACAACAGTGGCATATCTGAACAGACCAGGAACGAATTCCCCTCACCTAATGGGCCTGACAGACGATACGGTCATGGGCCGAACCAAACATCGGGTCCATCTCAGCTGTGGTGGCGACCATATCTTCCTTCCTGGACACCAGACTGGCAGCAGACCCACTCAAAAAAAGATTTCTTTTCGCTTTAAGAAGATCTAGGCCCACAAAGCTCAGCAGAGTCACAGTAAGGGATCGCTCCACAGTTCAGAGGGTTCCCTTCCCCCTCATTTGAACCACTGGAAGAATGTTCGATTGAACACCTTACGCTAAAGACCGTACTCTTAGTGGCCCTAGTATCGGCTAGGAGGGTAAGCGAAATACAGGCGCTATTCATGATGAAACCCTACTGTTCAATCCAGCTGGATAAACTAGTCCTCTCCCCAGACCCAGCTTTCCTGCCAAAGGTTTGGTCAACCTTTCACAGAATGCAGAATATGGTTATCCCCTTTCTTCCAGCTTCAAGAAACAGCAAGAGACGCATATGCTAAACTAGACGCAAGAAAAATACTTATAGCTTACCTCAAAAGAACTGGTGAAAGGCTACCACTTTATTCATCCTCCACTTAGAAGTCAACAAAGGGAAACAAGCTTTGAAAAATACGATAGCCAGATGGATAAAGCTTGCTATATAGGTGGGCCTACGAAGCACAAAATCTTGCCCCTCCAAGCAGAGTCAAAGGCCACCTAACCAGAGCCTGGGCCTCGATCCCCACGAGGGCAGGGGCAACACCGAAGCAGATTTGCAGGACAGCGACATGGTCAGGCTTAGGTACCTTTGTGAGGCATTACCGCATTAACCACCTGTCCAATCAGGATCAGGCATTCGGTCGCAAAGTGCTGCAGGTCTTGTCCCCTCCCTAGTAAGTATTGCCCTTCTACATTCTCTCATATGCTGCCTTGGCAGACGATTAGAGAAAACAGAGTTAGGTACCTGGTAACACTTTCTGAAAATTCTTCCAGGATAGCACTCGTTCCCACCCTAAGCGACAGTATAAAATCTTTATTCGGATACATAGGCTTATGAGAAGTTCATTTGGCGCTTTATTAATACTGAGTCACGCAGGTATGGTAGATACATTTATTATGGTGCACAATTGCGTTTCCTGTTACAGGTGGGAGGAGCCTCTCTCACGCTGCCCTGGAAGACTTATAAAAAAAAAAAAAAAAAGTGTTACCAGGTAAGATTGTACAGTGAGCCCAGCATGAGTGTACATTCTTGGCCTGCCTTGGGTGCCAGGACAATATAAAGTAAATGTAAAACTTTTTTTTTTTTTTTAAAAAACAAACAATGGTGTATACTAACATGCTCTGTCCAAATTTTTACTTTTTTTTTTTTGGGGGGGGGGGGGGGGGGGGTCAACTGCATGCAGAAAGTTTTTTACCCTGATGCAGAAAATAGTAAGTAAATAAAGTCAATTCACCCGGGCTGGCCAATCATGATAGAAGATGCCAAACCTGGGAGAAGGATGAGGAGAACTAGGACAATGGAGGCAAGGACAACAAAGGCATTGTGAAACTGCATTTCTCCTTAAATGTAATATACTGTAGCTTGCCAATCATTAGATGTGGTGGCTACATTCGTTTTCCTTAGGCTTTTTTCCCCTCTATTTAGACATGGTGATCTATCTGGCCCGTAACACACTGCCGTACTAGAGTGCCTACACACTGGATGAAAGAGTAAGAGACCACTTTGGACAGCAGCACTGTCAGTCAAGGTAATACACTAACAAAATGAATCCATACTCCAGGTAACACTTTTTAAACAGTTACAGCAAAACCTTTTAGGATAAGGATTTTACATAAATAAATAACCATGTCAGTGTTAGATTGATTGTCTCAAACCTTAACTGCAACATCTACAGGAGAGTTTGTTCTTTTGGAAGACAGACTTACTGGCAGACTTACCAGGTAAAAACAAAAAAAAAAAGCCTTAAAAACAAAAACTAATGCAACAGCCACATTCAAGAATTGATAAGCTGCAATATAATGGTTTGCTTTTGGCTTTAATATCGCATTAAAGAAAGTGTGAGGGTTCAGTACCAAAAAGGACAGAGCTTCAAGGATTTTATCCACTCGCTAAAACTTGCTTTAAGGGCTTTCCTGCACTCTGTAAATTCTTTACAGAAAACACTGCCCAACACTGGAGCACGTTACACCCCAACTAAGTGTAACATGCTCCAAAAAGTGACCGTATCCTTTAGACCCCTTTCACACTGAGGAGCTTTTCAGGCGTTTTAGTGCTAGAAATAGCGCCTCTCATGCCTCCCCAGTGTGAAAGCCTGAGTGCTTTTACACTGGGGCGGTGCTTGCGGGATGGGAAAAAGTCCTGCAAGAGGCATCTTTGGGGCGGTGCAGGAGCGGTGTATACACCGCTCTCAAAACGCCCTGCCCATTGAAAGGAATGGGCAGCGCTGCTGAAGCGCCTGCAAATCGCTTAGGCAGCACTGCAACACAGGCGCTTTTAACCCTTATCGGCGCTTTACGGCCAACGCACCCCCTCCCCAGTGTGAAAGTAGCCTTAAAGGCCAGAACAGACACTCACCTAGTATCTGTTCACACATGATGCTGCTGCTGGAGCATTTCATTTCAGAGAGAGGAGCCCTGAGCCTCAGTTAGGTCACAAACAAAATAATCTGTGCATAGCTGCAAAGGTAGGCACTGGCTATCAGCTAAAATGTACAAAGCCTCCAGGCACAAGACCAGAAAAACTTGTCTAGTACACATGGCCGAATGTCAAAAACCGTCTGGTGTTCAGCAGTCAGGCCGAGTTTGTCAGACTAGCATGCTGGAAAACCAGCAGCGATCTGCTCCTGATCAGCGCTCTCAGCCAGTGGCCACCCCCCTGTCAGAACACATGAGCGCAGTGGGGGAGATTGCTGTAGAGTGACATTGGATCTTTAGTACAGCCGCGCCAACTGGAGCAGTCTTTTTTTTTTCGTTTAACCCGCTGGGTTGGAAAAAAAAAATATTAGTTTGTACCAGGCTGTTCAGCAGGAACCGGCCGAGATAGGAACCATGCATGGGCAGGCTGAATAAAAGCTGATCAACTTGGGTACATCCAGCTGGGCTGGATTTCAAATGCAATTATTGTTAGCGGCTGGTATAGCCACTAGCAATACTCACTGTCTCCTCCTGGCAGGGACAGTTTCCACCACGGGAAGGACGCCCCTGTCAACACTGTGTTGATGTGGGCAATCAAGTGGTTACAGGAAAAAAGTTGCTGTGTATGGCCTGCCTAAGCCCATAGAAAACAAAAAGATGAGAAATCAAGGTGACAAATACAGCTGACAACCCTGCCAAGCCAGTTTCACACCAGGTCAGAGAATCCTTGCACACCAAATTCTGTTCCAACTACCTCTCCTCATATGCACATGGAGTGCTAGCCTGAATACTAGGGCTGCAACGATTAAATCGATAAAATCGAAAATAATCGATAATGAAAATCATTGTCAACGATTTTCATCATCAATTAGTCACGTACCTTCCTCCCTGCCAGTCCCGCATCCGTCCCAGTGAATCCTGTTCCTGTGTACAAGGCGGCACCGCCGTATTCTGAGAATATGTATTCTATTATGAGAATATAGCGGCGCTCATGTGACCAGGCACGTCTGCCTCTCTCCTCCTCGCCGACATCAGCTCAGCCCCACCCGCTGCTGCCTTGAGGGAAGAGGCAAGATATGAGGTAGCTGCTGTATACAATACTCAGTCAGTAGTAGTACATACATTGTGATGACAAGTTGACAAGTGCCCCTTGATTTGATCGTAAGTATTTCTGGGGGGGGGGGGGGGTTTGGGGGTGCCCCTTAACTTGATCATAAGTATTCCTGGGGGGGGGGGGGGGGGGAGTGCCCCATCATTGGTGTTTCCAGGGGAAATAGTGCCCCATCATTGGTATTTCCAGGGGAAATAGTGCCCCATCATTGGTGTTTCCAGGGGAAATAGTGCCCCATCATTGGTGTTTCCAGGGGAAATAGTGCCCCATCATTGGTGTTTCCAGGGGAAATAGTGCCCCATCATTGGTGTTCCTGGGAGGAATAGACACAACAGGATACCTGTACATGACAAGGGACTCTGTCATGCATTCATTGCATTATAATATTACAGTCCTGTCTGAAAATCTGCAAAATCTGCAAAGTCTCCGCACTTTTTTTTTTACTTCTAGCTGCAAAAAAAAAAAAAAAAACGCATTATAAAAATGGCAGAGGGTGCTGCTGCTGACACAATGACTGAAAAAGGTGTGCGATTCAAATCTAAGGCATGGGAGCATTTTAATTTAAATGCTGCAAAGAAGGTGGTCACCTGCAAACTTTGCAAAACGGAACTTGCATGGCATGGAAGCACAACGATGAATGAGCACATGAAACGATAACACATGGGGTTCACAGAGGATGGCGAAACATCAGGACGGCAAGTTAAACCTAAATGATATATTGAGTTACAAAGAAGTAGCTTTTCCTGCATAATAATCATTCATATTATCTTTTTCATTGCAGAAAGAAACAGCGCACCACGACAGTTTGTGCAGCAAAATCGTCTGTGCACTCCCCATCAGCAGTTATAACAGATTCTATCATGAAAATGCTAGTCACCGACCTGCAGCCAATGTCCATGGTTGAAGACCAAGGATTTAAAAGCATGATCAGTGTACTGAACCCTGGATATACTTTACCATCAAGAACCTATTTTACCAAACTAGTGGAGAGAAAGTACAGAATGTGAAGGATGCCATCAGCGCTAATGAAATCAGAATTACCATTACTGCCTCACTACCATGCCTCTGGAAGACAGAAATACAGCAGCAAATATTGCAGAATGGTTGGAGGTCACAATTCCGGCTCAGAAAATAATTGCGATTGTGCATGACAATGGTGCAAATATTGTGGCTGCTGCAAAAATCCTGGCGGACACACATGGCTGGGCCAGTATCCGCTGCACTGGCCACACCTTGCAGCTGGTGATCAGTGCTGCGTAAAGAATTCCAGAATTGAGGGAGCTGTTAGTGCTGCAAGAGGACTAGATGAACATTAAAAAAAAAAAAAAAAGTGAGCTAGCAAGCAGCAAATTGAAGGAGAAACAAAAGCAAATTGGTACATCTGAGCACAAGCTTCTTCAAGATGTAAGCACAAGATGGAATAGCACTTACTATATGGTTGAACGACTCATTGCACCAAAGTGGACAGTAACTGCAACTCTGTCTGACCCGTCAGTTACACAAATTGGCAAACATTATCTGGACTTAAAACCAGACCAGCGGAGTACTCTTGAACTTTCCACTGCTCCCAAGATGGCCAAGAATATGCTGGCCAAGAATTTGTTACTCTATCATCCATGCCTGCACTGGTAAAGGGGCTGTTGCAGTCCAATGAAGGTGCTTCTTTTGAATCATCTACGCTGAAGAGCTTCCAAGCCATTGCAACAGACCAACTTCAAAGCGGATGGAAGTGGATCCTTGAACACGTCCCAAAAAAGGTAATCCTTTCTTCTGCCCTGGACCCACGATTTAGAAGAATTTTTTTTTATTACTAGAACAAATCAAATTTGCAGGCAAAAAGTACAGACAGACAGAGGCGCCTTACTTTAAGGGAGATGGTGCAGCAGCAAATGATCACCACGTCGCCTGTAACTCGAGATGCTGAGCCTTCAACATCTACAACATCTCATTCTCTACTTGATGCACTCCTTGAGTTTGGGGTCAGCAGTGAAGAGGAAGAGGGGCAACTTGAGGAGGATATTCATACACAAGTACGAAATGAAGTGCAGGCTTATTTTGCTGAGAAGCCACTTCCGAAGGAGGGAAACCCTTTGAATTGGTGGAAGGGTAACCAAGATATTTCCTACTTTGGCAAAACTTGCAAAATCCTTCTTGTGCATCCCAGGCACCTCTACTCCATCAGAGCGCCTCTTTTCTGCTGCAGGCAACATCTTTGTAAAAAGAACCAGCCTTAGCACCGAGCATGTTAACATGTTAACTTTTTTACATTCAAATGCAAAGTTTCTTGAACAGTTATAGTTCACCTCTTTTCAGAATGTTGGTTTTTTTTTTGTACTGCTGCACAGTTGTGTAATGTTAATGTAAAACATTTTTTATTCTGCAGTTTGAGTCCAACACTCAGTTTTTTCATTATTACTTTTAAACGAAAAAATGGCATATTACTTTTTTCTATGATTTTAGCCGATTAATTGAAACAATAAATCGGCCAACTAATCGATTTTGAAAATAATAGTTAGTTGCAGCCCTACTGAACACATTTATAAAGTTATAAAGAAGAAAAAAAAAAAAATTGTATTTAAATTTGACATTTAAAGCTGAATTCCACCAACTTGCAGGATGATAGAACAAGTTGGAGATTGACGTTCCTGTCCCGCCTTTTAACCTTGTCCAAACCAAGAATGCTTTGCATTCAGTGAGAAAATGGGGAGGCATTCTGTGAATAGTGCCCATGCTGAGTGTGCAACTCCCTGCATTTACTACGCAGCAGGGCACGGAATCCAGAAGACAAGAGGATCACTGTAGAAGGGGCTACTGCAGTGATCCTCTACTTCCACAGTTATCAGCCAGGTATTAAAAATGTATGCTTTTAATATAAAAACTATGCAAAAATATTTTTCAACCAGGCTGAAGGATTTAGTCTTCATGCAAATCACACAAAATGACAGCTTTAACCCACTAAAGTCACAGATTAAGGAAAAAAGAAAATTAGCAAAATACTTGCTTAGTGCAATCATATCAATATATGCATAGCCATACATTACAATTTTGTAAAAACTGGAGAAAAACAAAAAAGAATGACAATGTTGAAAGCAAACTAAGCATAGTTATTATCCTGCAGAGGGCAGCAAAACATTTTTAAAGCATTCTACACATGAATAGGGCGTCCTTTTCATGTTTGCAGAGGAATTTGATACCTAACCTGAAAAAGTACATTTTCAGCACAAGAGCCATTTCCCTTTTCCCCATTTTGCGCACACATACTGAAATACATATTTTGTACATGGAAAACACACTTAAAACCCCTAAACCCCTCTGAAAGCAGAGGTAGTTAAATAAAAATGTTGGAAGCTATTTTTATTTCCACGTGATATTTGCGCTACTGTTACAAATAAAAAAAAAAAATTTAAAAATGCTCTTTAAATTTAGTGCACACAAGCACAACATAATCAAAACATGTGCATTATTTATTTAAACTTATCCTTAAAGGGTAACTCCACTTTTGTGGGAAAAAAAAATAGCAAAGAAAAAATATAGCATATACAATTGCAATCTAGGCAAGTCCTATTGTAATTGAATGTTATTAAAAAAATACATTTTCAATGTGCAGCCACTGTAATTTTCTGAAAATGCAATGCTATATGGCTACCTGGAGTTGTACTGAACGACCTCCAGAAACATAATTTCCTGATGATGTGATTGGCTCACTGATTTTCCCAGAAGTCTGCACCAAGATGCAAGCAAGATTTCAGGCATCCCCTGCAGCAAAAATGTAATTTTTGGCGAGATACTCCCAGTAGGAACATGTCTAAAGGGATGCAGGCCCAGCAGCTTTCCTCAGTAGAATCCTGCAGCTGATTGATAATTATGAAACTACTTCCATTTGACTCATTTAGCATATGACTGGTCACAGTGATCACATGGTACAGGGCCACAGCAGCCCTGTACCATGTTATAGCCAATAGGCCAATCATAGCATTACAATAGTAAACAAGTCATGAATGAAAGGCAATCATGACAGTTAAAATGATTGTTGTTACAGTGACAATCAGTGTAAAAAAAAAAAAAAAAAAAAAAAAAAAAAAACAACACAACACACACACACCTTTTCCCACATCAGCCACAGTGTCCGCACTCACCACCCATATTGTCCGCGCTCACCACCCCCACATCAGCCACAGTGTTGCCAGATGAGCAACAGTTTTCCAGACCACTGACACACAACAGTGTAGGGGTGCTGGGGTGGGGTGGGGAGACAGTGTAAGGTTGATGGGTTGGGCAGGGGCGCCAGGAGAGGACCGTACAGGGGCCCCAGGAGAGAACCAGTATAAGGGGGGGGCACGGATGCATGAGTGCACCTTAGCATCCGGCTTGTTAAGGGGGCATCACAATGAAGGCGTGGACAGAGCTGGCCAGGAACCGCAAAAGAGGTGGCAACTATAGTCTCTTTTCATTTTAAATACAGTGTATGTGTGCGCACGTGTCACCTCTGCAACCTGTTGATGTCTTCAGACCCTTTCCCTCTTGAAAACCACCATAACAAGGTAGTTCTGGGCACCCAAGAGGGACAGGTATACCCAGGACACATGACATTGCTAGGGAGTTTGGCACATTCTCAAGCATGTAGAAATGGTTGGGCAGACTTTATTGCGGTCCAAATTATTTCTACTATATAGACAGAAACTGGGACAAAGCTATAGAGTTAAACCTTATATGAAAAATAACCAAACATTTAAATCATTAAAAAGTTAGGCCGGCCATACACAGTTCAAATCTCAGGCGGTGCAGCAGGAACCCGCTGAGATTCGAACCATTAATGGGCAGACTGAATGTACCAAGTTGAACGCACGATCAATCAACTTGGGTACAACCAGCCTGCCAGATTCTCTTGCAATTCTCACTAGCGGCTCCTATAGCCATTAGCAATAATCACCTTCTTCCAGTGGGGTCGGCTACCTCCACCCACCCCCTGCTGGGAGCAGACAGTTGCTCGGGAGGAGAGATTCCCCTGTCAGCAATGTCAAAATTTATTTTCTGCCAACTGTGGAAATTCGTACCGTGTATGGCCTACCTTAGCTCTGAGGGGGAGTTTTTTTTCCAACTGGCAAATCAGTTCAGAAAACAAATGCACATACATCACTAAAGCTCCGTTTCCACATAGGCTGGAGAACAAAAATCACCACGGTTCTGCAGGCAAATTCAAAATGTGCTGTTAAAATATCAAATTGCACAACAGCGTGTTCAGGCACCATTCATTTCAATGACACCTAAAAATTCTGCCGCGTGTAGACCAAAAGAAGAATTTGGTTTGCGTGATTGCAATGTGATTGGTCATGCTAAAAGTGTGGTAGCATCGCACCGCATTTTTAGGGGCCATTGAAATGAATGGCACCTGAACACACTGATGTGCAATCTGGTATTTTAGGAGCGCATTTTGAAATGGTCGTCAGAATCGCAGCAATTCCGCCGCAGCAATGTGTGAACAACTATGCGTGATCCCCGCTGAGCAGGCAGATGGCTGTTTTGTGTCTGCTCCACTTAAGCAGAGCGGACACAGACTCCTCTATGGGCAATCGGATGTAAATGGCCCGCCTGTCAGTTTACACCCGACTGCCATCCACCAGGTGGATGGCTGGTCCGTGTCTACTCCACTTATACAGAACGGACACCAACACCACTCTCCTCTACTGGAGTCGGATCTAAAAGGACTGAGCCCTCTTTTACACCGGACTGCTATCCGATTCGCTAGACAGATGTGAATGGATCCCCATCTGTCTGTTTTTAACGGATCAGATCGGATGTCGGCAGGCGTCAATGGACACCGCCCCATAGAGGAGACTCAATCTGGTCCGCCCGTGTCAAAGAGCCCAAAATTAAATCCATTTGTTACAGCAGTTGAAGATCTACGGTTTGCTACTACCAAATTGCTTAAACAATACTACCAGGCAATTCTAAAAAAGTGACAAGACTTTTGAAAAGACGCAAATGTGGTTTTGCCAGAAAAACAAATTCATACACCTGTCTCACACTACATAACTGAGGTTGTGTTTAAAATGCTAGCTGCCTAGATTCAATACTGAACATTTGGTTTCATTTATTTGAAACATTTGAGAACAACTGACTGACTTTAAAATTACCGTATTTAATCGGCTTAGAACACGCACTTTCCCCCCTGAAAATAGGGGGCAAATTACGGGGGTGTGTTATATACGCTGATAGTGTACCGTAGAGGGGAAGGAGGGGGACAAGCGCCGCCGGAATGCACCGAGCCGTCATCTCCTGTATAATCGGCTCTGATGTCACACACACAGTCCCACCTCCGCCACCAGCATTGGACCAGTGTTCTGTCAATCACAGGAGCTGGTCCAATGCTGATGGCGGAGGCAGGACTGTGTATGCGACTGCCGACTGTGAGCCAAGTAAACAGGAGATGACGGCTCAGTGATTTCCTGTATGAAAGATGGTGAGGCTGCAGATGGGCACAGATCAGGCTGCATTGATGGGCACTGACCATTATTTTGCTTTTGCAAGAGCCAGTTTTTTGCAAGAGCCGGTTTTTGACTATTTAAAAAATAGCTCTGTCTTCTCCTGCCACAGTCTCTCCCGTGCCACCGTCTTCGATGAAGTCACCCGGAGAGCCCACCCCTTGTGATCTCACAAGGCTACATAAGAGGATGTCAGACAGCGGAGGACAGCATCAGGAGAAGAGTGTCTTTTTTCAGCGGGTAACCAGCAGGGGGGGCTGAAGGAGACGGCGCTATCTATTTTAATAAAAGGACTTGTCAAAAATCGGCTTTTTTTTTACATTTCACTGCTTTTTTGGCGAATGGGTAGCAGTACGATGTACCTGCTACCCATTCACATGGGGGGGGGGGGCGGGATCTGGGGCCCCCCTTCCAATAAGCCCCCCCAAGACCCCGACAACCACTGGCCAGGGTTGTCAGGAAGAGGCCCTTGTCCCCACCAACGTGGAGCCGCCCAACTCCCCCCCCCCCCCCCCGCCCCAAAAGCGCAGGGGGGGGCCTCACACTGGATTTTCTTTTTTTTTTTTTTTTTTTACATTCAACTGTCAGCGGGGAGGCTTGCTGACAGCTAATGACTCATCTATTGCCAAGGATGCTTCCTTGACCCGCTCCTTAGCAACCAGCAATATACAGCGTTTTTACACTGCACAAAACCATACACTGCACAACACCATACACTGCACAACACCATACCCACAGTGAAGCATGGTGGTGGCATCATGCTTTGGGGCGGTTTTTCTTCAGCAAGAACAGGGGCCTTCATTAAAAAGGTAGAGGGAATTATGAACAGTTCCAAATACCAGTCAATATCGGCACAAAAACCTTCAGGATTCTGCTAGAAAGCTGAACATGAAGAGGAACTTCATCTTTCAGCATGACAATGACCCAAAGCATACATCCAAATCAACAAAGGAATGGCTTCACCAGAAGATGATTAAAGTTTTGGAATGGCCCAGCCAGAGCCCAGACCTGAATCCGTTTGAAAATCTGTGGGGTGATCGGAAGAGGGCTGTGCACAGGAGATGCCCTCCCAATCTGACAGATTTGGAGTGTTTTTGCAAAGAAGAGTGGGCAAATATTGCCAAGTCAAGATGTGCCATGCTGATAGACTCATACCCCAAAAGGCTGCGTGCTGTAATAAAATCAAAAAGGTGCTTCAACAAAGTATTAGTTTTAGTTTAAGAGTGTGCACACTTATGTAACCATATTATTCAGTTTGTTGTACAGTTTATAGCTCACATTAAAAGGTGGAAAAAGTTCTGAAATTATTTATCTTTCTCTCATTTTTTACATCACAGAAACTGCCCAGTTGGTTGAAGGGAAGCTTCAGAATGGCAAAGATGTTTTTATTACAAATTTTGTGAACAGACTGCAGTTCCTCTTTAAAAGAGGAAGTCCAGTCAAAAATGAATTTTTTTCTATTAATTATATGTAAAAGATCTTTATCATTACTCATTTTCTGTATAGCAGATTTAGCTTTGATTAGACTTTCTAAGCTTGGCAATCAGCTTCTTCCTGTTCAGGGACAACCATACTTCCTTATTTCTGTATGGGTCCTCTCACTTCCTGAAAACGTTGTCCTTCTCTTCTACACAGGCATGCCTACTGTTTTTTCTAACCGCCCCTGTCTTGCCGAGCCTCGCCCCCATCCCTCCTCTCCTTTTTACACAGACATGCCTAGACCTGGCCAGTCCCATCCCTCCTTCTCAGATCTCCTCCCGTCTTTATAGCCTTGTTTTGGGCAAGAGAGCGAGAGCTTACAATACAACATGCTGCAGATTTTCTACAGTGTACAACCACGTGGTTGTTCCTGCATGGCACTGCGTACATGGTGTGGCATACGCCCAGCTGAGGGAGTTACAGGTGAGTAAGGAGTTTAAGGCTACGTTTCCACTAGTGCGACTTGTCATACGACTTTAGACAAAGTCTCATGACAACTCACAGCCCACTGATTTCAAAGGCATACGTTCCCATCTATGCACCTTTGAAAATCAGCAACTTTGAAAGGGTGCCTGCACTACTTTCATGCAACTTTTGATGCAACTTTGATCGAGAGTTTAAAGTTGGATCAAAGCTGCACTCAGTCGCACTAGTGCAATTGTAGCCTCAGACTAGAGTGCGACTTTGATGAAACTTTAAACTCTCTGGATCAAATTTGCATCAAAAGTCACATCAGAGCTTTGCAGGTACCCTTTTTCAAAGTCGCATAGATGGGAACGGTAAGATTAAAATCAATGGGCTGTGGCTTGTCATGCGACTTTGGACACAGTCGCATATCAAGTCACGTTTCCACTATTGCGACCACAAAGTTGCACAATTTAGAGTGACTTTGGTTCGACTTAGTGCAGCTTTGATCCGACTTTACGCCATCTGGATCAAAGTCGCATCAAAGCATTGCAGGTACCTTTTCAAAGTCGCATAGATGGGAACATTAAAATCAATGGGCTGTGACATCATGCGACTTTAGGTATCCACAGTTGCATGACAAGTCATACTAGTCGAAACAAAGCCTAGGCGTGGTTACCTGTACTATGATCAATGTAGACTGAGCTGAGACCCCAGAGCACTTCTACCTACACTGACATTAATTCTCCCCCTGCATCTCCCCAAGGGATGTTTACATTCCTTGTGACAGCAATAAAAGTGATAAAAAAAAAATAAAAAAAATAAAAAAAAAAAAAAAAAGGGACAGTGTAAAAAAATTAAATGATATTATATATTCTCCATACTCATTTGCATAAGTGAACACATATGCAAGTTGCACCCGCAAATGTAAACCGTGTGTTCAAACCACACGTGAGGTATCGCCGCGATTGTTAGAGCGAGAACAATAATTCTAGCACTAGATCTCCTCTAACTCTAAACTGGTAGCCGTTAAATTTTAAAGCGTCGCCTATAAACATTTAAGTGCAATAGTTTGTTGCTATTCTAAGAGCGTGTGACATGACAGGTATCTATTTACGCGGAAAAACATTAGCTTTCACATTATCCCAAAAAAACTGTAAGAACTTTACCATTTTTTTTAATTAATTTAATTCATGAAAGTGTATTTCTTCAAAAAAAAAAAAAAAATTGCATTTGAAAGACCGCTGCGCAAATACAGTGTGACAAAATATTGCAACAATCGCCGTTTTATTCTCTAGGGTCTCTGCTAATATATATATATATATATATATATATATATATATATATATATATATATATAGTGTAAGTAAATTTTCTAGCAAAAAATACAGATTTTAACTTGTACAACAGGTGGCAGAAAAAGGCTTAGGCATGAAGGTGGTAAGACTTAATGGCATCACACAAGTGACCTGCAATTTGCTGCGATTTTGGATTGCTCAGGTGTGAACGGGGCTTAAAGTGACACTAAAGCTTCCTTTTTTTTAAAAAAACAAAAAAAAAAAAAAACATGTCATACTTACCTTCCCCTACGCAGCTCGTTTTGCACAGAGTGGCCCCGAACATACTCTTCTGTGGTCCCTCTGCGGCTCTCGCAGCTCCTCCCCGTATTAAATAACCCCCTGGGAGAAGCGATCTCCTGGGGGGTTACCTTGTGGGCACGCTCCTGAGTCATTTATTTGGTGCCCATAGAAGCCGAATGTATGAATTGGCCCCGCCCCCCCAGGTCATTGGATTTGATTGACAGCAGCGGGAGCCAATGGCTGCGCTGCCATCAATTCATCCTGTCAGGACCCGAGACACCGGCTTTTGCTGGTGTACTCGTCCCCTGGACAAGATAGAGGGGGTACAGGTAAGTAAAACAGGGGCTGGGGGGGGGGGGCTGCAGCATTACAGGAGGTTTTTCACCTCAATGCATACAGAATGCATTGAGGTGCAAAACCTTGAAGGTTTACAACCCGTTTTAACATGTACTGCTTGTTTCAAACAGACATAAGTGAGGGAGAAAAGGAGAACTTTACAAGCAGGCAGAAAAACACAGTAACAAACAAGTACATGAAAAACAGTTTACATGGCTATTAAGTAGTGGATTTGCTTGGATTATTGGAGAAGGAAATTGTTTAGAGTCACTTCAATAAAGGGTTACATTTAACCGTCTGGGTCAGGTCACGCTTGCCTTTTAATGATTAAACAAACTGGAAGCAACCTACAAAAAAAATTTACAAAATGA
The DNA here is from genome assembly GCF_042186555.1 of Aquarana catesbeiana. Taxonomy (NCBI): domain Eukaryota; kingdom Metazoa; phylum Chordata; class Amphibia; order Anura; family Ranidae; genus Aquarana; species Aquarana catesbeiana. The sequence goes on from NC_133327.1 coordinate 243,189,094, forward strand.
TACAAACAGCATACATATAAACCAAAATTTTAAACTTTCTATTTAGTACAAAAAAGCATTTAGTCCAACATTAATCATAAAATGATCATAATTTACAAGCAGCACAGTGTACACTAGTGCAAGGATGACCAGTACATGCCGCTGCATGAGGTACGTAAGCCAGTCCTGAGCTCCAAAACAAACTTATTTATTCTCCCACTGGCAGACAGAAAACACAAGGCAAAATATATAAACCATGTGGAAACAAGCGGTAGATCAAAAATAAATGAAAAATCACTGAAAAAAAAAAAAAAAAAAAACAAACACATAAGGTAGCAATATAGCCAGTGACAAATCCTGTAAATATATTTATCTAGCGCAGCAAAAAAAAAAAAAAAAAAAATCAAAAAATCTAAATTATGTTAAATATGCACAGCTCATGCACCCATAAAGGAATGGTAGACAAATTGACACATTTACAAACCATCAGATCTGTATTCAATAATGTATATAGTATTTTGCTGCAGCAAATTTAGTGTGTCACAAGAGGGAGCCAAAATTATGACTGAAAAGAGGAAAGAAGAAAAAGCCACAGTAGTCATTTCCAAGAAATTTTTTAAAAGGACAGCCAATGAACAGCATAAATCTAAAACACTTGAATGATGTAATTTAAAAAAAAAAAAAAGTATTATACACAGCTGAGATTTTAAAATATACAGTAATGTTATACAGCGAACTACATTATCATGCCTTCTAACTTACACAGAAGGTAAAAAGGTAGCAAAGGTTAAGCTCAAGTTGTAAACTGCAGCCACCCTCAGACAAAGATTTTTTTTTTTTTTTTTTTTGAGAAAAAATAGAAAATCAAATTAGTAAACATATGTATTGAAAGAAAAAAAAATGTACAGCTTACCTTTGTAGTCACAATGCACAGACAGTCCATGGTTCATACATAATCAATAAAATGACAGTTGCACAGCTAAAAACCAAAATCACAAATTCTGAAAATCGCATGACAGTGAAAAGACAAACCAGCAGATCAAGTAGCAGTTGCCCAGTGAAAAGGTTAAGGTGTACAAATTAAAAGGAAAAAAAAAAAAAAAAAAAAAAAAAGAAGAAGCCAGCAGCCCCTGGAACAGAACACGGAGCAGTGAATGATCAATTCTTAAGGCGCTCATCTATTTTTCATTATCTATGATTAAAGAGCTTGAAAATCCCACAGAAAGTAATATTCCAGGGTTTATTCCACAGCAGTTTAAATGCTACTTCATTAAATCCTCCTCTCACAGATTTTAAGACATGATGCTCATAGTGAGTCATTTGCTGAAACACCATATAAAACAAACTGTGATCTTAAACATCCTGATAAATAATGCATCTTCCGTAAAAAGGTGAACGCCTTTTTACTAGAATAGAACCACAGACAGAAAACTACTCCAAGATATGTAAAGATCAGCATTAGACCATTCCAGCTTCTGCAGTCTGAAAATCAATGACTTTCTTGGCCAGGATGAATGGAATATTCCACGTGTAACTACAGAGGAGGGGAGTTTAGTTCACCACAAATCACAACTGAAGATTCACCATATCAAAATGGCTAAAGAAGTCATTGTAATTACATAAAAAAAAATATGCTATACAAAATGCTTGACACAAGAAGTCTATGCATTTAACAAAAAAAAAAAAAAAAAATGTAAATGAAATAAAAATACAACCAATAATCTGGGCTCAGCTCTACATATGTTAAAAGGTTTTGTTCACTTTTATGTACTTTTGCAAAAAAAAAGTCCATATGCATTCCAGCCTTCTTAAAACGGTTCTAAAGGCAGAAGGTTTTACACTTTAATGCATTCTCTGCATTAAGAAAAAACCTTCTGTGTGTAGCTCCCCAACCTCTTAAACTTACCCAAGTCCAAATCTGGATCCAACGCTATACCCAACAGCAGTGGCTCTCTCCCTCCTCACAGGGCAGAGCAGATTGATAGCAGCGAGAGCCATTGGCTGTCAAACAAGCAGGTAAGTAGAACACTTTATATAAAAAATTAATTAAAAAAACCTTTAAATCATTTTAGTACACTAAAATTCTGCGCTTTTTTCCAAAATAAATGCTCACTTTTTCAGATACTGTTATTGTCTGCCCACTCCATCCTGCAGATGGCTGGACGTACCTAGTGTTGGATGCATGGCCCCGGAAACTCACCAATGGCCACTCCCAGCTTTTTTCTCTACCCACACACGTGCAGTCTAATTTCACCTGCAACTCCACATTCTGCAAGAGCAAAGATGGTGGACTGCATGTGCATGAATAGAGAATGAAGGCGGGAGTGTTTGTTTGTGAGTTTCCGGTGCCACGCATCCAATGCTGTGTACATCCTGCCATCTGCGGGATGATGACAATATCAACATCTGAAATTAAGCAATTTAAGAGAAGTATGTTTTTTTTTTTAACCTATCATCCTTACCTAGGTGGATGCAGCATCAGTTTGATGCTGCATCTGTCCCCCGCCGCCTCTACACTGAGAACCGAGCCACCAAACATAGTCAATGTCTCGGTTTCTCAGCTCCCCGAGCAGAGAACTGCTGCCTGTCAGTAGCTCTCCTCTCTGCTCCTCCACGTTTATTGGAGCGCTGAGCTGTGGAGGGGCAGAGAGCGGCCGTCTCAGGATCTCAGCAGCTCGCTGAAAAGCTGAGACAGGCATCAGTCCAGGCACCTGGCGGATCCAGACTTTGCTGTCGTGATGACGCGGTGCTTGGACTGATTCATGTGACGTCAGCAGACTTCAGAATTGCACTCCTGTGACCCATAGGAGAAGCCCAGCCAAAACGAGCTCAGGCTGGACTTAACATCATGGACGGCACAGTGGTGTAGTGGATAGCACTTTCGCCTAGCAGTAAGAAGGGTCGCTGGCTTGAATCCCAACGACGACACTATCTGCCTGGAGTTTGCATGTTCTCCCTGTGCCCGCGTGGGTTTCCTCCGGGTACTCTGGTTTCCTCCCACACTCCATAGACATGCCGTTAGGTTAATTGGGTTCTGTCTAAATTGTCCCTAGTATGTATGAATACGAGTTAGGGACCTTAGATTGTAAGCTCCTTGAGGGTAGGGACTGATGTGAATGTACAATGTATATGTAAAGCACTGCGTAAATTGACGGCGCTATATAAGTACCCGAAATAAATAATAAATAAAATAAATAACATAATAAAGTGATTATAAAAATGCAAAAAAGTTGACTTTTTACCTTAAAATCATTCTATGCATTAAAGGTTAAAAAACATTCCAATACTTGCTCCCCCCCACCCCATTCCCCTAACATTTACCCGAGCCCTCTCTCGATCCAGTACTGTGCCCAGCTGCAGCCCTGCTCTCTTCTTGTGGGACACACTGCTGCCAAGAGTCAAATCCTGTGAGGGGGAGCAGGAGGCATGACTGAGCCAAAAAACACATTCTTGAGCAGGATTTAAAAAATTAATCTCTCACTGGAATACACATTGTCTCTAGCACATTTTTTTTTTAGAGCCCTTTCACACCAAGACCACCCCGCCGAAGCGAAAAAAAGAGGGTATCCGCCCCCCCCCCCCCCAAAAAAAAACTACATGCCAAATGTGGCATGTCAGGGGGTGGAACTGTGCTTTAAAAAGGGGAAGAATGCGTGCTTGCAGAATAATGAGTTGCTCACAAATGAAGTGGAAGGACAAACGGCATCACACATATATGACAGTCTAAATTTGCAGGGTATCTGGTGTTGAGAAGCCCCTCTGCGGTCACGACTATAACCTTAACATGGGACGGGTGGTCTTCAACGATCAGGCGATGAAACCATACTTAGGCTGCATGCACACCTGAGCGTTTCATTTTTAAAAAGTTGTGCTATTTTACCAAGATTTTGTACAAGTCAAAAGGTCACCAACGTAAAAAGCAAAAAAAACGCATGGAATCTGCCTAAAAAGACGCTCATGTACTTTAAGCTTCAGGCGTTTTGCTTCAGGTGACAAAACGCTCAGATGTGAACAAGTGCCATTGAAATAAATGGGATTCTGCTTGTTTACGAGCTGAAAACGCTCAGGTGTGTCCCTAATCTAAAGCCTCGTACACACGATGAGATTGTTGGCCAACCAAGCGTCTGATTTTTGTCAAAACAGCGTGTGCCTGGATCTTGTCTTGCATACTAACGGTACACAATTGTCAGTCAACAAACACGAACGTAGTGACGTACTACGAGGAATTTCAGCTTGAGCGCCACCCTTTGGGCCCCTTCTGCTTATTTCGTGTTTTCGTGTTTGGTGAGCATTGATTCCGAGCATGCGCATTTGTACTTTCAAATTTTGTGTGATGGATTTGTGTACTGACCATCAGAAAATCTGACAGACTGCTGTCCGCCGAAAATTTACTAGCATGTCATCCAACATTTATTGGCAGAAAGTTGAACAATTGTCAAAAGGCGCGTACCAACGGTCAGATTTTAGGACAACAGTCTGTCAACAGACAATCCCCTGCCAACAATCTGATCGTGTGTACGAAGCTTTAGTTTCCCATAAAGCCAGACGCTGGTAGAAAAAGTGTGTCTGTATATTTATTTCAACTGGCTCTATACAACACTTTCGTTGATGAAGTGGATCCTACCTAAAATTTTAGGAAGAGATCATCACGACCTTTTTGTATTTAGAAAGTGTTGTGGCCCAATCCCAAATCCAGAAGCAGTTAGCCGGCTAGCGAGAGGCATTTTCCAAATGTCCTCCCTGGTACCCCCACCCAAAAGTCAGCCCAAAAAAGATGTTGTATCTGTAGCAGACGCGGAATTAGGCATAACAGCTTTTTTTGTCCCCCCTGGCCAACCTGGTCTCTGCTTCAAAGATTGCTTCTGTTACTACCACACACTAGTGGAGTATTATTATAGGGCAGTGATGGCGAACCTATGGCACGCGTGCCACAGCTGGCATGCAGAGCCCTCTCTGTGGGCACCTGAACCAAGTTGCCAGATCCAGGGCCGACGCTTCCTTAAGGCGGCTTAAGTAACCGTCTTATGGTGCCAGAACCACCAGGATAGGAGGGGTGGAAAACCCCCAGCTAGGCAGTCACTTGCACTGGTGGGCGATTTGCTTAAATCCCTCTCTGCATGCACTGAGGGCAGCCTAGTGGAAAGCGCTTACAAGGAGCGTCTGCTGTAAACTGAGGAAGAGAAGAGTGACTCCTCCCTTCCTGGACTGAGAGCCAATAGGAGAGCGGCTGCCTGCGGAGGGGCTTGGGTGCTGAAGCACGACCATGTGGAGCACTGTGGACAGGTAGGACACTGCTATGGGAGTGAAGCCAGAGGTCACTACTATAGGGGAAAGGGAGAGAGTGTGTGTGTGTGTGTGTGTGTGTGTGTGTGGTGATGATGATGTGTAGGCGGTAGAGGACACTGATATGGGCAGGGCCACCCCCATAGCAGTGTCCTCTACCACCCTTCACATCACTCCCCACCAACCCTGCATTCTGAGCGCATTGCACTCTTGTACCCTGCATTCTGAGCAGAACGCATTCCTGATCCCTGCATTCTGAGCACAACGCACTCCCGATCCCTGCATTCTGAGCACAAAGCACAAAAAACGTTTTGGGCAGAATTGTAGGTTTTTGGTCCCTTATGACTCATTCAGAGGGGTGATTAGTTCCATCCTCTGTGCAGAGCTGCTGGCAGGTTTAATTTGGCGTTGGCACTTTTAAATAAGTTGGTGTGTGTTGCAGTTTGGGCACTCTGGCTCAAAAAGGTTCGCCATCACTGTTATAGGGTACAGTCTAGGGCACACAATTTCTACACTCAAAAGAGGTTAGTCAGGAAACTGGAATTTTGAAAGACCCTAAAATCACAGCCTGGAAAGTTTACAGTTTTTATAGAGTTACAGCGGTCCTGCAGTCCAGCGCTGCGGGAGATATCTCATCCACAGCAAAAAAAAAAAGTATATTCCCAAGCATGGGGGCCTGCGGTGGTCAGTGGGCGGATTCACCCCTATGCTTTGGCACAGAATTTTTCATTTTTTTGGCAAAAATTTCTTCATCCACATCAATGTAAACGGAGGAATCTGTAAAGTTCTCTTTTCATTCAGCTCACAGGCATTATCCTGGTATCTGATTTGTTCATCCCGCTTTCATGTAAAAACAAAACAATCCTAGCAGCCAATTTGCCCCTAGATTGCTTTTACAAGCAGTGGGAGGGAACGTGTCGCCCCCTTGATGACTTCCTCGGGCTCTCCACTAGGGAACCCGAGACTGAAACGGCTCCAATCATCTCTATGACCTAAGAAACCACAAACTACGAGTTTATCACTTTGGTTTCACTGGATATAAACAGCGACATTTTTAACCACTTCAGCCCTGGAAGTGTTTACCCACTTCCCGACTAGGCCATTTTTTGCGATACGGCATTGCTTTAACGGACAGTTGCGCGGTCGTGCGACGTTATACCTAAACTAAACTGATGTCCTTTTTTTCCACACCAATAACTTTCTTTTGGTGGTATTTGATCACCTCTGCCGTTTTTATTTTTTGATATATATATATATATATATATATATATATATATATATATATATATATATATATATATATATATATATATATATATATATATATAAAATTTTTGCTATAATAAATATCCCAAAAAAATAAAACATTCCTTCCTCAGATTAGGCCAATATGTATTCTTCTACATAATTTTTGTTAAAAGAAAATCCCAATTAGCGTATATTGATTAGTTTACGCAAAAGTTATCATCGAGTCTACAAAATAGGGGATAGATTTATGGCATTTTTATTTACTTTATTACTAGTAATGGCAGTGATCTGCGATTTTTTTTTAATCAAATCATCTTTTTATTCATTTTATATATACACACACACACACACACACACACACACACACACAGGAAGGAAAAAAAAAAAAAAAAACACATCTGCGATTTTTAGCAGGACTGCGACATTGTGGCAGACAGATCGCACACTTTACACTTTTTTGGGACAAGTGACATTTACAGAGCGATCAGTGCAATAAAAATGCACAGATTACTGTAAAACGACACTGGCAGGGAAGGGGTTAAATGTTCCCTAGGGAGGTGCTTTCTAAGAGCCCTTGCACACTGGGGCGGTTTGCAGGCGCTATTGCGCTAATAATAGCGCCTGCAAACCGCCCCGAAAGTGCCGCTGCTTTCATTCCAGTGTGAAAGCCCCGAGGGCTTGCACACTGGAGCGATGCGCTGGCAGGACGGTAAAAAAAGTCCTGCCAGCAGCATCTTCGGAGCGGTGAAGGAGCGGTGTGTCTACCGCTCCTTTACCGCTCCTGCCCATTGAAATCAATGGGACGGCGCGGCTATACCGCCGGCAAAGCGCCTCTGCAGAGGCGCTTTGCGGTGGTATTTAACCCTTTCTCGGCCGCTAGTGGGGGGTAAAACCGCCCCGCTAGCGGCCGCATACCGACGGTAAAACGCCGCTAATAATAGCGGCGTTTTACCGCCGACGCCGCCCCAGTGTGCAAGGGCTCTAACTGTGGGGGAATGGACTGACACGGAGTAGAGAGAGATCGCTGTTCCTAATCACTAGGAAGAAACAATCTCACTCTACTCCCCTGACAGAAAGGGGATCAGTTTGTTTACACTGGCAGATCCATGTTCTGCCTCTCTGTGGAGCAATCGCGGGTGGCCCGCGAAAATAGAGTCTGGTGGACCTGCTGAGAGGCTCCCCCGCCCAGGAGAGCTAACCTGCCACAGTACAACTGTGGCGGCTGGTCGGGAAGTGGTTACATTGGGAAAGCACCCGATCACACCGATCATGGTGCATTCAGATGCTTTAAGGGCAGAGGAGAGATCTAGAGTCTAAAGAGACCTCAGATTTTTCTCAGAAATTACTACCTATCACTGTCTCTTGCTATCACAGGGGATATTTACGTTCCCTGTGATAATTTAAAAAAAAAAATAATATAAATATATATATATATATATATATATATATATATATATATATATATATATATATATATTCAATGTAATTCTCTAGCAAAAAGCTTTTTACTGTGTTTTTTTTTTTTTTTCATGTAAACAAAAAAAAGTGTCAGATAAAGCCTGGTCTTCAAGTGGTTAGAAGAGTGGGTGATGTGTGGCACAAGCTCCTAATATTGGGCATAAAATGCTAGGACAGTTCAAACAGACACCCAAAGGCATTTGCTGAGAGGCATGTTGAGTGCATGAAGATTTTATTTTTTTTGTTTTTGGAAAATGATTTTTTTTATATACACAAAGTCACTTTAATAAAGATATTTCTCACACATGCCATGGGTATGTGTAGAATTACACCCAAAAACACATCCTGCTACTGCTCCCATGTATGGGGATACCACATGTGAGTCTAGCCACGTACAGGACCCTGAAATCTAATAAGCACCTTCAGGCGTTTAAAGGGAGTTATTTCCTCATTACACTTTCTGACTACCTATCACAGTTTTGTTGACCATGAAATGCCAGGATAGTACTAAACACCCCTCAAATGACCCCTGTTTTGCAAAGTAGAAACCCGAAGGTATTTGCTAAGAGGCACGGTGAGTATTTTATAGCTCATTTATTGCCACACAAATGTATTTTTTCTTTTTCAAAACCTTGTGACAACAAAAAAAAAACGAAAAAAAAAAAAAAAAAAAACACAGGAGATCTGCAAAATACTCACCGTGCCCCTTAGCTAACACCTTGGGGTGTCCACTTTCCAAAAAGGAATCTTTGGGGGGTGTTTGGGGGGCCCTGAAATGCCAGGATAGTACAAACTGATAGCTAGTGAGGAATTGACAGGAGGTAATACACCCTTTGAAAAAGTCTTTCACGTCTGGGATCCCCATACTCGGGAACATTATGTGAGAGCAATATATCATTCAAAGTGATTGTAAGGGTTCATTTTTTATTCTTTTTAAAATAACAAACATATCATACTTGCCTCCACTGTGCAGGTCGTTTTGCACAGAGTGTCCCCGAACCTGCTCTTCTGGGGTCCCCCAGCAGCTCACTCGGCTCCTCCCCACATCAGATAACCCCGTAGGAGAAGCGCTCTCCTGAGGGGGGTTACCTTGCGGGCACGCTCCCGAGTCCAGCATTCTGCGTCCATAGCCGCTGAATGTATGACTCTTCCCTGCCCCCCGCGTCATTGGATTTGATTGACAGCAGCAGCAGCCAATGGCTGCGCTGCTATCAATCTATCCAATCAAGAGCCGAGAACCCCGGGACAGAGAGACAGCGCGTCCACGTCGGGTCAAGTTCCAGGGCTCAGGTAAGTAAAACAGGATGCATTAAAAGGTGAAAAAAACACAAGGGTTTACAATTCCTTTAAGTGACAACTGTGTAAAAAAGGAAGAAAAAAAAAAAAAAAAAAGAACCCCCCCCCCCCCACACACACGCACACACACACACACACACTTTAGTTATTTTCCAAAAACTTGTGTCAAAAAATATAAAATCTTCCATGGACTCAAGATGCCTCTCAGCAAATAGCTTGGGATGTCTACTTTCCAAAAAGGGGTAATTTTGAGAGGGGGGGTGGTGAGGTGCTGTGCTATGCTGACATTTCAGGGCCTCTGAAACTGATAGTGAGGAAGTGAAATTAGCAAAATTACGCCCTTTGAAGGCAGCGATTGGTTTTTGGCTCCCGTACACAGCTAGGCTCCCAAAAAGTCTCACATGTGATATCCCCATACTCAGAAGCAGCAGAATGTATTTTCGAGTAATTCCACATACCTCCATGGCATTTGTGAGTAAGATTTTATTTATTCATTTAAAGTGGATGTAAACCCAATGTCATCCTTTCTAAACTACTGCCATAGGGGTTTTATCTATAAAGATATACAGGCCTCCTGCATGTATCTTTACCTGTCAAATGTCTCCCCTCTGTATGTTATGAGACCCGAAAAACTGCATATTCTGTGGGCGGGTCTGTTGTCTGGAGCTCGGTGGGTGGAGTCGTGATGTCAGTAGACTCCCCGCCCACTTCTATACTCCCCTTGTCAATATGCATTTTCTCCTGTGTATTTCTTACACTGAACTTCTGCTATGATCTCTAACATCCAGTGAAAAGACAGGAAAGTAACCACATGACTTCAGCATGCCAAATCATGCTGAGGTGTGGAACAGCCAATCCTTGCAGAGCTGCTGAAGAAAGGAGTGGGGGTGGGAATTAAAAAATAATGCATGTCTTAGGACTTAGGCTGAAGCACGAGATATGTAAATCACCTGTCATTCACAGCAAGGGGGAGGATTTGACAAAGTTTTTGTCAGTTTGTCAAGATTTCTCTCACTGAACAATAAAAGAGGATTGCTCAGAGATGGATTAACTCTGTGTGGCAAGACTGGGCTCAAATGATAGGAAATCTTATACTCTACAGTATGATATAAAAAAAAAAAAAATCCGGGTTTACATCCACTTTAAGTGACAACTTTGTGAAAATAAAGTAAAAACCTTTTTTTGTTATGGTTTTTAAAGACTTGACAAAAAAAAAAAAAATCTTCCATGGGCTCAACGTGCACCTTAGCAAATTCCTTGGGGAGTCTACTGTACTTTCCAAAAAGGAGTAGTTTCTGGGGGGTGGGGGTGGGTTGTACTGTCCTGGCATTTTAGCACCTGTGATCGGCAGTCAGAATGTAAAAGCTGGGTACATTTCAGTATATACAGCATACCATAGTTTATAGATGCTATAAATGTCACACAAACCAATTAACCACTTCACGCAAACCACATTACCGGTACGTCGGTAGGAGGAAGTGAATGTATCTGGGTATAGCCTGCAGCTGTAGGTTGCAAAGAGATTAGGCTGTATAGGACTCCCTCCCGATTGGCTGACACACCAGATTGGCACCATTGGCTCCCGCTGCTGTCAAACTCAGTGGGCCAATGAGGAGAGAGTGCGGCAAGGCATAGCCGCAGCTCCATGTCTGAATGGACACACAAAGCTGCGGCTCAGCTCAGGTGCCCCCCATAGCAAGCTGCTTGCTGTGGGGGCACTCAGCATGAGGGAGGGGCCAGAAGCGCCAAAGAGGGACCCGAGAAGAGGAGGATCTGGGCTGCTCTGTGCAAAACCACTGCACAGAAAAGGTAAGCAAAACATTTTTTTTTTTTTAACCACTTGAGGTCCGGGCCATAGCCGAATGACGGCTACAGCGCGGACCTCAATCTCCGGGAGGACGTCCTCCCCTGTGCGCGCGGCGTGCGCGCTGTGATCACCGAGTCACGGAGACTCGGATGATCACAGATCCGAGTAAGGGGCCGGTCCCAGCCCCTTACCATGTGATCAGCTGTCAGCCAATGACAGCTGATCACATGATGTAAACAAAACACGGTGATCGGTTTCGTTTTTTCCTCACACTGAGAGCGTGAGGAGGAAAAAAAAGCCGATCACAGGCTTATGTGAAAGGGACATCGGTCCCGAAGAGGAAGGAGGCACAGATGCCTCATCTGTGCCTCCAAGTGCCATTTGTTATTGCCACCTGCCAGTGCCCACAAGTGCCACCAATAATGCCCACAAGTGCCACCAACAATGCCCACAAGTGCCACCAACAATGCCCACAAGTGCCACCTAGCAGTGCCACCTAGCAGTGCTGCCATTAGTGCCCAACACTACCACCTATCGGTGCCCATCACTGCCACCTCATCAGCGTACATCAACGAAGGAGAAAAATTACCTGTTTGCAAAAATTTATAACAAAATATAAAAAAAATATAATTTTTTTTTTAAAAATTCTGTCTTTCAATTTTTTTAACAAAAAATAAAAAACGCAGAGGTGATCAAATACCATCAAAAGAAAGCTCTATTTGTGGGAAAAAAATTATAAAAATTTCATTTGGGTACAGTGTTGTATGACCACGCAATTGTCATTCAAAGTGCGACAGCGCTAAAAGCTGAAAATTGGTCTGGACAGGAGGGGGGTTTAAGTGCCCAGTAAGCAAGTGGTTAAACAAAACACACACATAGACTTTAGCATCACTTTAAAAAACACAAGATATGAAAACAGAAGTATCTGCCTTTAATCATGAGGTTTAGATGACAGTTTAGGATTTGCTAAGCAGCACTTCTTAATTGCACAGAGATAAACAGAGATAAACAGATTCACTGCTAAAGTTAACAAAACCAATTAACATTTCATATACGTTAACATCACCTATTGCATTTAAGTGTAAATTCCAACTTAGGGGTGTTAATGAAACAAGAAAACAAAACAAAAAGTCACACACACATGGAAGAAGAGTAAAGCATTTTACTGTTTTCTTTTTAAAAAAAAGAAAAGGTGTGGCCCTGTCCCCTGATGGCATATATAGTGTTCAGAAGCAGACATTTTAAAGAATATGCTACCCAAACATATCATATTCCTGATACGTGCTGCCTGCTGTGCCATATACTTGTATGAAAAAGTCTCCTGTTCTCTTTGTATTGCTTCCTTTCCATCAAATCCCTGGTGTCCCTGACAGTCCCTCTGCTTTCCTATTAAAAACTGACCACACTAAGGCCTCATTCACACTGGACGTTTTTACTGCTGTTTTTTGTCTGCAGGCATTTCCATGTTTCCATGCAGACAGGCCATTATCAGCATTTTTTGGCATGAAAAAAAAAAAAAAAAAACAAAAACTAGTGGGTTTACACTTCCGGACCGCCCACTGTATATATACGTCGGCATTTTAAAGATGGGTGTCTCGGTAACGGCAGCAGCTGCTGCCATAACTGAGATATATCCATCTCTTCAGTGGCCGGTCCGGTTTATGATAATGGTGGTCTCTGCGGTGGATTTGGCATGAGATCACTGCTATCGGCGGCGGGAGAGGGCCCACCCCCTCCCGCCGCTCTCCCGCACCCTCCGCCGCTTTGGCAGCAGCAGAGGCGATCGGGTCCTCTTCCTAGCTGGGTATGGATATGAGTGAGGGCAAGATGGCCCCCACCCGTCTCCATACCATAGCAGGGCAGAAGCGACGTCAAAACGTTACTTCCGCCCATAACTCTTAAAAGGGACATTATTTTTGTCGTCTTTTTTTCAAATGACAAATTTATTTATTTATTTTTAATTTAATAAGTCCAAATATGAGATCTGAGGTCTTTTTGGCCCCAGATCTCATATTTAGATGGACCTGTCATGCTTTTTTCTATCACAAGGGATTTTTAAATTCCCTGTAATAGGAATAAAAGTGACCCAAATTTAAAAAAAAAAAAAAAAGTTTTAAAATCAATAAAAAGAAGTAAAATGAATAAGAATTTTTTTTTTTTTTTTTTTTTTTAAAGCACCCCGTCCAGACGAGCTCATGCGCAGAAGTGAACACATATGTGAGCAGTGCCTGCATATGAAAACGGTGTTCAAGCCACACATGTGAGGTATCGCCGCGATCAGAGCGAGAGCAATAATTCTAGCCCTAGACCTCCTCTAACTCAAAACATGCAACCTGTAGAATTTTTTAAACGTCGCCTATGAAGATTTTTAAGGGTAAAAGTTTGACGCAATTTTGAAGCGTGACATGTTGGGTATCAATTTACTCGGCATAACATGATCTTTCACAGTATAAAAAAAAATGGGCTAACTTTACTGTTGTCTTATTTTTTAATTCAAAAAAGTGAATTTCTTTCCCAAAAAAGTGCGCTTGTAAGACCGCTGCGCAAATACAGTGTGACAAAAAGTATTGCAATGACTGCCATTTTATTCTCTAGGTTAGAAAAAAAAATGTATAAACGTTTGGGGGGTTTTAAGTAATTTTCTAGCAAAAAACTTGTTTTTAACTTGTAAACACAGTCTGAAAAACAGGCTTGGTCCTTAAGTGGTTAAGAGGAGTTTTTCAGCTGTAAAAATGCTCTAACTCTGATAAAGGCTTTAAAATTCTAAAAAACAGGCTATTGAGTATTTATCAGCGTTTGAGCCATAAGCTTTTGTGGGAGGTAAAAAAAAAAAAAAAAAAAAAACCACGCTACAGCCAACAAAAAATGGCTGGAAAACACTACTGCAAAACTCATTCTACACCTAATGCAACTTGGCGTGCAACTTTTCCGGAGTGCATAAAGCCTTGGCAGGAGAACACACCATGGTCAGTTCTCTAGCTGTGCTGGGAACTCAGCCTACCCTCCTCCAATGATCAGACTTGTCCTGACACGCGCCCCCTCCCAGCCAGCTGAGAACAGAGAGAATGTGATCATGTATTATATCTCTCTATCTCTAAAATAAAATAATATAGTATAATATATAGTATAGTATAATATTATATATATAAATAATATATAATATATACATACATACATACATACATACATATACACCCACACCCAAACATTTCAGCTAGCTATATATCTCGATACACATACAGTTGTGCTCATAAGTTTACATACCCTGGCAGAATTTATGATTTCTTGGCCATTTTTCAGAGCATATGAATGATAAACACAAACTTTTTTCACTCACGGTTAGTGTTTGGCTGAAGCCTTTTTTTTTTTTTTTTTTTTTTTTTAGCAGTCAACTGTGTTTACTCTTTACATCATAATGGCAACAGAAACTGCCCAAATGACCCTGATCAAAAGTTTACATACTTGGTGATTTTGGCCTGATAACAAAGTCGACACAAATGGGTTTGAATGGCTATTAAAGGTAACCATCCTCACCTGTGATCGGTTTGCGTGTGTGTGTATAAAAGGTCAATGAGTTTCTAGACTTCTGACAGACCCTTGTATCTTTCATCCAGTGCTGCACTGACGTTTCTGGTTTCTGGATTCTGAGTCATAGGGAAAGTAAAAGAATTGTCAAAAGATCTGCGGGAAAAGGTAGTTGAACTGTATAACACAATAGGGATATAAAAAGATATCCAAGGACTTGAGAATGCCAATCAGCAGTGTTCAAACTCTAATCAAGAAGTGAAAAATGAGGGGTTCTGTTGAAACCAAACCATGGTCAGGTAGACCAACTGAAATCTCAGCCACAACTGCCAGGAAAATTGTTCAGGATGCAAAGAAAAACCCACAAATAACTTCAGGTGAAATACAGGACTCTCTGAAAACATGTGGTGTGGCTGTTTCAAGATGCACTTGAAGGCCCCTTTCACACGGGCGGATAGAATTCAGCTTTTAGCTGCGGACAGATCAAGTCCTCTACTGCAGCTAAACTCACACAATGCCTTCCTATGGCCCCATTCACACACTGCATTTAGCAACAGTTTCGTTACATGATGTTTGGTGCAGTTAGAAAAAAATAAATTTGACTGTGTGCAGGACCGATTTATTGCAGCAATCTGCACAAAACTGCAGGTAATCGCAGTTTACTATTTCACCTGCAGATAGCGGCAACAAAGAAAGAAAAACAGGAAGAACGTCAGAAATGGCAAGAATGTTCCAACGCAGCCGCATGTAAATGCAAGTAAACGCAGCTAATCGCAATGTACAACCGCAAGTGGTCGCTGTGCCTTGAGTCTTGGAATTTGAAAATAACAAAACATGCTTTTAACAGCAACAGAACAGCCACCCATGTGAAAGAGGCTGAAGAAAGGCTGCATTGTCGAGTTGCCAGAAGAAAGCCATTACTATGCAAATGCCACAAAGTATCCCGCTTACAATACACCAAACAGCACAGAGACAAGCCTCAAACCTTCTGGCACAAAGTCATTTGGAGCAATGAGATCGAAATTTGGAGAGGAGTCAACAATGCCTATGATGAAATGTACGGAGGCGGATCGCTGAGGTTTTGGAGATGTGTGAGCCAAAAAAAAAAGGCACAGGAAATTTGGTCAAAACTGGTGGCAAGATGAATGCAGTATGTTATCAAAAAATACTGGAGGAACATTTGCATTCATCAGCCAGGTCACCCAGTCAGCTGCGCATGGGACGTACTTGGACATTCGAACATGACGATGATCCAAAACACAAGGCCAAGTCGACCTGTCATTGGCTACAGCAGCAAAATAAAGTGAAGGTTCTGGAGTGGCCATCTCAGTCTCCTGACCTCAATATCATTAAGCCACTCTGGGAAGATCTTAAACGCGCAGTTCATGCAAGACAGCCCAAGAAGTTACAGGAACTGGAGGCTTTTTGCCAAAAGGAACGGGGAGCTTTACCATCTGAAAAGATAAAGAGCCTCATCCACAAAACACTTCAAGCGGTCATTGATGTTAAAGGGGGGCAATACCTGGTATTAAGAACTGGGGGTATGTAAACTTTTGATCAGGGTCATTTCTGTTGTGATTATGATTTAAAGAGAGTAAACAGTTGATTAATAATAAATGGCTTCAGCCAAACACTAACCATGAGTGAAAAAAAGTATGTGTTATTCATATTCTCTGAAAAATGGGCAGGAAATCATAAATTCTGCCAGGGTATGTAAACTTATGAGCACAAATTGTTTTGTGTAATAAATAGTTTTATCACAAATATATATATATTATATTAAAAAAAAAATACACACACATACATACATACATACATACATACACACACAGTATTTGATCCCCTGCTGTTTTTCTGCGTATTTTTTTTTTTCTTATCCTTAATCTTAGAGGAAATAGCCATTGATTTCAATTTATGTTGCACAAGAGTAATATCTAAGTCGAGTGCTGGATTTGCTTATTTCAAAGCCATGTGAATAAAGCACTTTAAAACGTATGTAAACCCTCACCTTGTAAAACAACCCATTCAGTTTAAAATGGAAATGAAAGGCAAACATTGTGTGTCTATAATAAATACTTTTTATACACCAACACTATTTGATCCCCTGCTGACTTTGTACGTTATGCCCACTGAAAGAAATGATCAGTCTATAATTTTAATGGTAGGTTTATTTGAACAGTGAGAGACAGAACAAAAATATCCAGAAAAAACGCATTTCAAAAAAGTTCAAATTTGATTTGCATTTTAATGAGTGAAATATGTAGTTGATCCCCTATCAAATCAGCAAGATTTCTGGCTCCCAAGTCTTCTATACAGGTAACGAGCTGAGATTAGGCGCACTCTCTTAAAGGGAGTGCGCCT
Source organism: Aquarana catesbeiana (assembly GCF_042186555.1). Taxonomy (NCBI): domain Eukaryota; kingdom Metazoa; phylum Chordata; class Amphibia; order Anura; family Ranidae; genus Aquarana; species Aquarana catesbeiana. Next base: position 243,206,051 of record NC_133327.1, read on the forward strand.
AATCTCAGCTTGTTACCTGTATAAAAGACACCTGTCTACAGAAGCAAAGCGATCAGATTCCAATCTCTCCACCATAGCCAAGACCAAAGAGCTGTCCAAGGATGTCAGGGACAAGATTGTAGACCTACGCAATGCTGGAATGGAATACAAGACCATCGCCAAGCAGCTTGGTGAGAGGGTGACAACAGTTGGTGAGATTATTCACAAATGGAAGAAACACAAAATAACAGTCAATCTCCCTCGGTCTGGGGCTCCATGCAAGATCTCACCTCGTGGAGTTTCAATGATCATGAGAACCGTTAGGAATCAGTACAGAACTACACAGGAGAATCTTGTCAATGATCTCAAGGCAGCTGGGACCATAATCACCAAGAAAACAATTGGTAACACACTACGCTGTGAAACACTGAAATCCTGCAGCGCCCACAAGCTCCCCCTGCTCAAGAAAGCAGATGTACAAGCCCGTCTGAAGTTTGGTAATGAACATCTGAATGGTTTAGAGAACTGGGTGAAAGTGTTGTGGTCAGATGAGACCAAAATCAAGCTCTTTGGCATCAACTCAACTCGCCATGTTTGGAGGAGGAGGAATGCTTCCTATGACCCCAAGAACACCATCCCCACCATCAAACATGAAAGGTGGAAACATTTTTTCTAAGGGGACAGGACAACTTCACCACTTCAAAAGGAAGGATGGAAAAGGCCACGTACTGTCAAATCTTGGGCAAGAACCTCCTTACCTCAGCCATGGCATTGAAACTGGGTCGTGGATAGGTCTTCCAGGATGACAATGACCCAAAACACACGGCCAAGGCAACAGAGTGGCTCAAGAAGAAGCACATTAAGGTCCTGGAGGGGCCTAGCCAGTCTCCAGATCTTAATCCCATAGAAAATATATGTGGAGGGAGCTGAAGGTTCAAGTTGCCAAATAGCCTCAAAACCTTAAGAGAAGTAGGTTGTTTTTTTTTTAATTTATTTATACTTACCTCGGTGGATGGAGCATCAGACCGATGCTGCAGGTGTCCCCTGCCGTCTCGGCCCTAAGGAACCGAGCCACTGAAAACCACAGATGGCTCGGCTCTCACAGATGCGAGGGGAAAGCTGCTGTCAGCGTCTCCCCTCTCTGATTCTCCATGCTCACTGGATCGCAGAGCTGTGGAGGGGCTAGGAGACTGCCATCAATCAACGAAGCTGGCGGATCCAGACTTGGAAGTCGGGATGACGCGCTGCCTCAACTGATGGCAGTGACATCAGCAGAGAGCCGACTTCAGACCGCTCTCCACTGAAAACGGGTCACAGGAGTGCCAAACGAATTGCCCTCCTGTGACCCCATAGGAAAACCCCAGCCTAAAAAGCTCAGGCTGGACAAAATCCCTTTGAAATGTGTGCAAACCTGGTGACCAACTACAAGAAACATCTGACCTCTGTGATTGCCAAAGGTTTTGCCACCATGTACTAAGTCATGTTTTGCGAAGGGGTCAAATACTTATTTCACTCAGTAAAATGCAAATCAATTTATAACTTTTTTGAAATGCGTTTTTCTGGATTTTTTTCTTATTCTGTCTCATTGTTAAAATAAACCTACCATAACAATTATAGGACCGATCATTCCTTTGTCAGTGGGCAAAACGTACAAAGTCAGCAGGGGATCAAATAGTGTTCGTGTATAAAATGTATTTATTATAGACACACAATGTTTGCCTTTTATTTCCATTTTAAACTGAATGGGTTGTTTTACAAGGTGAGGGTTTACATACGCTTTAAAGTAAAGTACTTTATTCACATGGCTTTGAAATAAGCAAATCCAGCACTCGACTTAGATATTACTCTTGTGCAACATAAATTGAAATCAATGGCTATTTCCTCTAAGATTAAAGGGGTTGTAAAGTTATTTTTTTTTTTTTTTTTAAATAACAAACATGTTATACTTACCTTCACTGTGCAGCTCGTTCTGCACAGAGTGGCCCCGAACCTGGTCTTCTGGGGTCCCTCGGCGGCTGTTTCAGCTCCTCCCCGCAAGCATTTACCACCTTCATGCGAGCTCCCTCGCACGGTGGTGAGTGCTTGCGGGCGCGCTCCCGTGATACAGCCGGCGGCTATAGCCGCTCGCTGTATCACTCGGCCCCGCCCCCCAGCGCGCCGCGTCATCGGATGTGATTGACAGCAGCGCGAGCCAATGGCTGCGCTGCTTTCAATCCATCCACTGCAGCCAATCAGCGACCAGGCTGAGCTGCAATGAAGCTGACGAGGAGCGAAGATTCGAGGCGTCAGGTAAGTAAAACGGGGGCCTGGGGGCGGCGGTACTGTCAAAAGTTTTTTCACCTTAATGCATAGAATGCATTAAGGTGAAAAAATTTTTACCTTTACAACCCCTTTAAGGAAAAGAAAAAAAAAAAAAAAAAAATTACGCAGTCTTCACATACCAAACCGAATCGCTGATCAATTAGAACAGGCTGCATTCTGTAGTTCTGTCATACTCAATGAGTATGCAGCATTTTAAAAATACATGCAGTCAGCTTAGATCTGACAGCCAAATGATCAAATATTGGGTCCACATGTTTTAGACTGTTCAACACAACACACACACCCACTCCCTGTAGAAATGTACACATTATGCAAATAGCAAAGTGAGCACAGTGCCTTTGGAAAAAGAAAAAATTAAAAATCCTCAAATGCCTTTTGCTGTGCCGATTAGAACTTGTTATGAAGTGATGAGGCCAAAAAAGCATAGCCACACAAGAAAAAGAGGTGGCAAATGTAAACAGAGGGGAGAGGAGTGTTTGCTTCACAGATCATACCCTACCATATTCTAATATTGAGCAATAACTTAGGTTTATCAGACACACTAAGAAGAAACAAAATACCTGTAAAAGAGCGTTGAGGCATATCCAGAGATTATTCCAAGCTAGGCTGCATGGTTCAAAAAGATAAATCAGAGATGGCCTATATTTTCCCATCCCTATAGTTTCCAATCCCTCGGTTTTATCTAGGTCTAGGAGAAGCCGCTGAAGGTCCTCATCTCGCCATCGCCGCTCACATTACAGAAGGTCACCATCACCCCATCACAAAAGGAGCTATCACACCCACCCTGCAGCAAATGCTTGCTGGGTGTGCGGCGCTTCAACTTTGCCAGACAAATTAGCCTGCCGCCCATGCTTTAACAGCCCCTGCAGCCCTGTAGCTCTAGTCCTGCTCGCTGAATTGCCGGCTTCTCATATTCACCGGCTTTCCTGTTTAGGCTGCACTCCCATGCAGTGTGTGGACCCTGGCTGTACTCCTCCTGTATGCACATATAAAAGTACTAAAGTAAAAAATGAAGTGAGAAAATATATACAAATATTAGAATGGGTGGTGTGTGAACACAGCGTAAAAAGCGCTAGAGTGTATAAATAAATATTACCCCTAGTGGGTAATAAAATAAAGTGCACCGTGCTCCTAGAAGTGAAGAATGTGCCTAAATCACAATACACAAATGCCCATTATGTGTGTATCAAGTTCCATAAGTGTATGAGGGAATGTGCCCACAAGGGCATGGACAATGGTGATAATCAAGACAGTGTTCTATAATACAAGCAAACAGTGGCAGCATTAAAAATGAAAAAAATAAAAATGTATAAAAATAGATGAAACATATGAAAAAAATGAAAAAATGAATGAGAAAAATCCCCAACAGGTGTAATAAATATCAAGGATTATAAAATGTGTAAAACATCAAAGTCCAAGATCAAAAATCCCCAAAAAAGAAAGAAAAGTGTCCTTTTTAATAGAAGAAAGTGATCTCAGCTACAACAAATATCATCCCAGTCATCCACTGCTCCCCCACTCGTGCTTGCACTCACCGGACTACCTCACCCCTGCAGGGGTAAAAGGTATGAGTGAAAAGATCCCGCTGGCGAATACACACAGCTGAGCCCCAGTCCAGGGAGACAGAGACACAGAGATCCTCCATCCCAGCAACCCTCTCCGATGTTCGTTATTGGGGATACCACCAAGGATAAAACACCCCCAGACGGAGGAACGCTCCCTGGATTCGCCAGCGGGATCTTTTCACTCATACCTTTTACCCCTGCAGGGGTGAGGTAGTCCGGTGAGTGCAAGCACGAGTGGGGGAGCAGTGGATGACTGGGATGATATTTGTTGTAGCTGAGATCACTTTCTTCTATTAAAAAGGACACTTTTCTTTCTTTTTTTGGGATTTTTGATCTTGGACTTTGATGTTTTACACATTTTATAATCCTTGATATTTATTACACCTGTTGGGGATTTTTCTCATTCATTTTTTCATTTTTTTCATATGTTTCATCTATTTTTATACATTTTTATTTTTTTCATTTTTAATGCTGCCACTGTTTGCTTGTATTATAGAACACTGTCTTGATTATCACCATTGTCCATGCCCTTGTGGGCACATTCCCTCATACACTTATGGAACTTGATACACACATAATGGGCATTTGTGTATTGTGATTTAGGCACATTCTTCACTTCTAGGAGCACGGTGCACTTTATTTTATTACCCACTAGGGGTAATATTTATTTATACACTCTAGCGCTTTTTACGCTGTGTTCACACACCACCCATTCTAATATTTGTATATATTTTCTCACTTCATATTTTCTCACTTCATTTTTTACTTTAGTACTTTTATATGTGCATAGAGCCGGACAGCGCCATTTCCCCTTGCATAGAATTTTAACCATTTTTGGATTTCACCTAGGTGATCCCCATTTACAGGGGGGCTGCAGTCCCTTCATTTTGTCTCTTATTCCTAAGCGCGGAATCATTGTTATACATGTACTCCTCCTGCATCTGCTGTGACATCCTGTATGCAGGGAACTCTGACCCTCCTTTGGGCTGGAAGCTTCAATCTTTATATTCCCTCCCAAGAAGGCGCTCTTGTGGATGCTGCGTCTGTTATCTGGCTGATTCTGGTCTAAAGCTCAAAAACGTGCCATTTCCAGCGTGTCCTCTCCCTAGACGACGTCCATTCGTGATGAAACGCATAGGGTGGAGCCTCGGACGGTGACATCATCACGACAGCTTTCCGCGACAGTGGTGAGACGAATGCTTTGGGAATAGGGAGAAGCGAATATAGAGACACCGCAGCTTTACACGAGACACAACCGCTTATGATACATCGTTTTTGTAAGTGAAAACCTTTTTTTTAATAAACAAGACTGAATTGATATACTGCACTATGGAAGTCTCTATTTTCTATTTTTGAGGAATAATAGAAAGAACGGCTGATCTGGAGGATTATAAGTTCTGGGGAGAATTCCAAATTCCCTGTGCTGGGAGAGACTGCTAGCAGCAGTCATGTTTTTTTGGTAAGCAAGCTACCTCACTTTTGGGTGTTGACCTGAATACACGCTGGTTTTGCATTTGGAAGATTGGTGTCACAGCTTTTGTTTCCTGCAATTCACCTCTTCCCCTATGGAGGCATATTCATTTATGGATTTTCTCATTGATCACTATGGGACATTGCTTTAGTTTTCTTTCTTTTTTTCTTGGTAATTTTTTCCTTTTTATGTGGTTTAAATTTTTGTATTTTTTAATTTCACTTATTATACACTATTGTTTGAGTATTTCATTATTTTATTTATCTTAATTGATATCATATTTCACATTTTTTAGCGCTGCACTTACTGTGTTTACACTACTGGAGGAAGTTCGCCCCATCCCGGAATGGGCTCAACTGTTCCTAACAGATCTTCGAGCTGTGTATGTTCCGGCAGCACAGAACCTACTGGCCGATTGTTTGAGCAGGGAGTTCCTGTCAAACAACGAATGGTCTCTGAACCATTAAGCCTTCAGTCTCCTGATCAAAACTTGGGGAATTCCAGATATCGATCTGGCCGTGACACCTACAAACACCAAGTGCCAGAGGTTCCTGTCGAGAGTAGCATACCCATCAGTCAAGGGAGTAGACTGCCTTCTTCACCCATGGAACTTTCAACTAGGGTAGATATTCCCACCGACTCCACTAATTGCTAGGTTCCTCTCCAGACTCAGGATGTCTTCAGCCTCAGTAATAGCAGCGATTCCCTTTTGGCCCAGGAGGCCTTAGTTCACGACCCTACTGCAGCTCAGCTTAGAAGATCCGTTACCACTCCCACTGACTCAGGATCTACTTTTCCAAGGACAGTTCTTTCATCCGGCCCCGGAGAGACTGCACCTAATGGCATGGAGGTTGAGAGGAATAGGTTCTTAAAACAAGGCTGTTCCCAGGAAGTTGTTTCAACTTTACTCCAGACTAGGAAATGCACGATTAACGTCACCTACGATAAAGTATGGGAAAGGTTTGCATCTATGGTTTTAGTAGAATAGCTGGAATGCACCAGAGGCACCACAGGTCCTGGAATTTCTTTAAGCAGGCCTAACTAGGGGGCTAAGCTCAAGTACCCTTAAAGTACAAATTTCAGCTCTATCTGCAAAGACATCCTCTTCTAGTCCAGTATACGAGGGCATGTGTAAAAATCAGGCCTCCAAGACGAGCAACGTTTCCAGCATGGGATTTATCAGTAGTCCTAAATGCACTGTCAAATTCCCCCTTTCATCCAGCTATCTCACTGTGGAATTAACTCTAAAGTTAACATTTCTCATCGCCATCACTTCAGCTAAAAGTCTCAGAGATGCAAACATTAATGATTACAGAACCCTACATGGTCTTTTACCCAGACAGGGTGGTACTGAAACCTTCAGATCACTTTACTCCGAAGGTGGCATCATCCTTTCATTACAATCAGGAGATCAATATTCCGATCTTTACCAACGAACAGGGGCAATCACACGACTTGGATATAAAGTCTACTATTACTACTATCTACAGCCTCTTTTAGAAAAACAGACAATCTATTGGTGATTCCTCATGGAAGCAGAAGAGGTCACATGGCATCATCTCGCACTATCGCATCATGGTTGGTCAAGTCCATCAAGAAAACCTACAACATTCAAAATCTGCCGGTACCTGGAGGCATTAAAGCTCACTCAACAAGGGCAGTGGCAGCTTCATGGGCAGCATATTGCAGGGTTTCGCCGTAGACAATCTGCAGGGCAGCGACCTGGTTCTCCAGGCATACGTTCATGTCCCACTATAGGGTGTATTCGGCCCAATTCTCAACAGTAGATTTCGAAAGATCCGTTATTTGGGCCAATTCTTCAGCTATATGACAAAATAAATGCTACCTTTTACTTGCACCCACCCGACTGGTGAGTTATTTCCCAGTGTGTGCTGCCATGATGCGTCAGGAAAACGGAAAAATCTATACTCTTTTCTTTCTCCGTAACTTTCCTTCCTTAGATGATCATTCCCGGGGGAGCACATTGCAGGGGCTTCTATCCTTAAGGCTTCTATCTCTAAGTGATTCTTTCTACAAGTGATAGGCACTTCAATCTCTGCACTTCAGCGATTGCATGAAGCAAACAAATATAGCAAACTGCACTGGAAAACACCTAACAGACTGCAGGTGACCCTGTCCCTCTATTAAGCTCTCCTTCCACTCTGTAACATGCTCTCTCTACCACTGCTTCTGACACTCGTGTCATCTCATCAAACTCTTACCTTCACCCCTCTTCTCCACCCCCCTGCTTATACATATCACCCTGCCTTCTGTCCTCTCCCTACTACTGTTCCTACCAACTCTTGCTCATTCTACATCCATATACTGATAAAACCTCCAGTACTCTGAGACATGCTCCTTCATATAAATCACATTCCCACATTACCTCCCTCACCCTCCTGCTTCTCCTAACCTCTGCTGACATATCCCCAAACCCTGGGCCACCATGATCTGTCTTTGCCCAATGCTCCCATCCCCCTACACCCTCTAGCAGGAGCCGCAACCCACAGAACTTGGTCTCTATTCCTCTTCTTTCCAAAACCAGTCCCCCCTTTTCCTGTGCCCTTTGGAATTCACGGTCTGTAACAAACTCACCAACCTCCACAACCTCTTTATCACAAATTCCTTTAACCTACTTGCCATTACTGAAACCTGGCTTCCTGAATCAGATACTACTTCTTCCCTCTCCCATGGGGGCCTTCTCTGGACTCACTCCCCCAGACCAAGCGGACGGAAGGGACATGGAGTGGGAATCCTAGTCCCATGCAGCACCTATCAGGTACTTCACCCACCTCCCTCTCTGACACTCCTGTTTTGAGGCACAATACATTCATCTATTCTCTCCCATTTCTCTAAGAATTGCTGTCATTAACCGGCCCTCTGGACCAGTATCAGTCTTCCTTGATGACTTCTCTGCCTGGCTACCCTACTTTCTCTCTTCTGAAATCCCCACAATTATTCTCGGTGACTTCAACATCCCTGTTAACACCAACACAACTATTACTTCTAAACTTCTCAGTCTAACCTCATTGATTGACCTGAAGCAATGGATACAGGCTCCTACTCACTCCAACGGCAACACCCTTTACCTTGTCTTCTATCTGTGCACTCCGTGCAACCTTTCCAACAATCCTCTCCCACTCTCTGATCACCACCCTATTAGTTTTGCTCTCTCCCTGTCTTCCACCTCCTCTCCCTTCAACCACCTAACAGTTACACTTAGAAACCTTTGCCACCTCTAACCTTCTCTACTCTGTTACTGATCACCTCTATGACAAAATCTCACCCCTGTCCTGTTCCAACCTAGCCACTTTCATCTACAACAGCTTACTGTCTTCCTCCCTAGACAAGCTTGCCCCCCCAACTACACACAGAATTAGGCCCCCTGACTGCTACAATCCCGGATGACAACGTAGCCGCGCTCTTGAGTGCCTGTGGCATAAGACTAAGTTCCAAGAAGACTTCACACAATATAAATCTGCCCTCCTAAAAATACTATTCCTGCCTTCACACTGCCAAACAGACCTACTTTATCACACTCATTAACACCTTCTCATCCAGTCCACGTCAACTCTTCTCTACCTTCAACACTCTACTCTGTCCTCCACTGCCTCCACCCACCAACTCACTCACTGCCCAGGAGATCACCAATCACTTCAAAACTAAGATTGATACAATTCATGAGGAGATCTCCAATGCGCAAAAACCTCCCCCATGCAACACCCCATGTCCACAGATACAATCATTACTTCCCTCATTCAACCCTGCTACTATTATTGAGGTTGCTAAACTTTTATCTAACACTCATCTAACCACTTGCCCCCTGGATCCTGCTCCCTCGCAAATGCTACGCCCACCCTCTGACTCAATCCTATACTCTAACATTTTCAACCTCTCCCTCTCTAGTGGCATCTTCCCAAACTCACTAAAACATGCGCTAGTCACCCCCATACTTCAAAAGCCCTCACTGGACCCCACCATTCTTAACAACCTACGTCCCATCTCCTTACTCGCCTTCTCCTCCAAACTTCTTGAAAGACTGGTTTACAATCGACTAAGTACCATCTGACCATAAATAAATTTCTTGAACCCCTTTCAGTCCGGATTTCACCCTCAACACGCCATGGAAACTGCTCTCCTTAAACCCTCAAATGACCCAACGGCTAAAACCAGTGGACACTATTCTGTACTACTTCTCCTGGATGTTTCTGCTGCCTTTGACACAGTGGACCGCCCCCTCCTCCTCAATAAACTCCACTCCTTTGGTCTCCGTGACTGTACTCTTCCCTGGTTCTCATCCTAACTATCCCACCGCTCCTTCAGTGTCACTTACAACTCTACTTCCTCCTCTCCTCTTCCTTTCTCCATTGGGGTCCCCCAAGGTTCTGTTCTTGGACCTCTCCTTTTCTCAATCTACACCACCTCTCTGGGTCAGTTGACTGCCTCCGACGGCTTTAAATATCATCTCTACGCTGATGACACCCAAATCTATCTCTCCACCCCCCCAGCTCTCTCAATCTGTCTTCTCACGCATTACCAACTTACTAGCAGACATATTGGCCTGGATGTCACATCACTTCCTCAAACTCAACCTATCCAAAACCAAGCTCATAATATTTCCTCCCTCAAGTGCCACTTCCCCTGATTTCTCTGTCAATATCAACGGTTCAACTATTAACCCATCCCCCCACTCCAAGGTCCTAGGTGTAATCCTGGAATCTGAACTAACCTTTTGGCCCCATATTCTATCACTATCAAAAATTTGCCACCTCAACCTCTGCAACATCTCCAAGATATGCCCCTTCTAACCAATGTCACCACAAAGCTTCTAATCCACTCCCTGGTCATCTCCTGCCTCGACTACCGCAAATCTCTCCTCATTGGCTTACCTCTAAATAGGCTATCCCCACTTCAGTCCATCATGAACGCTGCTGTCAGGCTCATCCACCTCACAAACCGCTCAGTGTCTGCTATACCCCTCTGCCAATCCCTCTATTGGCTGCCACTCAGTCACCAAATTAAATTCAAGATACTAACTATAACTTACAAAGCCATCCACAACCTGGCCCCCAGCTACATCTCTAACCTAGTCTCAAAATACCAACCTAATCGTTCTCTTCACTCCTCCCAAGACCTCCTGCTCCCAAACTCCCTTGTCACCTCATCCCATGCTCGCCTTCAGGAGTTCTACAGAGCCTCTCCCATCCTCGGGAATGCTCTACTCCAATCCGTACGATTTTCTCCTACTTTATCCACTTTCAGACGATCCCTGAAAACTCATCTCTTCAGAGAAGCCTATCTGGCCCCCACCTAACTGTACATTTATCTTCTCAATCAGCACATCACCCACAGTTATTACCTCTTGTATCTCTTGACCTTCCCTCTTAGATTGTAAGCTCTAAGGAGCAGGGCCCTCTGATTCCTACTGTATTAAAGTGTATTTTATTTGTACTGTCTACCCTCAAGTTGTAAAGCGCTACGTAAACTGTTGGCGCTATATAAATCCTGTATAATAATAACAATAATAATAGATGATAGCTACACAGAGAATGAAGTGGGGTGCCTCGCCTTCAAATTTATAGTTAACCAATCCTGTCAGGTTGTGGGGGCAGAGTCACAACCCAGTGTGTGCTGCCATGAAGATGCATCAGGAAAGGAAAATTACGGAAAGGGGAGTATACAATTTTCCGTTTTACTCACTTACGAATAGGACAATTAAATCATATAAAAAAAAAAAAAAAAAAAAAAAAAAGTGTGTAAAAATAATTTCCAATTGGCTGGGAAAACAGTAGGTGTATCTGGTAGCTTATCAGGACAGCATTAGTGTAAAGCGCAAGAGTGACCATATCAGGAAAATAAAAGTTTGGCAAAAAAAAAAAATCACCTTGCATAACAATGTAAAAATAAAGTATTAACCTCTCCCGTTGCTGCAAAACGCCAAGCTGTTAAAAAGAAAAAAAAAAAAAAAAAAAGTGTTCCTGCTGAGAAACAGACAATTCCGGTAGGGTCACTACCTGATCCTCCTCCTTTACTCAGTGGCTCCTCCCACCGATCTTCAGGTTGCAGTACTGACCTTGATGTCAGCAGGAGGGAATTGGGTGACGGACCCTTTCCGAATAGTCCATTTCAGGACATTAGGAAAATGTCTCCTCTTCAGCAAAGAGGTATTTGGCAGCACAGGCAGTGGGAAAAGGAGACAGTCACTCTTTCCATTTGCAGGGAGAATTATTTAGGCAAGTTTGTTATTCTTACAGGGTAGCTATAAAAGGGCAACTCCACTTTCGTGGGGAAAAAAAATTGCAAATCAAGAAAAAATAATATAGCGTATACAATTGCAACACAAGTCATGTTGTAATTGAATGTTATTAAAAATTACCTTTCCTTTTCCACCTGCTGCTCAGTAATTTTCTGAAAATGCAATGCAATATGGCTACCTGGAGGTGTTCTGTATACAGAATGTGTACTGAACACACCCCAGAAACAGTTCCTGCTTGTACGATTGGCACACCAATTTTCCCAGAAGTCTGATACAAGTCAGATTTCAGGCATCCCCTGATGTAATTTTTGGTGAGATACTTTCAATAGGAAATCACGGCTAAATGGATGGAGGCCCAGCAGCTTTCCTCATTAGAGACCTGCAGCTGCACAGCTGATTCATAAATTATGAAACTACTCCCATTAGACTCACTCCGTACAGGGGCACAGAGGAACAAACAGGGATTTCTTCAGAAAAACAAAAAGGTAGGAATCTGCAACTAAGTTTGTTAAAATCCTTTCAATGTACATAGATCACCCAGAGGGGAATGTTTTTTTTTTCTCTCAACAAAAGTGGGGTTACCCTTTAAACTGGTTGGTTGCACCAATCACAGGAGTGGACCCCCCACCCCGACGCACCCTATGCCTGGCCATTTGATAACCAAGGGAGATGCCCAATCTGTCTAACATGGGACCCATAATTACTCGATCTGAACAGTCTGCTGCAATCAGTATCACCACTACCACCGTTACCTGGCAGGAACGATCGAGTTGACTTGCTCTTTGCTCACAGCACAGGGGAATCGGCTAACTGGATACTTAGGAATCAATCATAGGAACGGCACGCTCGCAGGACTGACAGGAGTTTACCACCTGTATGGGATCACCTGCCCGATACATAGCACGGCCAAATTTAACTTTACCTGCTCAGGGACCAACAGTTACAGTGATCTGGATACTTGGAGGACTGGCATCACACGAATAATACCAAGTTGTCACTAGAGGAAGCAAGAGTTGAGTACTTTTACATTACCGATCATATCGGCAGTTATGGATACCCAGTGTGCTGGGATCCACACATATAATAGCTGGATCGGATGCTATTACACATGCTCTCTGTGACACAGCGTGATCAATTTCAACTATAGGCACAGTCCCCCACTGACTAATCCTGTGGTGATTTGAAAAGGCATGATAGGCAATGTCCCCATACTTGGAATAAGTCATCCACTCATATCTAGCCACTTGTTATTTTCACTCTATTGCAGCGGTCATCCTGACAGGTTCATTAGGACTGGTTACTGCATTCGCCCCTATGTGGCTATAAGGTGCAGAGCTTTCCGTTCAGACACCTGGGAGCATTTCACATTGTGCATACCTTCGTTAGGAACAGGCTGCAGGTTTATATTCAGGGGTACCATCCTGCTGTTTATCTTTTTATCTCAATAAATTAGACATGAGGAGATAACCCTTGGGTGTGCATTATATTTTATTCTAGTAATATCTCTTACATTGACAACCATTAAAATTGTATATAGAGATGGGAGAGAATCAAACCCCTTGGAGTATCTATGCCTCTCAGGAACCCTGCAGCAACACCTCCTTGCAGCTGCTCCTCCATGACGTCCGACCTTCCCATCAACACTGGAAAAAGCATCTAAAAGCATGGAAAATTAAACTGGGGATATACCTCTTAGATGAGGATTAAGAATGCATAAATACTATCATCCATAAGTCTTCTTTTAACAACTTAAAGTGGAGTTCCACCCACTTTTACAACTCTTCAGCATCCCTCACTAAACTGCGCACTGAATTGGATATTTTTACATTTTTTTTTCTCAGCACTTACTGTATATCTGCTGTATTCATTTTTCACTTCCTCCTCCCTGGCCGTGGCCCATCGCATAATTTCCTGTTTGCAATGCCTTCTGGGAAGGGGTGGCAACTTCCTCTGACACTGCCGTTGCTATGGAAACCTGACCTGAAACCTATTACACTGCTCGTGCTGCACTGAGCATGTGCGAGATCTGCAAGGATGAAATCCAGGAAGAAATACAGTCTGGCTTCAGATGCCCACACTTAAGATGGCCACGGCCTGCTGTAAGTTTATAAAATAACAAACTACTGCTATAAACTAACAAAACAGACCTTAGTTTACAGACTAACTTTACTAGAATACATTAAGCTTGTACATTATAGGGGTATTTTTATTTAAAAAGTATAATTTCGGCCGGAACACCACTTTAAGGACCAGGCGTTTACATGTTTAAAACAGGTTTTTTTGCTAGAAAATTACTTAGAACCCCCAAACATTATATATGGTTTTTTTCTAACACCCTAGAGAATAAAATGGCAGTCATTATAATACTTTTTTTCACACCGTATTTGCGCAGCGGTCTTACAAGCGCGCTTTTTTTTGGAAAAAATTCACTTTTTTGAATAAAAAAATAAGACAACAGTAAAGTTAGCCCAATTTTCTTTTATATTGTGAAAGATAATGTTACGCCGAGTAAATTGATACTAAACATAATTGATACTAAAAATTGCGCCCGCTCGTGGAACGGCGTCAAACTTTTACCATCAAAAATCTCCATAGGCGACGTTTAAAATATTCTACAGGTTGCATGTTTTGCGTTACAGAGGAGGTCTAGGGCTAGAATTATTACTCTCGCTCTAACGATTGCATCGATACCTCACGTGTGGTTTGACCACCGTTTGCGTATGCGGGCGCTACTTACGTATGCGTTCGCTTCTGCGCGCGAGCTCGTTGGGACGGGTTTTTTTTTTTTTTTATTTATTTTACATGATTTTATTTTTACACTGTTTAAAAAAAATATTGTGTCACTTTTATCGCTTTTACAAGGAATGTAAACATCCCTTCCTTGTAATAGAAAAAAGCATAACAGGACCTCTTAAATATGAGATCTGTGGTCAAAAAGACCTCAGATCTCATATTTACACTAAAATGCAATAAAAAAAAAAAAAAAAAAAAAAGTCATTTAAAAAAAATGACATTGAAAAAAAATGTGCCTTTAAGACGCATGGGCGGAAGTGACATTTTGACGTCGGTTCCGCCCTGCAGTGTCATGGAGACGAATGGGCGCCATCTTAGCCTCACTCGTCTCCAGGCACAGCAAGGAGACAGCCGCGATCACCTTCGCAGCTACCGACGGCTCCGGTAAGCGGGGGGGTCCTCTCCCGCCACCGATAAGAGTGATCTCGCGGCGAATCCGCTGCAGAGACCACTTTTATCTGAAAGCCGACTGCCGCACGAAAACGGGGATACCAGGGTTATGGCAGCTAGCTGCTGCCATAACAACGATAACGGCCGCCAAACTTTGGACGTACATCGGCGTGCGGCGGTCGGCAAGTGGTTAAAGCGTAACTCCACTTTTGTTGAGAGAAAAAAAAAAAAAAAAACAACACATTCCCCCTGGGTGATCCATGTACACTGCAAGGATTACAACAACCTTTGTTGCAGATTCCTACCTTTTGTTATTCTGAAGAAATCCATGTGTGAAATCCTCTGGGCTAAAAATACATATTTGTTGCAGGGGATGCCTGAAATCTGACTTGTATCTTAGGCAGACTTCCGGGAAAATTAGTGAGCCAATTACACAAGCAGTAAATTATGTTTCTGGGGAGTGGCCAGTACACATTCTGTATACAGACCACCATGTAGCCATATTGCTTTGTATTTATAGAAAGTCAAAGTGGCTGCAGATTGAAAAAAGTAAAAGGTAAATTTTAATAACATTCAATTACAATATGACTTCTATCGCAATTATACACTCTATCATTTTTTCTTTCTCCACAAAAGTAGAGTTACCCTTTAAATGTTTGTATCCAAAATAGTGGAAATCATTTTGTTTCCATCGATACAGAATGCCCTCACCCCTTCATAAATGTTATCCTTCAGTATCAAATCTATGCCGGAACTGCTTGGTTGATGAGGGTACATTCCTGCATTTCTGGTGGCAATGTCTGATACGTCAAGTATACTGGATAACAGGTAACAGAAGTTACTACCTATGCTTTGGATTTCTCTCCCCAACAATATCTACTTCACTATATCTCCCCTGAAACTTACCTGAAGTCCCTGAAACATTGGCGTGTGGGAAAGATGGCAATGTTAAGATAAGGGACATCCAATGCAGCATTTGGATACGCATCTTTTTGAGGTCCAAAATTTGGCAGATGCCACCATTCGGTTTTGGGACTGTGAATAGGGTTGAATAAAACACTAAGCTTTTCCTCTGCATGCACTGGGATTACCACTCCTTTTGCCTGAAGTCAACTCAGGGCCGCCTACATATCTGCCTGTTTTTGGAGGTGAAGCTGGAAGATTGGAAGGTAGAAGTCTAGGAAGGGGCAAAGATAGAAATTTTGTAGCTCCTAGAAATGACAAATTGGACCCAGAGGTCTGGACCATCTGTGATGCAGACTACCACAAAATGTCAATGCAATCCCTAGAGGGGGCATCCCTTAGTTGGAAAGTGGGCTATGGGGCAAACTTGGAGCATTCTGGGATACATGGCTTGTGACAAGATGATAGGACCAGCCTTTGACTTAAAGCGGAGTTTTACCCAAAAATGGAACTCCTGCTTTTTAAAATCTAAAAAATATTGGCGGAACTCCACTTTAAAGGAAGACATCTGGATGGAGAATGAGGACCCCCTTGCAGTGAGAAGAGGGTGTATCTGAAGTAGCAATAAGCCCAAGCGTTTTTTGTGAGGTTAATGTACTCCTCCCCCCCACAAACTAACTTTTTTGATGAATTTAACAAGGGATTCAAACAAGCATTTACCATCGAAAGGCATGCGTAACAGACACCTTTTTCAAGAAGGCTCAGCAGATCAAGCCTTTAGCTACAAAATTCTGCACATATGCACAGAGTTAACGACATTCTACAGACCTGACAAAGTAAAAAAAGACATAAGCTGCAGTTCCAGCAGAACAGGGTCCTCAACAAGTTCGCGATTCAGTTTTTCAATTCCGTTGGCTACTGTTTGAAAAATGGACATCGCTGCAGTGGGCGGTTGTAAAGCAGGACCGGCCAGAGCAAACGGTTGCCTTCAATAGGGTTTCAAAGCGTATACCAACAGAATCCTTAAAAGGAGGGAACATTCTCAAAAAAAAAAAAAATTTTAAAAAAATAAAAAAAAATAAAAAATGTAACAGTGAGATGCTGGCTGAGAAGAGAAATGGCTACCAGTGCAAACCATTTTTTTCTTGAAATTCATTCTCCATAGGCTATAACCAAGTAAAGATTTTGGATAAAAATATATACTAGTCCTGATATAGCCAATCCTCATGCAAAGCACAGAATGTATGTGCAGAGGAAAAAAAGTCTTTCTAGAATTCACCAGCCTATTAGTGTCCACAAAAGTTTAAGCTGAGGAGATTCTTGTGCTGCTGGTACATAATGCATTGATAAGTGAGCTCTCAGAATTAATATGGCCTAAAGCCTTAGCTTGTGTCCCATAACACGCAGGACGTGAAGATTCTTCTGTAGGATCCCCCCCTGACCACCTCGCCTTCCTCAAAAGGTATTAGGAGTGTCAGGGTAACACTGAATGGATAAAGGTGGTGGGAGTGGCAGAAGAGTGCTCACTGTGCTTACCTTGACACCAGTTCTCAAGGTGTAAACCAAGGGTATCTGTTCCCAAAACTACTAGTGAGCCCTAAAAACAATAAGCAGTTGGAACTGACAGAAGTGTCAGTTGGAGGTAAAATATGAGGTGAAGGAGGTAAAGACTAGCAAAAAACTGAAGCCTCGCCAAGTGGGCGAGGTTGTGGGGAGGTACTGGGAGCGCTCCCGGCAAAGCTTTTGCCAGTGTCCAATCAGCTGAGAGTAGTGGCATATAACCAAGGAACTATAAAAAAAAAAAAAAATAAAGTCATACACGGGACAATCAAGATACAGTGAGGGAAAAAAGTATGTGATCCCGTGCTGATTGTGTACGTTTGCCCATTGACAAAGAAATGATGAGTCTATAATTTTAATGTTCAGTTTATTTGAACAGCGAGACAGAACAAAAATATCCAGAAAAACACATTTCAAAAAAGTTAAAAAATTGATTTGCATTGTAATGAGTGAAATAAGTATTTGATCCCCTATCAAATTAGCTAGAGTACTGGCTCCCAGGTGTCTTCTATACAGGTAACAAGCTGAGATTAGGACACCCTCTTAAAAGGAGTGCTTCTAATCTCAGCTTGTTACCTGTATAAAAGACACCTGTCCACATTGGAATCTGATTGCTAATCTGTCTACCATGGTCAAGACCAAAGAGCTGTCCAAGGATGTCAGGGACAAGATTGTAGACCTACACAAGGCTGGAATGGGCTACAAGACCATCGCCAAGCAGCTTGGTGAGAGGGTGAGAACAGTTGGTGTGATTATTCTCAAATGGAAGAAACACAAAATAACCTAATCTCCCTCTGTCTGGGGCTCCATGCAAGATCTCACCTCGTGGAGTGTCAATGATCATGAGAACAGTGAGGAATCAGCGCACATGTATAGACCCATCTCAAATTTGCTAATGAACATCTGAATGATTTAAAGAAGAACTGGGTGAAAGTGTTGTGGTCAGAGGAGACCAAAATAGAGCTCTTTGGCATCAACTCAACTCGGTGTGTTTGGGAGGAGGTGGAATGCTGCCTATGACCCCAAAAACACCATCAAACCTGGAGATGGAAACATTATGCTTTGGGGGTGTTTTTCTGCTAAGGGAACAGGACAACTTCACTGCATCAAAAGGGACGATGGACGGGGCCATGTACCGTCAAAATCTTGGTTGAGAACCTCCTTCCCTAAGCTAGGGCATTGAAAATGGGTCTCGGGTGCATATTCTAGCATGACAATGACCCAAAACACACTACCAAGACAACAAGGGAGTGGCTCAAGAAGCAGCACATTAAAAAGATCCTGGCGTGGCCTAGCAAGTCTCCAGATCTTCATCCCATAGAGAATATGTGGAGGGAGCTGAAGGTTTGAATTACCAAACGTCAGTCTCAAAACCTTAATGACTTGGAGAGGTTCTGCAAAGACGAGTGGGACAAAATCCCTCCTGAGATGTGTGCAAACCCGGTGGCCAACTACAAGAATAGTCTGACCTCTTATTGCCAACAAGGGTTTTGCCACCAAGTACCAAATCGTATTTTGCGAAGGGGTCGAATACTTCTTTCACTCATTAAAATGCAAATCAATTTATAACTTTTTTTAAATGTGTTTTTTAGGATATTTTTGTTGTTATTCCGGCTCTCATTGTTAAAATAAACCTACCATTAAAATTATAGACTGATCATTTCTTTCTCAGTGGGCAAACATACAAAATCAGCAGGGGATCAAATACTGCAAAACATTTCTTTAAGCAGATCAAACAGTTTGGAATAAGAAAAAAAAAAATACCTCTCCACTAAGGCTGCTTGGAAGGGTTTCTGACGTTACTGTTGTGCTGGGAGGGCTGGAGAAATCCCATATGTTCACAGGCAGAGCTGGATCAGGATGCTTAGAGTTATCAGTACATTTAGGATTGTCCAATAAGGTCACTTCATAAAATTCTTGAATATCTAAATTTAAGAAAGACATATGGTTAGCTTGAGACATGAAAGTAAACCAGTCATAAAAAGCAAAAATAGGATTTTTATAACAGCTTACCTATAAAATCCTTTTTTTGGAGTACACCACGTGACACAGAGCCATAGTAGTTACTATGTGGGTTATAGGCCACCTTCAGGTGATGGACACTGGCACATCCTAAGACAGGAAGTTCACTCCCTTTATATCCCCTCCCACTACTGGGAGTACCTAAGTTTTGTAGAAAAGCAATATACATGTATTAGAAGAGGGGAGGGACCTCTGTGTCCCGTGATTTACTCCAAGAAAAGGATTTTACAGGTAAGCCGTTATAAAAATCCTATTTTCTTTATTGTACATCACGGGACACAGAGCCATAGTAGTTACTATGTGGGATGTCCCAGAGCAATGCCAACTGAGGGGAGGGAGACAACAAAAGTAGGGCAACCAGAAGACTAGAGGACTTATACTGCTGCCTGCAGCACACTATGCCCAAAGGTAATATCCTCACGCCTTTTTACATCCACCTGATAGAATCTGGTAAATGTATGGACTCAAGACCAAGTTGCGGCCTTGCAGATTTGAGCCATGGAAGCTCGGTGATGCACTGCCCACGAAGCAGTAACAGCCCTAGTGGAACGCGCTTTGATTTGAGAGGGTGGAATTTTCCTCTTCAAACCATAAGCTTTAACAATTACTTGCCGCATCCATTTAGAAATAGTAGATTTCGATGCTGCCTGTCCCCTTTTAGGACATTCAGGCAACACAAACAAAACATCCGTTTTTCGAATCTGAGCAGTCGCCTTCAAGTAGACTGACTGCTCTCACCACATACAGAGAATGTAGTGACTCCCTTCTGTAGAACAGGGTTCTGGAAAAAATGAAGGTAGAATATCCTGGTTTAGATGAAAACCTGACACTATCTTCGGTAGAAAGTTAGGATGAGGACGCAATATCACATTATCTTTGTGAATAATTAAATATGGCTCTTTACAAGAAAGAGCAGCCAACTCTGATATCCTTCTTGCAGAAGATATGGCTACCAGAAAAATTAGTTTCCTTGTCAAAAGGACAAATGGAATCTGCTGCATTGGCTCAAAAGGCTGTTTCTGCAATGCCGACAGAACTAAATTGGTGGCCCAAGGGTTCAGGGGTGACCTAACCAGGAGGATTAAGCCTCGTTACCCCCTGAATAAAGCTACGAACCAGAGAATGCGAAGCAAGTGGTCGTTGAAATAATACCAATAAGGACGATACCTGGCCTTTGATAGTACTCAAGGCCAGCTTCATTTCTAACTCCCATCTGCAGAAAGTCAAGGATTATACCTATGACATACTTCCTGGGGTGCCAACCCCTGGATTCACACCAGGAGACGTATGCCTTCCAGACTAATATATGATTCTGGAGGCTGGCTTCCTTGCATTAATCAAGATAGATACCACTGAACCCGATAGCCCAAGCTTCTTCAGAATGTTGGTCTCAATAGCCAAACCGTTAAATTTAGCGTTTGGTATTCCAAATGTAGCGTTTGGAATACCGAACCTTGCGAGAGAAGGTCTGGACGTGGTGGTAGGGTTGAGGGGTCCCCTACCGACATCCTTATAATCTCTGCATACCAGGATCTTCTGGGCCACAAGAATCACCGACTTCCCTTCTGCTTGATCCTGCGAAGAAGTCGTGGAAGCAGCAGAATAGGAGGGAATGCATAAATCAGTGAGAGCCGATTCCACAGAAACACCAAGGCATCTGTTCTGCACGCTAGCGGATCCCTTGTTCTTGACACAAAGTTGTCTTTTTGTTGAACCTGGACGCAAACAGATCTACATCTGGGATCCCCCATCTTTGGCATATTGTCAGGAAGATATCGGGGTGAAGGGACCATTCTCCCGGGAATCACTTCTGGCGACAAGTAGTCCGCCTGCCAATTTTCTATTCCTGGTATGAAGACTGCCGATAGGCAAGGTACATTGTTTTCTGCCCAGGTCAGGATATGATTCACCTCTCTCTGGGCCGCACGACTTCTCATGCCCCCTTGGTGATTGATATAGGCCACTCCTGTGGCATTGTCGGATTGGATCCTGACAGGACAATTACGAAACCTGAATGTCCAGGCCCTCAGGGCCAAGCGCGCTGCCCGAATCTTTAGAATGTTGATGGGTAAGGTCATTTCTGATCTGGACCATTTCCCTTGGACAGTCGCCTCTTCCAGGACTGCTCCCCAACCTGAAAGGCTGCCATCTGTTACCACCTTCCAGGTAACTGGTAGGAAGGATTTTCCCTTCTGCAGATTCTTGGTTATCAACCACCAACTGAGGCTCCGGCGCACCCTTGGAGACAGACACATTGGGAAATCTAGAGCTTGGACCTTCTTGTTCCAAGCAGATAGGAAACTGAAACTGAGCATAAGGAATAGCCTCGAATGAAGCCACCATCTTTCCCAACAACCTCATGCAAAGTCAAATAGAAAGATTCTTCTTTGCCTTGACCACCTGAATCCGTTCCTTTACGGCACTGATCTTCGCCTGGGGCAAGAATACCCTTTTCTGGGCTGTATCTACGATCAGACCCAAGTATTCTAATCTCCCTGATGGTTTTAAGGATTTCTCTAGGGTGAGAACCCAACCTAGGTATTCCAGGTAGTTGACTGTGGTGATCATACTTTGGTTTAAGCGAGCTACTGACTGGTCTATCAAGAGCAGATCGTCTAGGCAAGCTATAAACGTTATACCTTGGGCCCCTAATCTGGCTAGAGGAGGGGCCAGGACCTTTGTAAACACTCGAGGTGCAGTTGCTAGACAAAGGCAGAACTATAAAACTGAAAAAATGAAGATTTTCTACCTCGAAACATAGATATTTCTGGTGAGTGGGAAAAATAGGCACATGGGAGGTATGCATCCTTGATGTCCATTGAGGCCAGAAGTTCTCCACCTTGTAGAATGGAGACTACTGATCGGATTGACTCCATGTGAAAAGAGCGGATATTCAGAAACCGGTTTAGATCTTTGAGATCTAGAATGGGTCTGACATTTCCATTTGGTTTTGGTTCTGTGAAAAGGTTTGAATAAAACCCCAAACCCTGCTCTTCCATGGGGACCACTGAGATCACCTTTTGAGACAAAAGATGGTCTAATGCTTGAAAGAGACTTCTTTTTCTCTGGATCCCTGGGAACGTTTGATCTGAGAAAACGAGGAGACGGGAACTTTCGGAAGTCTAGTTTGTACCCTAGAGTTATTGAGGAAGTCACCCATCTGTCGACACTCTTCCTGCCAGACCCTTGAGAACTGCAGAAGTCTTCCCCCCAGTCGAGCGGGGGCGCCCCTTCATATGGAAGGCTTTAGTATTTTGTCTCATAGGTTTTCTCCCCCAGGGCTTCTTTTGTCCCTGGGTTTGACCCTGAGGTTTACCTCTTGAACTTGACGGCAGAGGCCGTCGTGACTGCCTGGAGGCAGATGCCCCTGGCACTGGAGAAGGATTGGAGAATGAAATACGTTTATTCCTTCTCCTAACTGGCAAAAATGTACTTTTTCCACTAGAAATTTTTTGGATGTATTTATCCAAATCACCCCCCAAACAGTCGTTCACCGTGAAAAGGAAAACTAGCCAGGAGCTTTTTGCATGGCGCTTTGGCTGACCAATTTTTCAACCAGAAGATTCTACGCATATGCACCAGCCCAAGCGTAAGGCATGAGGCCTGGAGAAAAGAATCTCTCTTAGCGTCCACTGCAAAAGATAAGGCACCTGGTAGCTCGGCTAAATCCTGGGCCTGCTGATCAGGAATAACCTTGAGCACCTGTTTAAACTGGTCTCTCAAGGATCGACATACACCAATTGCCGCTAGCGCAGGCCGAGTCACTGAACCTGCCAGAGAAAAAGTGCTTTTTAATAGTAATTCCAACTTCTTATCCGTTGGATCCCTAAGAATTTGAGCATTGTCTACTGGACAAGTCAAACTTTTATTCACAGAGGCTATAGCAGCGTCAATTGCTTTATCCATAGGATAAAATGTTGAAAACTTTTTAGGAGGAAAAAAAATGCTCATCTGGGTCATCCCACTCAATACATAAGCTTTTCCAGCAATAAATGGACAGGAAAGGCATGCACAGCTTGAAAAGGCCTTAGCGAACCCAAAACAAGAAGTGGGCTTATCAACCGATTCAGTTAAGGGTAGCATAAATGTGGAACGGAGCATTTCAGTAAGATTGAACATTCAATCTTTCAGCTTGTGAAGCTGATCCTTCCGCATTTGAACCCTCAGAAGAGGAGTCATCAGCCTCTTCACGGTCCCCTGAGAGAAAATAGTCTTCTCCCGTCCCCAGTTCCTCAGATTGAGGGTCCTGGGTAATGGAAGGGGACCTGTCGTGTTTTGTCCCACACTGGGATGAGATTAAAGCCGCTAACCTTTCCTCCAATCCCATCATGGGAAAAAGCTTCTTCAGTAATATAGACAGGGGCTGCAGTGTGGGAAACAGTTGCAACATTTGACAGCCCTGATGGCTTACTCTGACCAGCCACCTCAGATCTCTCAGGGGAGGATACCATAGTAGAGATGAGTTTAGGCTTTTTTGAGCTTGAGGGAGTCCCTTTTGAGCCCTTTTTTGGGGTGATTATACCTCCCATCCTGACCATAGCCAGATGCACAAATGCAGAGGTACTACCAGAAGAAATTGCACCCACTGCTTGAGCAAATAGTCCAGCAACTGCCTCTGCTATTAGTGCTCAGCCTGGTGTTTTAGTAAATGTGCCAAGGGAATGCCTGTGTCACCACTTACATGCCCCCTTTTTGCTTGTGTCCCGCTGACAGCTGCAGTCAGTAAAATGGAGTATTTTAAGTGCACGCCTGCGCTGGACGTTGCTGCATGCCAACACTGCGCTAAGCCACGCG
This sequence comes from Aquarana catesbeiana, assembly GCF_042186555.1. Taxonomy (NCBI): domain Eukaryota; kingdom Metazoa; phylum Chordata; class Amphibia; order Anura; family Ranidae; genus Aquarana; species Aquarana catesbeiana. The sequence continues at coordinate 243,230,106 of NC_133327.1, forward strand.
TGGGGGGCGGCGAGGAGGAGAGCTGTGACAAAACCTCCGTGCAGAGGTGGTGAAAGGAGCGGCATCCGCCGATCCTTCTGGCTTCCCCCTCTATCGAGGGAGAGCTTCTGTCCAGGTGGGAGCGTTTTTGGGAAAAAAAAAAAAAAATCCCCCCCCCCCCCACATCTTACCCTGGGACTGCTAGCCGGAGGGAAGTCTGCAGCTTTTGCTGATACAGAGTAATCTAAGGAAAGCATGACACGGTACGTGCTCTATACAGCCCCCAGTGGTGACTTTTAGGCATGACAACATTTACTTTTAAAAGGAGATAATTCATAAGAAAATTTAAATTCCTTCGAAATTTCCACTAACCTTTCCCGCTGCAGGGATTCTGTGGTAAAACCAACAGACCCAATCTTGACACCTCGCGGTGGCTTCCGTTAAAAAACCCTCAGGAACCGGGGCCCCTTTTTAAATCGGGGGAGCCACACTCCTGGACCCATAAAGCACCCCGCCAGGAAAACTTTATGGCTGAAAAAACCAAAGCATTGAATCCCGGGGTCCAGCTCTCTAAAAAGAGAAGCGTTATGGGCTAAACGTCGTTTTTTCCGCCACAAGGCCTGGGTACCATTCAATTCTGCCTAAAAAAAGGCACTCCGAATGGATCCAGTTGATTAGCCTGCCCCAGCAAGGAATATTCCAGTGGAGCTCAGCACATATTTACTCGTGACCAACACCTAATAGGGCGCACACGGTCGGACTTTGTTCGGACATTCCGACAACAAAATCCATGGATTTTTTCCGACGGATGTTGGCTCAAACTTGTCTTGCATACACACGGTCACACAAAGTTGTCGGAAAATCCGATCGTTCTGAACGCGGTGACGTAAAACACGTACGTCGGGACTAAAAACGGGGCAGTGGCCAATAGCTTTCATCTCTTTATTTATTCTGAGCATGCGTGGCACTTTGCCCGTCGGATTTGTGTACACACGATCGGAATTTCCGACAATGGATTTTGTTGTCGGAAAATTTTATCTCCTGCTCTCCAACTTTGTGTGTCGGAAAATCCGATGGAAAATGTCCGATGGAGCCCACACACGGTCGGAATTTCCGACAACGCACTCCGATCGGACATTTTCCATCGGAAAATCCGACCGTGTGTACGGGGCATAAGACACTGGCGGAAAAACAGAGGTATAGAAAATTTGAAAACCTTGCTAGACTTAGTAAAAATAAAGACAAAATTAGGACAAAAACAGCAACTCAGTTGTGGGATACACACAAATAATGGATAAATTGGAAAAGAGCTGCGCTCAAAGCATAAATCATACATGGTGAAATCAGTCCATAAAATTGATAAATCAATAGTCCATAGGATCATTCAAGTAACCACCACAGTGACTTCACACAAAATAGAAGTGCCCGATCACCATATAAATTGCCTGCTTATCAGATAGCAGGCAACAAGAAGCGATCGGCTGTAACCCAGCCACGGCCTTTAGCTTCAAAGATGGCTGCTGGACTCACACAGGAATGCCCCTGGTTTTGGACCTGGTAATAACAACCCCCCTAGGCGTCCCGCTGGATCATGGCTATACTGGAGATATACTCCGGGGAAGCTCAAAGAAGGGAGAAACTAACCATAGCGCGATACTTCTGTCTGCCCAGCAGAGAGCTCTTGGCTGGGATACGGGGCATGCGGCGTCAATGGAAGCCAAATGCTGGACTCGGGAGCGGGCCCGCAAGGTAACCCCCCGGGAGAACTGGCAAGCAACAGCGGCCTAGTACACCCTGGTCATACATTCAGCACTGCAGTATCACATGGTGACGTGGCGAGTCCCATAAGTGCAGTTCAAGCTGGCAAGGTAGCAAGCACAAGTAGTGTCCCGCTGCCACCAGGAAGACAAAGACAGGCCCGTCATGCCCATAGTGTCCTTCCTGCAGAATTTGCCAATACTAATTGGGAACCCACCACTTCTGCAGCACCCGTACTTCCCCCATTCACTGGCCAACCTGGAATTCAGGTGGAAACAGTTGATTTTACGTCACTTGATTTTTGTTCACTGCTTTTCACACGGAAGATCTATATAGATCTATTGTGGACCAAAAGTAATTTGTATGCTGGTCAATTCATTGCCGCTAATCCCCATGCCTCCCTTGCCGGAGATTGGAAACCAGTTACGGTTTCCAAATTTAAGACCTTTCTGGGTCTATCCCTCAACATGGGCATAGTTAAAATGAGTATGTTGCGGTCATATTGTTCCAATGACCCAATTTACCATATGCCCATGTTCTCTGCCTCCATGACCAGGGCATGATACATGCAGAGCTTGCGGTTCATGCATTTCAATAACAATGAACTCTGTCGTCCTCGTGGAGACCCTAGATACGATTGGCTCTACAAAATTCGGCCCCTCGTAAACCACTTTAACCATCGTTTTGCAAACTTGTTTACTCCCCATCGAGTTCTCTGCATTGATGAGTCCCTGATTAAGTTTTCTGGCTGCTTGTCTTTCAAACAGTATCTTCCCAGCAAGTGTGCCAGTTATGGGGTCAAGATGTACAAGCTCGGTGACAGGGCCACAGGCTATACATATAGTTTTATAGTTTACAAGAGAATAGATAGTCACGTAGAGCCGAACTGCCCAGATTACATAGGGAGCGCTGGCAAGATTGAGTGGGACTTGGTGTCACCCTTATTCGGAAAGGGGTACCATTTGTATGTGGACAATTATTACACGAGCGTGCCACTTTTTAGTCACTTGTTTGATCATCAGATTGGCGCATGTGGCACAGTGTGATCTAATCGCCGGGGCTTTCCCCAGCAGCTTGTAGATTCCTGTCTTAGGCTTGGGGAGAGAGCCTGCTTGCAGTGTAATAACTTGTTAGCTGTGAAGTGGAGGAATAAGAATGTTTTCGTTCTTCCCTCCCTTCATGCAGACACGACGGTCCAAATCCCTACAGCGACTGGCGTTGTGGAGAAACCCCTCTGTGTCCACGGATATAACCAAAATATGGGAGGGGTGGACCTCAACGACCAGTTGTTGGCGCCGTACCTAGTTGCCTGCAAAAAGAGTGTCTATTTCAATTGGCTTTGCTGAACGCTCATGTGCTATACAGAGCTTCAGGACTGGATCCTTCCTTAAATTCCAGGACGAGATCGTCAGAGCCCTTCTGTTTCCAGAAGGTGCTCTACCTCACCTTCCCAATCCAAATGCAGTAAGCCGGCTGCATGAGAGGCATTTTCCGTATGTCCTCCCGAGTACCCCTACCCAACGAGCCCCCCACAGATGATGTGGTGTCTGCAGCAAGCGCGGATATAGGAGTGACACCCGCTATTATTGTCCCCCCTGCCCTGACAATCCTGGTCTTTGCATTGGCGAATGTTACTATACCACTAGTGGAGTTTTAGCGTAGGGTACAGCACTGCACAGACTAGGACACACATATTATTATATATATATATATATATATATATATATATATATATATATATATATATATATATATATATATATATACATACACACACACAAAAAAAAAAATAGTTGTTTTATTGTTCTGCTCTTTTTTACTGTATTCTATTCTGCAATGTTTAATTGTTATTATGTTTTATCATGTTTGCTGTTCAGGTATGTAATTTTTTTTATACTTTACTGTGTTTTATTGTTAACCTTTTTTTTGTTTTCAGGTACGCCATTCAGCTGCAGCGCGGATTTATTCACCTTGACAGCAACAGCGTTTGCTCCCACGATACATAAAGCCGTGACCACTGCGCTGTAGGAGGTGATTTCACCACCACAATTAAAAAAAAGAGCATATATGCTGAAGCATGGGGGCAGCAGGGGTGGAGGAGCGATTTGCTCCTAACATTTGGGACGGATGCGACCCATGCTTCGGCATATATATATTTTGGGCACAGATTGCGGTAAAAAATGTTTTATTTTTTACTATTTTTTTTTTGTATTTGCTTTGCAGGTATGATATGTCTTACTGTTATACTGTAATGTTGCTTTGCTTTATTGTTAACCATCATTTGCTTAGCAGGTACGCCATTCAGCATTTGCTTAGCAGGTACGCCATTCAGTTGCAGCGTGGATTTATCTACCTTGACAGCAACAGCGTTTGCTTCCACGATACATAACGCCGTGACTCCAGCACTGTAGGAGGTGATTTCACCACCACAGTTAAAAACAAAATGGGGTATGTATGCCCATCATTAGAAGTGGGTGGATGAAGGGAGATATTCTAATGGTGGGCATACCCACCGATTAATCATTTTTTCGTTCAGTCCACAGGCCTGGCTGCATGAAAAAAAAAAAAAGCATTACAATATATGCCCAACAAGGACCAGCAACATACTGGTATGTTGCTGGAATTGAGTGGTTATACCAGAATGATGCCTGCGGGTTTAGGTATCATCTTGGTATAATTCTTTTCAGCTAGCGGTCTGCTTTCATGTAAAAGCAATCCTAGCGGCTAATTAGCCTCTAGACTGCTTTTACAAGCAGGGGAGGGAATGACCCCCCCCCCTCCGTCTTCCATGGTTTTCTCTTGCTCTCCTGTCCCAACAGGGAACCTGAGAATGTAGCCAGTGGTTCCACCAGCTAACCATAGAGCCGATCAGAGACTGGAGCGGCTCCAATCATCTCTATGGCCTAAGAAACCGGAAGCTACGAGCATTTCATGACTTAGATTTGCCGGATGTAAAACAGCGCCATTGGGAAGGCATTTTATCACAATGATCTTGGTGTGGTAAGATGCTTTGAGGGCACAGGAGAGATCAAGGGTCTACCTGTCACTACCTATTGCTATCATAGGGGATATTTACATTCTCTGAGACAAATGATATATTGCTCAAACACGCCATGGGCATATGTGAAATTACACCCCAAAATACATTCTGTTGCTTCTCCGGAGTACGGGGATACCACATGTGAGACTCTTTTGGAGCCTAGCCGCGTACGGGGCCCGAAAACCAATCACTGACTTCAGGCTAAGGGTGTAAATTTTTTATTTCACTCCTCACTGCCCATCACAGTTTTGGAGGCCATGGAATGCCCAGATGGCACACCCCCCCCCCCCCCAATTACCCCATTTTGGAAAGTAGACACCGAAAGCTATTTGCCGAGAGGTATGGTGAACATTTTGCAGATCTTGCTTTTTGTCAAAAAGTTTTCTTCCTTCATTTTCAAAAACAAAACAAATGAAAGCTGCAAAATAATCACCATGCCACTCAGCAAATAGCTCGGGGTGTCGACTTTCCAAAATGGGGTCATGGGGGGGGGGGGGTGCCATCTTGGCATTTTATGGCCTTTGAAGCTGTGATAGGTAGTGAGGAGTGAAATAAAAAATTTACACCCTTAGAAATCCTGAAGTTTTCGGGGCCCTGTACGCAGCTAGGCTATCACATGTGGTATCCCTGTACTCAGGAGAAGCAGCAGAATGTATTTTGGGGTGTAATTCCATATATGCCCATGGCATGTTTGTGCAATATATCATTTAGTGACAACTTTTTTTGTCATTATTCAATCACTTGGGACAAAAAAATGTAAGCATTCAATGGGCTCAACATGCCTCTTAGCAATTTCCTTGGGGTGTCTACTTTCCAAAATGGGGTCATTTGGGGGGGGGGTTGTACTGCCCTGCCATTTTAGCACCTCAAAGAAATGTGATAGGCATTTAAACTAAAAGCTGTGTAAATTCCAGAAAATGTACCCTAGTTTGTAGACGCTATAACTTTTGCACAAACCAATAAATATACGCTTATTGACTTTTTGTTTTTACCAAAGACATGTGGCTGAATACATTTTGGCCTAAATGTAGGACTAAAATTGAGTTTATTGGATTTTTCTTATAACAAAAAGTAGAAAATATTTTTTTTTTTTTCAAAATTTTTGGTCTTTCTGTATATATCGCAAAAAAAAAAAAAAAAAAAATCACAGAAGCAATCAAATACCATCAAAAGAAAGCTCCATTTGTGTGAACAAGAGGACGCAAATTTTGTTTGGGTACAGCATTGCATGACCGTGCAATTACCAGTTAAAACAGCGCAGTGCCAAATTGTAAAACGTCCTCTGGTCTTTAGGCAGCCAAATGGTCCGGGGCTTAAGTGGTTAATACATTGATATCATTTGTAGGTTCATTATAGCAATATTGCTATTTGTATTACTTTGTATCATTGGTAACATCTTTATTTTAAGGTTGTATCCTCTACGTTATATTTGGCAACATCGGATTAATACAAGTTTTTCTGTACAATAGTAAGTTTAAATAAATTAGATTTTTATCCTTTGTTACTGGTTTTATTGGTTATAGCTGCAACCACATTGGTGGATTCTTGTATATAGGCAAAAGGTTTTAATCACTTATTTTATGCATCTTCATTTAAGTGCCATTACAGTTGGTGCCTCCTTGTGTGAGGAAGATTGACGTTAGGGTGAATTTCTTGTATGGAAGATAAAGCTGGTCTTCCATAAAACGCTAAGCTTTTTTTATGTCTTGTTTTCACCCGTCTCCCATCTGAATACCTAGACTAACAAACTTCTCAGAACTTTTCTTTTTACATTTGGTCTATAATAATACTTTGATGAGACTGATTTTGAACAATGTGTATATATAAATTGAAATAGTAAGTGTGAATGATAAGGGCTCCATTTGGAATCTTGGAGGCAGTGGAAAAGGATATGTGCCTCTCTGACAAAAAGCAAATTTCAGTTGACCCTTTGAATGAGATTAGGCTAATCTTTGTTAATGAAACGCACCTGTGGGGATAGAGCTACATTTCCACTGTTACAACTCCAACTCCAAGGTCGCACGATTGAGAGTGTGACTTAGGTGTGACTTTAGTGCAACTGTGGTGTAGCTTTGAATGCGACTTTGATCCAAATTTACACTGGGTCAAAGTTGCATCCGGAGTTGCATCAGGGTGGTGCAGGTACCTTTTCAGAGTCGCTGCAGCTAGGAGTCGCAGATTGGAATGGGTGCTATTGAAATCAATGGGCTTCGACTTGTAATGCAACTTTATGTGTCCAAAGTCGCATGACCAACTGCATCAGTGGAAATGGAGACTAAATCACACTGAAAGATCTTGGGTATGAATCTTTCTTCTTTACAATTACTAACTGGGGATTGTAAGCTTTGCAATTAGACCTGGGAACACTGGCTATACTGTAACTGATACAAATCATATTGCAAATAAGTGTGCCTCAGTTGACTGCATTCTATACTCCAAGCATGCATATATTTTCTTGATTACCCAAGTTTGCTCTAATCATTCTTGAGATAACAAAAGTATAAGCCCTACTTTAAGCCATTTTTTTTTTTTTTTTTTTTTTTTAAGAATACTTTCGGAAAAGTCCACTGGGGGAGATTGAACTAAAGAGTTCAGGAAAACCTCAAGGCTGACTTGAAGGACTATCCTCACGAACAGGGAAAATATTGTTCTGATAAGTAGTAAAAAGCAGCAACGGTGACAGGGGCAGTACCTGTCAACCCAATCACGGTCCAGGGGGGTCGCTACCTCTGGAGGAGCAACCTATAAAAAGGTTGGGAAATCAGGTCAGGGTCCAAGCATTCGTAAGAATGGGTAATAGAATCGCTTCCCTTGACCCTAAGGGAAGAGATGATAAATATGGGCCCTGGGTGGTAAAATAAATTCATGATTGGGATTGTTGGATGGGGAAGAGGTATTCTAAGAAAGATACATTTAAAATTAAACTATGGGAAAATCTGTTATGTGCTCACCACAAAAAGATAACACGGCCATATGAAAAAGATACTTGGAGTATATGGATGCTTGAGCGAGTGAATAAGGACGGAGGAAATTCATGTTTTTACTATGGGATTTAAAGGAGAAATCATTCCAAACAAAAACAAAATTGGGATGATCAGGGAGACAAGGAGCAATTGTCAGGACTTGGGCATTATGCAGTTGCCCAGTCCTTGTCAGCAAAGTGCTCAGGGGCTGATATGAACGGTCACCTTTCAGTGGATGAGAAAAAGAGAGCCACAACACAAGTCTGATACCCCAGTAAAATCTGAAGTACAGGGGAATTGGGAGGTACAGGAAGAGGAAGGCAGAGCAGGACATGGAGAGGAAATGGCCATGCTGGCATTAAGGGAGGAAAGTCTCCAGGCAGAAGGGACACTTTCTGCCCCACTAACAGGAGAGGATGTGAAAATAAATTTCACTGGAAGAAGCTGAAGTAAGCATACGGGGAAAAACAGCGAAACAGTATGAACATTTGAAAGTGCAAAACACATCCCTAAAAGAAGTGCTAGAAATAACCAAAGGTAACATCAGTACTTTAGAAGCTTCTATGTAGAGGTCGACCAATATGGGTTTTTCTCTGGCCGATGCCGATATTTAGAAATCGCGGTGGCCGATTGCCGATATATGATGCTGATTTTTTTGGGCCGATATGTTAGGCCGATTTTTTTTTTTTTCCCTTCATCTCATAAAATCTAACAGTTAGACCCCTTTCACACTGGGGAGTTTTTCAGGCGCTTTTGGGCTAAAAATAGCGCCTGTAAAGTGCCTGAAAAACGTCTCCCCTGCAGTCTCAGTGTGAAAGCCCGAGTGCTTTCACACTGAGGCGATGCGCTGGCAGGATGTTAAAAAAAGTCCTGCAAGCAGCATCTTTGGAGCAGTGTATACCGCTGCTCCACCACTCCTGCCCACTGAAATTAATGCGCACCGCTGCCGAAGCGCCTGCAAAGTGCTTCGGCAGCGGCGCATTTAACTCCTTCCTCGGCCGCTAGCTGGGTTATAAGCGCCCCGCTAGCAGCCGAATGGCGCCGCTAAAATTAGCAGTGTTTTACTGTCAACGCATGCCCGCTCCAGTGTGACACCTTAAGTGATACAGAAAATTTTTTACATTTAAACATTAAACAAAACAAACCTCCTGGAATCAGTTCACTTGTATGTATAATTTAGATTAAAAAAAAACTATATATCTTAAATATTAAATACACAAACAGGTAATCAAAACTTTTGGACGAAAAAAAAATGGGCTAACTTTACTGTTTAGCTTTTTTAATTCATTAGTGTATTTTTTTTTTTTAAAAATGCGTTTGAAAGACCGCTGCGCAAATACCGTGTGACATAAAATATTGCAACAACCGTTATTTTATTCCCTAGGGTCTCTGCTAAAAAATATAAATATATATAATGTTTGGCGGTTCTAAGTGATTTTCTAGCAGAAAATACAGGATTTTTACTTGTAAGCAACAAGTGTTAGAAAAGATTTAGTCTTTAAATGGTTAAACTGAGAACGCCTACACACAGAGTTCAGTTCATTGATAAGTATAAACATTGTATCTTTTCAGCTTCTTTTATCAAACTTGGCAGGCTGCCCAGAGAGGAGAGAAGTTGCTCCACAGAGGACTTCAGGCAACTTGCACTGACTTCTATTACAGAAGTAATTTGCAAGTTGCGCTGAAGTTATAAATTGGCCTTTTTTATCAGCACAATCGGCCACTGCCGGTTAATTAAAAAACGCCAAAAATCGGTCGATATATCGGTCGACCTCTACTTCTATGTCAAATTCTGAGGCTATCCACCAGCAATTAGTACTAGAAAACCAAAGATTACAGGAGAACATTCATCAATTGGGAAAAAGACTGAAGGATGCAGAAAGTGAAGTGAAACCATTATCCATCGGCTCCCGGGAGCCGTTTGCTCAGTTCTCAGAGTGGACAACAAAGCCACGGATTTGGGTATGTCTGAACTTAGGGGGACATCCTCCACACCTAAGGTATGTACCAACAAGAATAAATCCCTGGAAGGTAAGAGTTATTTAAAAATTGCCCCTATATCTTGTAAACAGCCAGCTACTAATCCAGTTGAAGCCATCCCACTTGTAGCCATCGAACAGTATCAGTCATCTAAAACAAAGCCGTTTGTTAAGAGATGCTGTACCACTATAGATAAGATAAAAAGGCACTTATGTGGGGTATTTGGTCACATATCCAAGTTCTGTCTATCTAGTCCTATTGAAAAAGTTGGTAAACATAATCCACATAGGACCACAAGATCATGGCCTAGGTGTAAGACGTATGGATCACCTAGGTCATGGGTCCCATTCCAAAATCCTGAGAATGCATCTATACAGGCTGAGAAGGGGCTAATGAAATGGGATGGATCTCTGAAAGAATTTAAACCTTACAAAACAGATGTTATGGGTTTAAGAAGTACCGGCTATTATAGAAAACATGCTGGTATGCATAATGTCTAGAGTTCGTCTATAACCTAGCTAATTGTGCGAGTGTGTGGAATATGGAATATATGTCGTGTCGTCTAACTCTGAGGTCTGCTGTCTCAACTGCTGAGAACCCACCCAAATGTGCCCGGCCCCCCCGCCCCCCATTCTTTCTGACCAGGTCGGTGAGAGGTTAAAGCAAACTGTATTGACATGCAAATTGCCTGAGCCAAGATAAATATCTGTAATAGTGAATTGAAATGTGTATTTACTAAAATGTGTTTGTTTTCCAGAGAGACAGTTCTGGAGAGGTTATGATTTGTTGATAAACCGCTAAAAAGGTTTATTACAATTCGCTAATTTTTTTTTTTCTTACCATGGTGAATACATTTTTTTGGGGGGGAAATTAATGGTATACCATGAAACAAACATCCAACTGGACGAGTACTTAAAGTTGAACTCAACAATTTTTGGCATTTTAACCACTCCCAGAGCTCCCGGGTGGGAGCTCTCTCCTGAGTGGATGTTCCTGAACATCCTTCAGAAGGAGCGGGATCCCGTTACGCGCGTGTCCCCCAGACACGCCACATCTCGGAACGGCAGGAGGGACTGGGATTTCCCCTCCTGATCCGCACGATGGCTGTGTCTAATCACAGTCATCGTAATGAAAAGATAGGAGGAGGGGTGACAACTGACAGGGGATCACACCGCTGCGTGCCCGCACAGCAATCCCGATCTGCCTGTGCACCCCTGAGACAGGAGAGTAGTACAAGACAGGAGGGCCATGTGATTGGCCCTCCTGATCACATGACGACTGTGTCCAATCACAGTCATGTAATGTAAATGGAGAGCGGTTGTAACTGCTCTCATCTCTTCCTCTCCTCACACAGAGCCTGTCAGTGAGGAGAGGAAGAGACAACCTGTGCTGCAGCCAGGAGATCAGTGAGTTTTTAGCTGTTTGCTGTTTACCCACTGATCACCCAGCTAGTGTCCCCAAAACAGTGTCCCCAAAACACAGTCTCAAAAAACAGTGAACATCTGCCGCCCGCCAACATGACTAAAAGATCGTACAGCGCAGAGGAGGCTCTCCAGATACTACAGAGTATGTCGGACGAAAGTAGCGGGGAACTATCTCCGTCAGAATTGGATAGCGACTAGGAGCCAGTGGAAAGCAGTGGCTCTGAGATGGAAACCGAGGAAGATAGAATTCCAACAAGGAGAATCTGGAGATATGAGCAAGCGCAGACATCCACCAGCAGCGCAGCACTCCAGGATGATATGCAGGCATCCACCAGCAGCACAGCACTCCGGGATAGGCAGGCATCCATGAGCAGTTCTGCAACCTTCCTAGAGGATAGGCCAGATGCTAGCATCCCATCAACGAGGCAGGGCACATACTAGCCTCCCAGATGTTCTACTGTATCCAACATAGCTGCCCGATACATCAGTAGAACCTGTAATTCCCCCTTCTTACAGCCCAGCCGGCCCTCAGATACAGTCAGAAAATGTAACCCCAATTTATTATCTTCACTTATTTTTTACCGATGATCTCCTAAATTACATTGTGGAGCAATGTAATCTATACGCCAGCCAACATATAGCCAACAATCCAAATTCTTCATATGGCCATCCTTTTGTTTGGAAACCCTTCACCATGGAAGAATTTAAAAAATTTTCCTTGGCCTAACCCTCAGCATGGGGCTGACAAAAAAAAAAAAATATGAACTCCATGCCTACTGGTCTACCCAACCTATCCACCACATGCTGGTCTATTCGTCAATGATGCCCAGAACCCGTTACGAGATGATTATGAGATTTTTACATTTCAACACCCAATGCCACCCTCAAAATCATCCCAGTTATGATAAGTTATTCAAAATTTGGCCCCTAATCAATTTTTTTTTTGTACCAGCTTCAAGCAGATGTTTACCCCTGATATAAATATTTGTGTAGATGAATCCCTAGTACACTTCACCGGAAGACTTGGAATAAAGCCAGTCCCCAGTAAAAGATCCAGACGTGGGGTAAAATTTTATAAGGCGTGTGACAGGGCCACGGGTTACACATATGACTTCATCTATGAGGGAAAAAGACAGCTTTACCCCCCTGGATGCCCTACCTACATGGGAACAAGTGGCAAAAATGTCTGGCAGCTGATCGAACCATTGCTTGGGAAAGGTTACCATTTGTACGTAGACAATTCCTACACGAGTCTCCCACTTTTCCGCCATTTGTACCAAAAGAGGACTGTGGCCTGCGGGACAGCACGGACCAACCGCAAAGGCTTCCCATGGAGATTGGTCGCCAATAAATTGAAACAGGGTGAAATGGCCAGTATGCGGACTGAAGAGGTACTAGCGCTGAAGTGGAGAGATTAAAAAAAAAAAAAATTATAGAGGTCTAAATCCTTTACAATGCATGACGACACCTTGGTGGAACTGCAGAGAAGAAAAGGCCCCATCCAGAAACCAAAAGGATACAACCCTACTTGGCCACCAGGAAATCACTGTTTTGGTACAAGAAAGTTGCCATTTATTTGATGCAACTAGCCCTATTATTCAATGCATATATTTTTTTAACCGGTTCGCGACCAGCGCACGCCGATGTACGTCGGCAGAATGGCACGGCTGGGCAAAGGGACTTACAGTTACGTCCATTTGAATTCCCCGCCGTGCCATTGCATGCGCACGCCGGCCGCTCCGTGAGTCGGGTCGCGGGTCCCGCAGACTCGATCACCGCAGGGATACCCGTGATCGCCTCATGGAGAGGACGAACGGGGAGATGCTGATATAAACAGCATCTTCCGTTCTGCCTAGTGACAGTGTCACTCGATCTCTGCTCCCTGTCATCGGAGCAGAGATCAGTGACGTCACACACACAGCCCACCCCCCTACAGTTAGTAATCACTCCCATAGGACATACTTAACCCCTTCACTGCCAGTGTCATTTACACAGTAATCAGTGCATTTTTAATCGCACTAATCGCTGTATAAATGACAATGGTCCCAAAAATGTCCGACATGTCCGCCATAACGTTGCAGTCACAAAAAAAAAAAAAAAAAATAAGAATCGCTGATCGCCGCCATTACTAGTAAAAAAAAAAATTATTAATAAAAATGCCATAAAAACTATCCCCTATTTAGTAAACGCTATAACTTTTGCGCAAACCAATCAAAACGCTTATTGCGATTTTTTTTACCAAAAATATGTAGAAGAATATGATCGGCCTAAACTGAGGAAAAAAATTTTTTTATATATATTTTTGGGGGATATTTATTATAGCAAAATGTAAAAAATGCGTTTTCAAAATTGTCGCTCTTATTTTGTTTAAAGCGCAAAAAATAAAAATCGCAAAGGCGATCAAATACCATTAAAAGAAAGCTCTATTTGTGGGAAAAAAAGGACGTCAATTTTGTTTGGGAGCCACATTGCACGACCGCGCAATTGTCAGTTAAAGTGACGCAGTGCCGAATCGCAAAAAACGCTCTGGTCAGGAAGGGGGTAAAATCTTCCGCGGCTGAAGCGGTTATGTGCACCCAAAGTTCCCTAACCTATTTGAAATTCCAAGACGACGTTATCACAACCCTTCTCTATCCCCTTGGCCAAGCCCCTCAACTAATTCGCTCTAATGCATTAGCCAGACTCCATGAAAGGCACTTTCTCGAAATCCTCCCTCTTACCCAAACAGGTCGCAAACCACCAAAAAAGTCATGTGTGTTCAAGTAGAGGAATTCACCGTGACACCCGATACTACTGTCCCCAATGTCCCTCCCAGCCAGGCCTCTGTATTGGAGAGTGCTATCGGAGCTATCATACTTCACTACACTATCAGTAGTGAAGATGATTTTTTTCCAGCTTCCACTATCTGCCATTTCTGTGAATGACCCGGACTGTTAACGACTATGCCCCTGCCAAACATGTTTCTGCCTGCAACGTGAATTGACCTTGGCCTGTTAAAGGACTATGCTTTTTGCTTGCCTCCTGAACTGATCATTTGCCCTGCCACTGTACAGCACAGGGGTCTCACATATGTGAGAGGCTCCAGAAAAGGTTTTCCGAGTGGAGAAAACATTTTTCTCCAGGTTTTTAGTTTTCTCGGATTAGGGTCTGGAGACTTGAGAGATTTGGGTGGGAAGAAGCCTCTATCCCTGTCCTCAGGTCTTACCTGACCAAGGCCCAATGTTATAGTCATACTTCTGCCTGCCACCTGAACTGCCTGCTAAACTGTACTGAACCATGTTAATACTTTTCCATATCCGTTTGCTGTCTGGACAATTCCTGGACATTTCCTTTGACTGCTCTGGAACGGTATTCCTGCCTGCTAAAACCACAGGCAAGCCTTTTTTTTACCCTTTGCTCAGCAGAATGTAATTCTTGGTGTGTACATGCTATGTGTTAGAAGCCTGAAGGTGCTACTTGCATGTTGGGCCTATGTATGTGGCCAAGTAGTGGAAAAGTCTCACACATGGGGTATTGCCATACTCAAGATGGAGTAGCAGAATGTATTTTGGGGTGTCATTTTGGCTATGTACATGCTATGTGTTAAAAAGATCTTCAAAATTGACAACTTTGAGAAAAAAAAAAACACACACACACGTTTTCATTTTCTTTCCACATTTTCCAAAAACTTTTGGAAAGAAATGACATGTTCAAAAGACTGATTATGCCTCATAGAATATACATTGGGGTGTTTTCTTTCCAAAATGGGGTCATTTTGTGGGTAATTCCATTGTCCTGGTGCTTCAGGGCCTTCAAAAATGCGATAGGTACTCAGGAAATGAAACGTGTAATTTATGCCTTTAGAACGCCTGATGGTGCTACATGGATGTTGGGCCTCTATATGTGGCCAGGCTGTGGAAAAGTCTCACACATGGGGTATTGCCATACTCAGGACGAATAGCAGAATGTATTTTGGGGTGTAATTGCAATTACGCCTGCACCGAGTGTGAGAAATAACTATAAAAATATATATTTTTTTTTTCCAAAGCATTGTGGGGAAAAATTGCAACTTCAAAAAATTCACTATGCCTCTTAATACCTCAGTCTGTCTTCTTTCCAAAAAAGGGTCATTTGGGGGGGTACTGTCCTGACATTTTAGGGCCTTAAAGAAATGAGATAGGATATCAGTGCATTAGGATTGATACGTTTTCAATAATGCGTAGCTTAGTTTGTAGACTAACTTTCACAAAAACCTATGATCATACACTTATCAGGATTTTTTTTTTACCAAAAGACATGTAGCAGAATACATGTTTGGCCTAAGTTTGACATAATTAGATTTTTTTGGTTTCTTTTAAAACAAAGTGGGAAATTTAGGTTTTTTTTCAAAATATACGCTCTTTTTCGCTTATATCACAAAATATAAAAAATGAAGTGGTGAATAAATAGCAAAAGAAAACGCTATTTGTGTGAACAAAATGATAAAAATTTCATTTGGGTACAGTGTAGCATGACTGAGTAATTGTCAACGTGTGAGGGCACTGAAAGCTGAAAATTGGTCTGGGAAGGAAGGGGGTGTAAGTGCCCAGTATTGAGGTGGTTAAAAAAAGCGCACTGTTCCAAAACAAATAAGAGACTCTTTATGGAATGTATTGTAAATTTGTGTTTCATATGCTAATGTCTTGTTACAGGTATAGAACCATTGGTTTATTTTGTTTCTAGGCAAAAAAAAATTGAATGTTCATTACTAAACCTTGTTTTTTTATCCCTCAGGATACGATAATTGGGTTTCATGGCTTTTAGAACAAAAAAAGGAACCAAAAAAAATAAATAAATAGCAGCCTTCATAGACAACTTTATACAAAAGGTCGCAACCATAAAACTAAAATCGTTACCATGGATAGTAAAGGAAAGACGATCGCCTGAAGGCGATCTGCCCTTCCTGGTTGCTTCAACATTGAAAGTATGGGATGGAGTACTGAAACGGGGACTAGGGTCCACTTATAGAGGTCCAATGACCCCTCTACTTAATAATCCAGAATTCCTACCAGCAATGGAAGTTAGGACTTATCTTAAAATGGCAGAGAAAGGAGGATACTAGGATAGTAGAGACAATGGAAGGGAATAGACTTCTCCCGATAGAGGCTTTAGATATGGAATATAAGACAAATTGGATGCAGTATCGAAAGCTTCAGAAGTACATCCTCTCCTTGGCAAAAGAGACGGTATTGGACAGACCACTTACAGAATTGGAAAAATTGCTCCTACAGGAGCAAAAAACAACGCATACGCTATCCAAGATTTATAGATTTTTAATTTCAAATAATAAGGAACACGAGGCAACATATATTAAAAAAATGGGAGGAAGAGTTAGGGATAACTATTCCCAAAGCAAAAAACGGGAAAAGGCAATTAAGCTAACGCATAGACTATCGATCTCCTATAGACATCAAGAGAGAAATTTTAAGATATTAGCAAGATGGTATAGATGTCCTGTGGACATGCATAAGATAAAGTCAGATAATGAGGACATTTGTTGGAGATGTCAGGGGGCAAAGGGTACTACATTGCCGCACATTTGATACGATTGCCTGGGGGTCCAGACTTTCTGGAAAAATTTTTTTAGAGTATATATGGCAGTGACAGGAATTAATTTACAGCCTGATATATTTTATATTTATAGCAGTACTTTCAATGATCCCAGGTTCGTGAAAAGCATAAAAAAGGGTATTCTCAAACATTTTCTAACAGCAGCTCGCACAATCATAACCAGGAAGTGGAAAAGTAGAATAGAGCCTTCTATAGTAGAATGGAGTGCGAGCTGGGCGAGATGCGTTCATTGAATGAGAGGATGGTGTTAGAAGTTGGACTAAAAAAACAGATTATAACTTATTGGCAAGCTTGGGGAGAGTATAATACTCATTGACAATATAGAGGGAATTTTGGGGGGGTGAGGGTAGAGAGGGGTTTTTTTTTTTTTTTTGGTTGTGTAGTGTGCGTGAAGTGGGAATGCTTTGACATTAGGATTAATAGTAATGTGTGGCGAAGTGTTTGATTCAAAACCTGTGGTATATACACAAGTAAAGATATTCGGTGATACAATAAGAGGATAGTTTATATGGGTTTATGCCCGAATCAAGATCTAAAATAATAATTAGAAAATTATACTACAGATACAATTTGGATTTGTATATGTGGGAAAAAAATTTTTTGTAAAATTGTTTGGTTAAACAAAGATTATAAAAAAAAAAAAAAAATAATAATAATTGTTTTTCTTTTTCCTGGTTTGTCGGGTTTCACATGTGAATGTTTTAGGTTTTCATCACCAGTATTTTGTTGGTGCTTCGATTTGTCAGTCCATTCGGCTGTGTTTTGGACTACCTAGTGTGTGTTGTATGTTCTGATCCGACATGTATAAAGCTCTGGTGTTTAAGAGTTTCTTTGCTCCACTGATTAGCAGAACCAACTTAAGGCTCCATTCACACTAGCGCGTTGGAAATCTATGGAACATGTTCACATCAATGCCTTTTTGTACCTCTGCATTTTTGGAAAGGGTCAGGGACTTTTTTTCATGCAAAATGCAGCGTTTTGCATGTAATACAATTCAATGGACCAGCATCAAAAACGCATGTGCACCGTTTTACCTTTTTTTTTTTTTTTTTTTTTTACAGTTTAAAACGCAAAACGCGGCAAAAACGCTGTAAAAACGCTACAAAAACGCTGCTCAAAAACGTGGCAAGCATGACAAAAAAAAACTCCAAAAACGCTCAAAAGCAACATGCATAGGTGTGAATCGAGCCTAACTCTGCATATCCAGTTCTCACTTTGTTTTTTTTGTTTTTTTTTTAATTAAAAAGTTGATTAAGAGAGCAGTGGTTATAAATCTGTCAATGTCACTGCGTTTATTGGAAACAGTGGTTTTGGCATTAACCAGAGTTTGAATTTGATCTGTCATAGATCTGTTACATATCTGTTTCCTATTCCCAAAGATCAGCCATGCTGATACTTGCAGTTCCACGGCTTTAAAGGGTAAAGGCCTGATGTTACTTGTGTAGACTTGTGTTTAAGGCCTCATTCACACGAGGCGGACTCCACTTGCACGGAGCCCGCCTCAGGCCACCGGCTCAGCGGGAGATCTCTCCGTTGATCTCCACTGAGCCGGTGGATGATAGGTCCCTTTCTGCTCACTGAGCGGGGAGGGGCTTGTCAGGCACCGCTGCAGCCTATGGAGGGATCGGATGAAAACGGACAGCATGTCTGTTTTCATCAGTTCTCACCCGATCCAATCCGCCAGCGATGGATCCGGGCGTAGGGCCATCCGTCTGCTTTTAGCGGATTGGACGGGGTCGGATGTCAGCGGACTTGTCTCAGCTGACATCCGTCGCTCCATAGGCTAACATGCAGCGCCCGTTCAGGTAAGCCGTCAAATCCGACAGGCGGACCTGAACGGTCCGATCGTGTGAAAGGGGCCTAAGACTGCCTAACCCCCCTGCTGTTATTGTAATTAGTTACACGCCCAGCCATGCCTGGCTGTTTAAACCCCACTCATTGCCTCAGGCTAAGATACGTTAATGTCTCTAGCAGTCTGTGTGTCTCCAAGTGTATTTCAAGCCTGTTTCCAGCCCAGTGTCACCATGCAACCACTTGCTCCTAGAGTTTCCCGTTTGTCCGTTTTTACATGGTCAATTGTTACCAATTGTCTAATGTGTCTTTGGCGTATCGGTCACTAATATCTGTGTGTTTCAAGGCACACCGTTTGGCTCTAATTGTACCCCCTACTGTTCAGTGATCCCGGCGCCTCAGTGCTGCAAGGGATTTTTCTTTGCCTGTTGGCCAGTTGTGTTTGGTAGCAGCTGTTCCTCGAGCTGGATACACATTATGCAATTTTTGTTGTTCAGCTTCCTTTAGATTTACCTTCAGATGTGTAGTACGAGGGCCTGCCTGATTGCATACAAGTTGAGAGTGTATATGTCTGGCCTCGTATTGTATGGTTTTGGTTGAGACTGGAGAAGAGTTGTACAGGAAGATTGTGTGGGGCGTTACCAACTCTTGACTGTTCCAAGGACCCTCACTTTCGTTATATGTGTGGGCATGCTGTATTCTCCTCAGTTAATACCCATAGGTTCCCTTCCTGTCCTAGATTCCTTGTGTACCTTAACTAGTTGTCTGGTGTACTGCATGCCAGAAAGACCAGCGCCCCAGTGTTGCACTATGCCCCTGTCATTCATGCGAGTCCTGTCTGAAGTGTATAGGGAGTTTATTTTGTATGGGTGAAGGATAACATTGTCTGATTACCGGATTGATAAAAAGGAGGGAAAAGGTGTGCAGCCTCTATAAAGAATCAAGTGTACCTGAATACCCAGATTGAAAACAATTTCCCATACTTAGGATAGAGAGGCTTAATGGAGACTGCCTTTGGAGCTGGAGGCAGGGCACTGGGTACCTTAAACACTATGGAGCTGGAGATAATCAGGAACACATTGGGAGGTCTACATATCAGGGAAGGGGTTAGGAAATCCAACTTGCTCTATCCAGGACCTCAGAGAAGTGACTGACTCTGTGGGACAATTTTCACTTTGCAAGGACAGGCAGTTGGGGGTAGTATCCAGGGTGCCTATGAGTCGTAATAGACTGGTGGATGACTCAGTTCCAGGATTGTCAAAATCTAACTTGCACTGTTGTCATCCCTAATGGCAGAGATGGAACATTGTGCAGATATCACGGTCAATCTGGGTACTATCCTGTCAGACTCTACTGTGTTACACCCTGGAGTCCACTTTGTTCTGATGGTTTGAGTACAGACACCCTCAGATGATTGTTACTGATGAGTGCTGGAGAAAGGAAGGTGTTGTGCTATGGGAAAAGGACAGAATCATGAGACAACAATGCTGGCACAGGAGGGGGTCTTGTCTAATGGATGACAGGGTAGAGTCCCTACTGGTCCCAAACAGTTAAATACTTGAGACCTGAGACCAGGGTACTGGTATCACATATCTAATGATGCAGTTTTCAGCATCAGGTAAATTGTACTCAGCAGGGTACACTACCTCGGGGAGACTATTGTAAATCTCCTCTTGCACTTGGCATGGATATAGCAGGAACACCGGGATGTACTCAGATTACCCCTGAAGAAAGATTTTATATCAAATCCCCTTACACCTACTGAAACGTCTGCTGGGATTCACGGAGGAGTTAAAAGTTGGGTAGTTTGGGCAACAGGATTTAGCTAGTGCCAACAGTTTGTGGAGGGCATGAATAGAAGGGCCCAAGGGGTTTATGATCTAAGGGGAGGAGGGGGGTACAGAAATAATAGCTTCTGGGAATTCTAATAAGGAGCTGGCTGAGGTAACATTTTAGGTGGAGGCGGGGTAGGCTTCCCAGAATAAAATAGTTTTTAGGGATCACCTAGTGGTGGACAGGGTAAGAGCTGGCTGGACATATTGGGTTGGGGAGTTACAGAGGTTCTGGAGTGGTCCTGATGTTGAGCATGGGAGGAGGTAACAGGGGAGCTGGAAATCAGGCTGTCTTAGGAGCGGAATGGACGATTTGGGTGATATCAAGATCGAAAGAGGTTAATCCAAATATCTCCAATTAAGGTTTCTTAATAGGAAAAGTTTATTCAGGTACAACCTTAGGGCCACAACTTTAGTAAACGCCACCCTGTTGCTGTCCTGGTGTGGGTATCTATTGAGAGACTAACGTAGAGTATTATGCGCATTTAAAAAAAAGAGGACCCTAGAACGATTTTTCTTTATTGTTTTGGGAAAAAGTCCCTAAAAAGATTTGAGCAATAAAGTGCAGTCAGGTTTGACTAAATTCTAAAAGTTTTTGGCAACCATTGTTTTATTCTCTTCAATACTTTTTTTTTGTACCCGACACTTACTTTTTTTTAGTGAGAGTGATCATATTCATCTGTTGATCACTAATATGGTAGAGGAGTTATCTATTATTTATTTTTTTGTTCCTTTTTTGCCAAGTTGCTGCTGCAATGTATTCTTTTTCAAGGCACTTTATAAAAATTTTCCAGGACAGTTATATATTGTTTGTTTTTATGAATGCAGATTTAATGCTCTTTGACATAAAGTGAAATATGTGTGTGATAAACGGCCTGGGTTAAAGCAGCATTAAACCTGTGATTTTTTTTACACTTTTTTTGCTTATTTTATTTTTTTCTCTTCTTCCTCTTTCCTAGTTTCATATCCTTATCTTTATTTACTTTAAGTGAGGGTACCATGTTACTATCAGAAATGAGCTGTGAATTGTAAGGCTTTACTGTTTCTGTCTGACTCAGTTTTTAAAGAGTCCAGTAGGTCCTATTAGAATGGTTTCCTGAAACATACAAGTACCATATTTCACAAAGTATCCCTGGACATCCAGGTCTTCTATCTTAATGTAATTCTACCTTCTCTAGTCTGCCTACTGCTTTAACCTGAGCCCCGTGAGCAGGTGTGGTGAACCCAAGGACCTGGCAATAGCAGGCAGTGTTGACTATCCCTACCATCAAGGGCCATGGATGATACTGGCTGCTCCTCGGACTCTGTACCCTGTGGGGATCCCACTTTACTCGTCCACATTACACCCCTTCTAAGCATTTAGTCTTAATGGCCAACCGGCTGCTCCTGTCCGGCACTCCTCCAACAACTGTACACTGACATTCTCCTTTTTTTGTATTCATGCACGACTGTCCGGAGGCCCACCTAACCACACAAGCAACAACAACCAAGTCATTTCTTGAGACAAATGAATAAGACTCTACTGAACTTTCCTTCACCATGCTGAAAAGTGCTGTCTTGTGGTGCGATCCAATCGTTCATCATTACACCATATTCCCAAGTTACAGGACTAGATATGCCAGGATCTCGCCATCGATGTTGGAGTTCCACTCTTCCATGGGATGGGTTCTGTCGTGTTCAAGAAAGGAAGAGGAGGCCTCAGTGGTGGTAGGGAAAGGTTGGGGCTTCTGGGCTGTTGTGTGTGGGTACAAAATCATTGAGGGAGGGCATAAGTTCAAAAATGAACTTCAGGGTGGATATGGAAATATTGAGCTTCATATTTACAGTGCCTTGCAAAAGTATTCACCCCCTTGGCTTTTTACCTATTTTGTTACATTTCAGCCTTCAGTTCAATGTTTTAATCTGAATTAAATGTGATGGATCAGAACACAATAGTCTAAGTTGGTGAAGTAAAATTAGAAAAATGTTACATAATTTAGATAAATTGGCATGTATGTATTCACCCCCTTTGTTACGCAGCCCAAAAAAGCTCTGGCGCAACCAATTACCTTCAGAAGTCACATAATTAGTGAAATGATGTCCACCTGTGTGCAATCTAAGTGTCACATGATCTGTCATTACATATACACACCTTTTTGAAAGGCCCCAGAGGCTGCAACACCCAAGCAAGAGGCACTTGTTTGGCAACTCTCCAAACAAGTAAGGGACAATGTTGTTGAGAAGTACAAGTCAGGGTTAGGTTATAAAAAAAAATATCCAAATCTTTGATGATCCCTAGGAGCACCATCAAATCTATCATAACCAAATGGAAAGAACATGGCACAACAGCAAACCTGCCAAGAGAGAGCCGCACACAAAAACTCACGGACCGGGCGAGGGCATTCAGAGAGGCAGCACAGAGACATAAGGTAACCCTGGAGGAGCTGCAGAGTTCCACAGCAGGAGACTGGAGTATCTGTACATTGGACGACAATAAGCCATACACTCCATAGAGTTGGGCTTTATGGCATGGAGTGAACAGAAGAAAGCCATTACTTTCAGCAAAAAACAAAATGGCACGTTTTGAGTTTGCGAAAAGGCATGTGGGAGACTTCCAAAATTTATGGCGGAAAGTGCGCTGGTCTGATGAGACTAACATTGAACTGTTTGGCCAAAGAAATAGAATATCTGTGGTCAGACTTAAAGAATGCTGTTCACAAGCGCAAACCATCCAACTTGAAGGAGCTGGAGCAGTTTTGCAAGGAGGAATGGGCAAAAACCACAGTGGTAAGATGTGGCAAGCTCAGACTTATCCAAAGCGACTTAGAACTGTGAAAGCCGCAAAAAGGTGGCTCTAAAAAAGTATTGACTTTAGCGGGGTGAACAGGTATGCACATTGACGTTTTCTGTAATTTTGTCCTATTTGTTCGCTTCACAAAAAAATAAAATAAAACACATATCTTCAAAGTTGTGGGCATGTTCTGTAAATTAAATGATGCAAATTCTCAAAAATGCCAAGGGCAGTGAATACTTTTTCAAGGCACTGTATAGCAAGGGGTTTCAGGGGAACCATTGTGAGGACTTTAATTAAATTACCATGCCCCATTTCGATGTATGTATGCATGAATGTTTATACAAGAGGATGATGTACATAATATATTTTGTGATATGATGATAGATGAGCCCAGCTTACAAGACTTTTTATTTTCCTGCTTCTTAAAAGCGGTTTGAGGTCTTCAATAGGCAGGTGATAACCAAGTTGCCCATGGTTTGTAGAGAACGATATCATGGGTCTTTGACATGCTAATGTCGGAACTGGTTATTCTAGGATCAAAGAGGGTTGCTTTGCTAACAACCATAAATATGGTAGACAGAGAGGCATGATGGCCAACTAGGATTGAATTTCAACCAATCAGGATTCAATGCCACTTCTGAACCAATGAGTAGTCCAGGGGTGTGATTGGTAGGAATGAGTAGAGAGGGAACATAAAAATCAAAGCGCCCATGGATGCGGCCTCTCTCAGCCTCATGGAAGACAAAGCATGGTCACGTAAGGGCTGTCTGTGTAACTTATCCGTATTATCTTATGTCTCTTTTCTAACTTTTTCTATCCTAGGATTTGCCTTAATACATTGATATCATTTGTAGGTCCATTATAGCAATATTCCTATTTGTATTACTTTGCATCAATGGTAACATCTTTGTTTTAAGGTTGTATCCTCTACGTTATATTTGGTAATTTCGGATTAATACAAGTTTCTTTTCTGTACAATAGTAAGTTTAAATAAATTCGATTGTTAACCTTTTTGCAAATTAACATTCGTTACTGATTTTATCGGTTATAGCTGCAACCACATTGGTTGATTCTTATATAGACAAAAGGCTTTAATCACTTATTTTATGTATCATTAATCATTTAAGTGAGGTACAAACATTACCATTACAATAGCCATTCAAACCCCTTTGTGTCAACATGCGTGCATGTTATCAGGCCAAAATCACCAGGGTATGTAAACTTTTGATCAGGTCATTTGGGTAGTTTCTGTTATTATGATGTAAAGAGTAAAACACATTTGATTGATAATAAATGCCTTCAGCCAAACACTAACCACAAGTGAAAAATTATTTTGCTTTATTAATATTCTCTGAATATATATATATATATATATATATATATATATATATATAATAATAATAATCAGGTTGGCTCCCCTGCGCGAGCCATTGTAGCTATACATCGGCTCGCGGGGGTGCCGATGCTCATGGCAGACGGTCAAAAATGTGTCAAAATTGTCCAATGTGTCCACCACGTCGCAGACAAAAAAAAAATAAATCGCTGATCGCCGCCATTACTAGTAATAAACAATAAAAATGCTATAAATCTATCCCCTATTTTGTAGACGCGATAACTTTTGCGCAAAGCAATATACGCTTATTACGATTTTTTTTTTTTTTTTACCAAAAATATGTAGAAGAATACATATCGGCCTAAACTGAGGAAAATTTTTTTTTATATATTTTTAGGGGATATTATAGCAAAAAGTAAAAAATAATGCGTTTCTTTCAAAATTGTCGCTCTTTTTTTGTTTATAGCGCAAAAAACAAAAACCGCAGAGGCGATCAAATACCACCAAAAGAAAGCTCTATTTGTGGGAAAAAAAGTACGTCAATTTTGTTTGGGTACAACGTCGCACGACCGCGCAATTGTCAGTTAAAGCGACGCAGTGCTGAATCGCAAAAAGTGGTCAGGAAGGGGGTAAATTCTTCCAGGGCTGAAGTGGTTAAAAGAGATGGTAAACCTCCCTGTAAACATCTGTACCTATAGGTAAGCCTTATTCTAGTGCATCGTTTAGGAGAGATGTACTGTATACTGCGCCAATGTCATCGGCGCATGCGCTCTGAAGGAACGGCCGCCCGTGCTGTTTCTTCAGGAGTATGTGCCATAACCGGCGGATCCCGCGTACATGTGCGGGGAGATCGCAATTTTTTTTTTAACGATTAATCGTGCAGCTTTACCGCACAGTAAGTGTTTTACTACGCAGACGTCACCACAAACAGATTTTTTATTTTTTTTTAAATCTTTAGGGGTCACATATTGACCATTTATGTCTTAGCGCACGCACGCACTAGAATGAACAAGTCCTGAAAACAACCAACTGGAAGGTTTTGCTGTTCTGGGAACGTTTACATGACCACTATGAACATTATCCACCCGATTACAAGTTAAACTTCTGCAAAAAAAAAAAAAAAAAACACACCACACACAGCTACAAGTATAACATTACTTAATATAGTCTAAATTGGCCCTAGAATGTGTATGAATGAGAGCTAGGGACCTTACACTGTAAGCGCCTTGAGGGCAGGGACTGATGTAAATGTACAATATGTGTAAAGTGCTGCGTAAAATTGACAACGCTATACAAGTACGTGTAACAAATTAAATACAGTGGTCCGATGAAGCAATCGCCAATTTTAGATTTTGAGAAAAGAACGTGATTCTGAAGAAAAAAAAAAAATCCTCATCAAAATGTTAAAAACAAAGAAAAATAAATAAATAAATAAAATCACATGCTGATGCTGTCAATATGTGACAAGTCCATTTAGCAAAAGTGGAAGTGTGCTACAAGATGAAAACTGCTGCTGGAGAGGTAGTCGAGGACACCATTTCATGAGTGCCAGAAGTATACAGGATTACAACTATTTTAGAAAGTAAATAGCTACCATTTCAACCGTGTACAGTTTATAAACAGTATGCATTTTTAATGTGTAGGTTATCTCTATATTTCATATTCCTGACATGGGTCGGTTGAACCATGTACTTGTATTACCCACATGCCACCAAATACTATACATGTACCTGACTGACTGCAAGCAGTTATATTGGGATGATTCCTGCAGCTATAGGCATCCCAGTATTTTTTTTTTTTGGGCCAGCGATACTCTTATGTAAAAGCATAATTTGCCGCAGGAGCGCCTTTACAGGTGGCCTCTCCAGTCCTGCCAGGGAGCCCAGCATCTGATCCAATAATTGCGACGTCTCCGATCACCTCTATGGTCTTGGAGACCAGGAGCCGTGAGCATTTGCATTACTTCTGGTTTCCTGGATGTAAATAGTGACATTTTTAAATAGTTAAAGCATCTGATCACACAGATTTTGGTGTGATCACATGCTTTTAAAGACAGGAGGAGACATCTAGGGTCTGATTAAAAAAAAAAAAAAAAAAAAAAAAAAAAAAAAAAGGGGGATCAATATAAAATTTAAAGAAGGTGCAAAAAAAATAAAGTGCCCTCCTCTCCCTTCGCACACAGAGGCGACTGCAACCGTAGGTCGCACACACATATGTAAACAGTGTTCACCACACGTGAGACGTTGCTGCAAATGTTCTAGCAAGAACAAGAATTCTAGCTCTAAACCTCCTTTGTAACTCTAAAATGTAACCTGCAAAAATGTTTAAAGCATCGCCAATGGAGATCAAGTATCATAGTTTGTCGCAATACCGCAAGCACACGCAATTTTAAAGCAGGACGTCGTTTTTTGCATTAAAAATTATAAAAAAGTGTATTTTTCCCCAAAAGTTGTTTGAATATAATATATATATATATATATATATATATATATATATATATATATAAATAAAACACATACATATACATACACACACACATACACAATGTTCTAAGCAACTTTCTAGTCAAACATAACCGATTTGTACAATGTAAAAAAAATAAAAATAATAGAGGGGGTCAAAATAGTGGTGGTTAAAAAGTATCCTGTTCTCTTTGCATTGCTTCTTTTCTGTTAAATACCCGGTGATCCTGCCAGTCCCCTGCGTTTCTATTTTAAACTGACCACAAAAGACATGGTAGAACATCCATCCCAGCCTACCTGTCCTCCAGTGGCAATACTTGTGCTGACACATCCCCCTGCACACAGAGGATCAGTGAGTGTACTGCTGTCTCTGCCTCCTGCTGACAAACCCCCTTCATGCCCTTTATGCAGATGAAAACAGGGAGGTTACATGATCAACTTATAAAAGGTTTGTTAAACTTAATGGGTTATTTTACAAAGTTAAAAAAAATAAATACAAATCATGACATATACTTTAAAATGAACCTGACCCACTCAAACAGCACTGACGTGAATGCAAGTACCAGAGTTAGTCTTCAACTCAAGCCCGGTTGAGCCACTCGGATTGTAAAACTCACTGTACATGGGAACTTTAAAGCAGTTCTCTCTGCCAGAGACATTTTTGCACACTTAAAAAAAAAAAAAAAAAAAAAAAAAAAAAGACACTAAAGTAGATTTGGAGAAATCCAACATGTCAAAAGTTTAAATTTGCACGCACCCGTGAAATGGCGACAAACTTCAGTACCCTATACTTTCCATTGGTGACAGCTCATCAGTTTAGTATTACGGAACTGGGAGCATCTTCCCCCGTTACGACCTGAGTACTGATTACGCAAAAGTATTCATAGGATTGTAAATGGTGTTATTTTTACAATGCGATTTCTGTTTATGCATGAAGGTCTATATTATTCTAAAACTCTCATTTCCTGTATATTTTAAAGCATTCTCCTGGGCTGAATGTATGCCTGTTGCTAGGCTGCTGTTTTAGTACATAAATATCTAGTCTTGTGTACCACATTGTAACACTGTATG
Source organism: Aquarana catesbeiana (assembly GCF_042186555.1). NCBI lineage: Eukaryota > Metazoa > Chordata > Amphibia > Anura > Ranidae > Aquarana > Aquarana catesbeiana. The sequence goes on from NC_133327.1 coordinate 243,258,101, forward strand.
GTAGCACTGGGACTCCTGAGACAGCGTATGCATTTTCTGCTGCAATGGTTTGATCCAATGATCAATATTTGTTTTGCTCAGTAACCCTTTAAAATATTTATTTTATCTCATCTATTCTTACGACTGCTATACAGGTTTTATTCCCTCCTTTCACACAAACAGTCAGGTAGCCCAAGCATACACCTCTGTAACATATGTGCAATGTCACCAAACAGGATTTTTAGAGCCTTGTCTTTCAACTGATTTGATTTGAATGATATCTTGCTTAGGCTGGTGCTTTTCCCACCTAACAAATGCCAGGCTTAGCTCTGTTGGGGATATTGTTAATACACCCTACAATCCGCCAGAAGTACCACTCAGCTTTACCTATTTGAGTGGTGCTTCAGCTTGGCTTGGGATTCACCACCAATCCCCACTGTAGTCAAGTATTTAAAGCAGCTAAAAAAAAAAAAAAAAAAAAAAGAAGGAAGAAGAAGTAAATATGTGAAAGTCCCCAACGTGAATATTCTCTTATGTGAACTTAAAAATCAGACAAAAGTGTGCAGATGCAAAACACCTTGATAATTTAAATTGCATATCAAAAAAAGGACAAGAAGTCATCTGTGTAGTGCATACACCTAGACTTGAAGAAAGTTCCACCACTGTAAAAACGACATTAACAGAGGGCTCTTACCAGATGTGATGGACCATAAAATTATCAATGGTTAAAAGGATATGAAATGCTTTAAAAAAAAAAAAAAAACACAACACCACACACACACACACAAAACATGTCATTCTTACCTCCTCTCTGCACTTGGTTTTGCACAGAGTGGCCCTGAGCCTCCTCTTCTGGGGCCCCTGAGCAGTGCTCCTGGCCCCTCTTCTCAAGTTCCCCGTTGGGGAAGTGCTCTCCTTTGGGGCACCCATGCGGGATCACTCCCCTGTCCTGCTGCTGTGTCCATTGACACAGACAGCAGGACTCGGCTCCGCTCCCTGTCTCCCACATCTTTGGATTTGACTGACAGCAGCAAGAGCCAATGGCTGCACTGCTATCGGTCTATCCAATCAGGGCTCGAGACACCGGCTGGAGCTAGTGTGCTCATCCCTGGTGCAGGAAGGATCGGGCTCAGGTAAGTAAAAGGGGGGCTCTGGTGCACTACAAGAGGTTTTTCACCTCAATACATAGAATAAACATTGTGCCTCCACTTGCGAAGATTAGTACCAGAGAACATATACTCCCATGGTGAAATACGTTAAAAACGTAAACCTATATACAAAAAAGACTTTACAATAGTGTGTCACAATCACACTTAATAGCTTTAAATTGTGTAATCACCACTTCAAACAGAAGCAATTGCAGGACGATAGCTTATGTAAAAAAACGTTGGCTCCAGTGTTTGTACGTGACGTCATCATGCACTAGCAGCGCCCTAAAAGTTTTGTCGGAAACTACGTCTTCAGGCGATAGTTTTTTTGTTTGTTTTTTTTTTAATAAAAAGTAAATTTATTCAAACTCATTAAAAATTTAGTTAGGTCAATAGTGGTTATATTGCAATATCCGTATAATCCCCAGGGACAAATTTATTGTAGCAAGACTAAAAAAAAAAAAAAAAATAAGTACTGTTTTAAATAATATATACTGCACACTGTAACACCACACACACACACACACACTCTAGGTTTCGTATGCTACATAGGACTAGTTGTCCCCTCATGTGGTATTCTGCTTACAGAGGCACAAGTAGCCAGAAGAAAATCCAGCGGACAGGATTATCTGGCCATGCATCATAATTCATCCACTGGGGTTTCCAGCCCTTTCAAAAGCATCCTCCATCACCCTCAGCACACTTTATCCATGCATTTTGGAGCTGTCCCCAGATAGCAACTTTTTGGAAGGAGGTTACTACATTTTTTTTTTTTTTTTTTTTAACTGTCACTACCATGCAGATCCCATTGACAGTGAAAGTGTGTTTGCTAGGACTTGTTGACCCACTGGCTCCTCGCCGGCAGTCAGAACCCTTCTGGGGTTAATACTTTATTATGCACGCAAGGTCATTGTCGTCAGGTGGAAATCCTCTTCTGCACCCTCAATTAACTCTTGAAAACAGTCAATTTAGCCCTGCCATTATACAAGGCCCCTTACCTGTCTCACGGTTGTGCCAAGAAATTTCACAAAGTATGGGACATATGGGTGGAATCCCCGTCTACAAATGCAGATTCCCTGGATAACTAGTCAGTACTCTGATATGTAATTAACCGTAGCTCATGTAGTGAATTGTACATATATGCTTCACTTGGGGGATTTTTCACTGGGACCCAAAGAGTTGGGGGGAGTGTGTATTTTATCAATAAGTTAAGCTCTGGAGGTTGTTTGTGGAAACAGAAAATCCTTGAGGATTCAGTCTGCACAGGTGGTCCCAGCGTACAAATTTTTGGTTGTTTAGTGCGTTTTAGTTTCTTTATTGTGTGTCCAAGCCTGGGTATGCCCAATAGGCTCTGTCATGTTCTTCACTTTGAAAAATTGCAATAAAAAACAGTTAAAAATAAATAAAAAGCATCCTCCGTTGCACACAACACAGAGTGCTGCAGAGCAGGATTGGAAACTCCATTATCTCCAGTCTCAGCCATATTGTCTCTCGCACCTCTGGTGGCATATGCAGTTGTCCAGTATGCTTTGTTTCTAAATACACACTTCCACAATAGCAAGAGAACCAGAGCAACAAAGACGACTGATTAATGAAAGGCCAGGTAAAATGGATACCAATTGCGGTCTGAGCTCGAGTTCCGTGTACTCTTTCCAAAACTCTTTGTTCTCGTCAGTCTCAAAGGCTTCCCTTTCTTTGCATTCCTGCTCAATGTTGCTTTGCTTGATCTCTTCAAGAAACCCATTCCCTTTAGAACAGAATTGGCTCTTCAGATAGAAAAAATACACTTTCCATAGCTGCACTAATTGAGCAACTGTACAATCGAGAGCCTGTATGAGGGAGTATTCATACCCCATCAGTAGGGAGTAAAGCTGCTCTGTGCTCTCAGCACCTGGACGGAGCCCTGCATCTCCCGCACAGAGCTCATGTCACCCTCTCACTGCTGCTGCTCCATCCATAAGCCAAAACCCCTCTTGCGTAGAGCCACTGAAGAGTGTGCCTTGCAATTTTTTTGTTTAATCTAGTTCTACAACACCTGATAAAATAGGCAAGGCATCTATAGTGATATCCTGTGGAAGGATTACCACAACTAGTTATTCGTTGGGGACACGATCGCTTTATACCTACTCTTCTCCACCATACCATGCCTCCAACACCGCCTAAAACCTTTTCAGCAGAGTACCAGAGGGACATTACAGATAACATTTGTCCCTTGGCGTTTATGAGGTGGTTTGTGTTGCACCCCTTCAATTACTGCCGGAGATACCACCTGATTTATATCTTCCCGTTAAGTTATCCATGCCGTTGGCTGCGCATGATGGTAAGTCTAACACAAATTCCTCGTTCCCATAATACATTCTGTGTCCCTCAACCTATAAACTCTACATAGTTACTTTGTTCTTGTCCCCACTGAACTCTTAGGCACTGCGATGACTACCTACATCTCCCGTCTAATGTAGTAAAATTTCTTTCTGGTCTCCTAGCCACAATTAGTGCTACCCCCACACAATCAGTCTTGTTGAATCTCATTCGGTGGAATTCAGTGAGTAAGAGACCAGAGTCTCCCCTTTATGATAACTTTACGTTTACCAGACCATTAACGCCCTTCAAAAATTTAGGAGGTTTAACCCCTCCTTACTTGCCTATCCCCTCATATTTAAGAGACTCTTCAAACCAAAATTTGTGAATACTTTGACTTAACCATCACATTGCATACCTCAGCTCTCACACAATGGGAGGCCCACAAATGCGTAGTTAAGGACAAGTGCATTTCTGCATCTTCTAAATTGAGAGCAACAAGCCTGTATAGTGGCTCTCATGACTCGTATATAAACATCAGAAGTAGTCCACAAGCAAACACAGGCCACTAGCACTCATGTCTCACACACAAGCCAGAAATACATTGCTAGAAGAGCAAGGGAAACAGAACTGTAGGTTTGTACTCAGTCACAAAATGTTCTACTTGCATGCCAAGATGGAAACAATGGAGACGTGAAAAAAATAAATTTAAAATATTTATTGAAAAACGTACAATATATAAACGCTATGTTCAAAAAGAGATAAAAAAAACCATGAAGGTTGACAACAGTTAGTACATGTTTTTTATCTCTTTTTGAACATAGTGTTTATATATTGTACGTTTTTTCAATAAATATTTTGAATTTTTTTTACTTCTCCATTGTTTCCATGCCTACAAAGTCCGTTTTTTTGGCTCTTTTTATAGCATCCTCTCTTTTGTCCAAGTAATTTCGGATGTGGCATTGGTAGTGCTTCTTCCCATTTCAGCAAACTCCTAGATAAAATGCTACAAGAAAAAAAAAAAAAAAAATTATGACAGTCCACTCGATACACAACCAACATGGGACGGCTCAGAGCAAGACAGAGGGCATTTCCCAAAAATTCAAGAATTACTATGAGCAGCTTTATAACCTATAGACACCTATAACAAGTAACCATGACTGCTCCACTCACCAAACTTTGATTCAGAACTTCCTGCTGGACCATGAAATGCTGTCCATTTCATCGCAACATGCGGAAGCATCAAAAACGATAGTATAGATAATGAGGTAAGGGTGGCACTGCCACAATGTGAATGTACAGTATATCACAAGAGTACACCCCTCACATTTTTTGTAAATATTTTATCTTTTCATGTGACAACGCTAAAGAAATTACACTTTGCTATAATGTAAAAGTAGTGAGTGTACAGCTTGTCTAACAGTGTAAATTTGCTGTCCCCTCAAAATAACTCACACAGCCACTGAGGTCTAAACTGCTGGCAACAAAAGTGAGTACATCCCTAAGTGAAAATGTCCAAATAGTTCCCAATTAGCCATTTTCCCTCCCCTGTGTCACGTGACTCAGTGTTACAAGGTGTCAGGTGTGAATGGGGAGCAGGTGTGTTAAAAATTGGTGTTATCGCAAGTGGATTAGAATTAATATGTGGAAATACATATAGTGACATATGATGGTATCAGAAAGTGACAAAATACAACTAAGTTCAACACAGAGATAAATAACATAGCTCCAGGTGATACATAGTTGCAGAGTCTAACGCGTTTCGAGAACGTACATAAAAATTCTTCATCAGGGTTACATAGTTACATAGTAGGTGAGGTTGAAAAAAGACACAAGTCCATCAAGTCCAACCTATGTGTGTGATTATGTGTCAGTATTACATTACATATCCCTGTATATTGCGGTCATTCAGGTGATTATCTAATAGTTTCTTGAAGCTATCAATGCTCCCCGCTGAGACCACCGCCTGTGGAAGGGAATTCCACATCCTTGCCGCTCTTACAGTAAAGAACCCTCTACGTAGTTTAAGGTTAAACCTCTTTTCTTCTAATTGTAATGAGTGGCCACGAGTAGAGGTCGACCGATTTATCGGCCGATATTTGACGTTTTTTTCTTAATCGGCATCGGCCGATTGTGCTGATAAAAAAGGCCGATATAACTCAGCGGACTTGCAAAGGACTTCTGAAGTCAATACAAGTTGCCTGTATTCTTCTCTGAAGCGACTTCTCCCCCTCTCTGGGCAGCCTGCCAAATCTGATAATAAGAACCTGAATTGATACAATGTTTACACTTCTGAATGAGCAGAACTCCCTGTGTAGAAGCTCTCAGTTTAACCATTTAAAGACTAAATCTTTTCTGACACTTGTTGCTAAAATAGCGGTTGTTGCAATATTTTATGTCACACGGTATTTGCGCAGCGGTCTTTCAAACGCAATTTTTTTTTTTTTTTAAAATACACTAATAAATTTACAAAAAAAACTAAGCAGTAAAGTTAGCCCATTTTTTTTCGTCCAAAAGTTTTGATTACCTGTTTTTGTGTATTTATTTTTAAAAATTTTCTGTATCACTTTAGGTTGCTTTCACACTGCAGCGAGCACGCGTTGACGGTAAAACGCTGCTAGTTTTAGCGGCGCTTTACCGTCATTTTAGCGGCGCTATTCGGCTGCTAGCGGGGAGCTTATAACCCAGCTAGCAGCCGGGGAAGGGGTTAAATGCGCCCCTGAAGCGCCGCTGCCGAAACATTTTGCAGGCGCTTTGGCAGCGGTGCGCATTCATTTCAATGGGCAGGAGTGGTGGTATACACCGCTCCAAAGATGCTGCTTGCAGGACTTTTTTTTAACCTCCTGCCAGCGCATCGCCTCAGTGTGAAAGCACTCGGGATATCACACTGAGACTGCAGGGAAGACGTTTTACAGGCACTTTACAGGTGCTATTTTTAGCCCAAAAGCGCCTGAAAAACGCCCCAGTGTGAAAGGGGTCTAACTGTTAAATTTTATGAGATGAAGGAAAAAAAAAAAAAAAGAAAAAAAAAAAAAAAAAAAAAAATCGGCCTAATATATCGGCCCAAAAAAATCGGCATCACATATCGGCCATCGGCCACCGAGATTTCTAAATATCGGCATCGGCCAGAGAAAAACCCATATCGGTCGACCTCTAGCCACGAGTCTTATTAAACTCTCTTCTGCGAAAAAGTTTTATCCCTATTGTGGGGTCACCAGTACAGTATTTGTAAATTGAAATCATATCCCCTCTCAAGCGTCTCTTCTCCAGAGAGAAGAAGTTCAGTGCTCGCAACCTTTCCTCATAACTAAGATCCTCCAGACCCTTTATTAGCTTTGTTGCCCTTCTTTGTACTCGCTCCATTTCCAGTACGTCCCTCCTGAGGACTGGTGCCCAGAACTGGACAGCATACTCCAGGTGCGGGCAGACCAGAGTCTTGTAGAGCGGGAGAATTATCGTTTTATCTCTGCAGTTGATCCCTCTTTTAATGCATGCCAATATTCTGTTTGCTTTATTAGCAGCAGCTTGGCATTGCATGCCATTGCTGAGCCTATCATCCACTAGGACCCCCAGAGGTTCTCCCCCCAGTGTATAGATTGCATTGATATTTTTGCCACCCAAATGCATTATTTTACATTTTTCTACATTGAACCTCATTTGCCATGTAGTCGCCCACCCCATTAATTTGTTCAGGTCTTTTTGCAAGATTTCCACATCCTGCGGAGAAGTTATTGCCCTGCTTAGCTTAGTATCGTCTGCAAATACAGAGATTGAACAGTTTATCCCATCCTCCAGGTCGTTTATGAACAAATTAAATAGGATTGGTCCCAGCACAGAACCCTGGGGAACCCCGCTACCCACCCCTGACCATTCTGAGTACTCCCCATTTATCACCACCCTCTGAACACGCCCTTGTAGCCAGTTTTCAATCCATGTACTCACCCTATGGTCCATGCCAACGCACCTTATTTTGTACA